>NC_061116.1:187575529-187702666 GCF_002878395.1 Capsicum annuum
ATATATATTTTAGTATATGTCTATTTAAAGTAGTACATATATATTGAATGATGCGATATTTGTGTATATATCTTCTATAGACATGTATTTTTAATGTATACATGTGTATATGTTTTAATAATTAGTATATAACTCTATAATATATATATACTTATATATATTGTAGTATATTTATGTTGTAGTATATGTATTATTTAAAGTAGTACGTATAGTCGTATATATTGAATGGTGCGTATATATGTGTAATTGTGTATATGTGTATAAAGGCTACCAAATAGCCACGTTAAAGAGTATAAAGGCTACCAAATAGCCAAATTCACAAAATAATTAAGACTATCAATCATTCAATTGTAAAACTTATAATCAAAATTTAGAAGGGATTTTTAGGTATTCTTCCTAATTAAAAGTTGTGGTCCTTCATTTATGTGATATTCTCTTCGTCCTAAATTATGTGATGATGTTCGGATTTCGAGAGTCAAAATAAATTAATTTTTAATCACAATTTATTCATTTGTCATTTTAAATCATTAATTATTCTAACCTATATTATTTTAAACGTAGTATTCAAGTGTGTAAATTTTATGTTCGAAGACTAAATGATTATATATATGTTAAATCTAGGGTCAAAATTAAGAGTAATATTAAAGTGGGTTAAGGTGATAGGTTGGGTGTGGGTGGATTCTTCTTAATGGATCAAAATTTAAAAAAAAAAAAAAAGACGTGGACCTCTAATAAGAGGCCACGTGGCAAAGCAGTTTTTTAGAAAATCACCGTTAAAAAGTAATGACATGGATGAACCAGTTTTATAACGGCGATGACATGAATGAGCCTAACTTTTAACGGATGACATAAATGAGTTATTTCTGATAGTTCAGTGGCATATTTGATCCTTTTTCCTATTTTTTTAATCATAATTTTGTCCAATTACATAAAATTTCGAAAATCTCATTTTGTGATACATAATTTAAGCCTTGATATATATATAGTGTGTGACACATATTAAACCAGAGGCGCCTTACCCATGACTTTGGGTATCATGTGTGATACATTTATTTCTAACGGTTGCGGTTGAGGAGATCGGCCATATGTATCATGAGCGAAATGGTAAATATGAGATTTCATGTAATTTTTGTAAAGATTTGAAATTTATGTAATAACGCCCCTTAAGTTTAGGAATTCTTGTTTATCCTAAAATTTTGGTACAATCTTCTTTTCTCCTTCTTTTGTTCATTCTAGCATCTCTAATTTAAAACTTCAAGATTAAAATGTTTCTTACATATACCACACGTAACTCATGCATAGCTCATATAGGGACAATCCCATTAAGATGAAACATAGACAAATTAAAATATAACTTTATTTTATTCCATGCTCGGAATTGCAACAAGAGGAATAGCCTTTCTTAAGGTAACTCCAAACTGTTCCTCCATATCCAAATTCTCTGGTGCCATCCCTTTTGGTAACTTCCAATTAAATGGTTGAATAATAGAAGCCAACATTAAATTCACCATCCTTATAGCCAGTGGCATTCCTGGACATATTCTCCGCCCTGCGCCAAACGGTATAAATTCAAAATCCGTACCTTTATAATCCACACTAGATTCGACAAATCTTTCAGGCACTCTAGTGGCCTTACCCAATACTTCGGGTTTCTTCCAATGGCCCAAGCGTTCACCAAACTTGAGTGTCCTTGGGCACGGTGTAGCCCAACACCTCTACGTTGTTTTGGGCTTTGTGTGGTAAAGAGTAATGGATCTACTGGATGAAGTCTCAAGGTTTCTTTTACAACTGCTTGAAGGAATGGGAGTTTGTCCATGTCTGATTCTTTCACTGGCCTCTCTGTCCCTATTTGTTGGATAATTTCTTGTCGTACTTTGTTGAGTTCGTTGGGTTTTCGAAGGAGTTCAGCCATTGCCCATTCTGTTGTTATAGCTGATGTGTCACTCCCACCAATGATCAAATCCTGTCAGGGCACACACAGAGGGGTAATTGATAACGATGTAAAAAGATATTTACCTTGCAACTTAAATTAATATATGTATATATAACAATGTAAAAAATATTAACCTTGCAACTTAAATTAATATATGTATATATGAAGAGTATATGCATTTGCTTATAAGGAATTATAATTATCTTAAATATAATTTGCCTCTCACGACCCAAATAACAATTCCTTTTCGCTTGAATAATAAAAATTAATTTGAACTTGGTTATGTATAAGTAAGGGCCAAAAATCAAATTCAAGGAAAAATATTTACCAGGATAAGAGGCTTGATATTATTACGATCAAATCCGGACCCATCATCTTCACATAGATCAAGAAGTACATCCAAGAAATCCCCTTTTTTCTTCATCCCTGCAGCTCTAGCTTGCATTCTCATTTCAATTTGTTCTTCAAATATCTCATGCAACCTTAAATACGCTGGCCTTATACGACGCCTCACTCCTTGCAAATCTAGCCACTTTAGCACGGGAAAATAATCAGACAAGTTAGGCTTTCCAGAGTCCTCCATGATCCTCCGCACCAAATCATTAAACTCTTGATCGCCCTTCTCGGATTCCGGGTCCACCAAATCAATCGAGAAAATAGTGCGTGATGCTATATTCAGCATTGCAGTGAACGCAACGCGTCCTACGTCAGCGGACGAGCCATTCTCACACAATTTTCTGATATGACTCACAAGTTGTTCAGCCATTTGGTGACGGAGTTCTTGGAGAGAATCGAGCCTTTGGTTAGTGAACATTTGCGTGTTACATATTCTTCTCTTGTTCCTCCACATATTATCTGGCGGGACCCAGTCAATTGTGGCTTCTGGATTCGGTTGGGAAGCGGCTGCATTGAAAACCGTGCGGGCCGAGAACATTTTGTCGTGTTTTTGGAGGATTTCTTTGGCTGTTTCGGGGGAGGAGGCTATAACAGTGGTGATAGAGCCGAGTTTTAGAGTCATGAGAGGACCATGGATTTTGGCTAGCTCGGCTAGTGATCGGTTGGGTTTCGATCCTAGCTCGAGGAGTGAGCCGATTACTGGGAAACCAGTAGGACCTGGTGGTAGCTTCCTGCTGGATTTAGAATTGAGAACCAATGGTTTGATGAAGAACCAGCAGAAAATGCATAAGAGAAGGATGGGAAGTTCCATTTTTCCTCTATGCAATTCTTGTACAAGGAGTAGATTACAAAGCAACTACTGCTGAAAAGAGAATGAGAAGATGGATAGTTTATTTATCAGTTAATGAAGAATATATAGGCTCTAATACAAAGCTGAGTCCTAAAGTAATACAACAGGTGATACAATAACTAATTATAGCGGTACAAACAGATAACTAATACCCCTTCGGTTAAAAAAAAATGATTTATTTTTCTTTTTAGTCCGTTTAAAAAAGAATAATTCTTTCCTTTTTTGGCAATACTTTAATTTCAACTTTCCACATAGCATATTTAGGACCACAAGATTAAAGGACATTTTGGTACATTTGACACAACTTTAATTTAAGGCCACAAGATTCAAAAGTCTTGTTTATTTTCTTAAACTTTGTGTCAAGTTAAAGTAGGTCATTCTTTTTTAAACGGAGGGAGTATATAATTACAAATTATTCTCGTATATCTCTTTTACGCCCCCACAAGTTGGTGTTGACGTCTACAATACCCAACTTGTCAAACATACGACTGAAAGAAGCATGTGGAAGTGGCTTGGTTAGGACATCAATAACCTAATCAACAGCATGTAGGTGCTTGACTTCAACCTCTTTGCGTTGCACCTGCTCACGGACAAAGTGGAAATCGATGGCAATATGTTTCATCTTACTATGAAAGACAGGATTCTCTTAAATGTATGTAGTTCCAATATTATCATAGAGTATGCGTGGAATGCAAGCAAGGGAATAACGAAGCTCACGCAGGAGGTTGGTGATCCAGTTGGTTTCAGCAAGAGCAGTAGCTACAACTCGATATTCAGCTTCGGCAGATGACCGAGAGACAGATCGCTACTTCTTGGAGAACCACGAGACTGGCGTACTTCCAAGGTATATAATATAGCCAGTTGTGGAAGTTCTATCTACAGGGTCACTAACCCAATTAGAGTCAGAGAACACCATAGTTCGACTATTAGTCGCACGGGTTATTTGAAGCCCAAAAGAGGAGGTCTGTTTGAGATATCGAAGCAACCTCTTAACTATTTTCAATTAACTAATTCACATTTCAAGTCAATATACTTAATCATTTTCAAGTCACAAGTTCACAATTTCAAGTAACTACACTTAGTTATTTTCAAGTCACTAGACTTAATAATTTTCAAATTACTTATTCACATTTCAAGTCACTAGTACACATTTCAAGTCAATACACTCAAACCATTTTCAAATAGTTAATTGACATTTCAAATCACTATACTTAACCATTTTCAAGTAACTAGATTTAACCATTTTCAAGTCACTAGTACACATTTTAAGTCACTACACTTAACCAATTTCAAATAACTAATTCGCATTGCAAGTCACTAAACTTGACTATTTTCAAATAATTAATTCGCATTTCAAGTCACTATACTTAATCATTTTCAAGTAACTACTTCACATTCAAATAACTATTTTTAACCATTTTCAAGTAACTACTTCACATTTCAAATAATTATTTTTAACCATTTTCAAGTAACTACTTCACATTTCAAATAACTATACTTAATCATTTTCAAGTCACTACACTTAATCATTCATTTCAAGTCACTATACTTAACTACTTTCCAAGTAACTAATTCACATTTCAAGTAACTAAACCATTTTCAAATCACTAGTACACATATCAAGTCACTATACTTAACCATTTTCAAGTAACTACACTTAACTATTTTCAAGTAACTAGTACACATTTTAAGTCACTACACTTAATCATTTTAAAATCACTAGTATACATTTTAAGACAGTATATTTAATTATTTTTAAGTCACAAGTTCATAATTTCAAGTAACTTAGTTCACATTTCAAGTGACTACACTTAACCATTTTCCAGTCACAAGTACACATTTCAAGTCACTACACTTAACCATTTTAAAGTCACAAATATACATTTCAAGTAACGACACTTAATCATTTTCAAGTCACAATTTCAAATGACTACACTTAACCATTTTAAAGTCACTAGTATACATTTCAAGTCACTACACTTAACCATTTTAAAGTCACAAGTATGCATTTCAAGACACTTAACCATTTTAAAGTCACAAGTATACATTTCAAGTAACTACACTTAATCATTTTCAAGTCACAAGTTCACAATTTCAAATAACTACACTTAACCATTTTCAAGTAACTAATTCTATTTCAAGTAACTACACTCAACCATTTTCAAGTCACTACTACACACTTCAAGTCACTACACTTAACCATTTTCAAATAACTAATTCATATTGCAAGTCACTACACTTATAACATTTTTAAGTCACTAGTACACATTTCAAATCACTACACTTAACTTATTTCAATTAACTAATTCACATTTCAAGTCACTATACTTGATCATTTTCAAGTAACTATACTTTATTATTTTCAAGTTATTAGTACACATTTCAAGTGACTACACTTAACCATTTTCAAGTCACAAGTTCACAATTTCAAGTAACAACACTTGACCGTTTTCAAGTCACAAGTTTGCAATTTCAAGTAACTACACTTAATCATTTTCAAGTCACTATACTTAATAATTTTTAAATAACTTATTCACATTTCGAATCAGTACACTCAAACCATTTTCAAATAGCTAATTGACATTTCAAGTCACTAAACCATTTTCAAAACACTATAGTTAACCATTTTCAACTCACTAATTCACATTTCAAGTAACTAAAACTAACCATGTTAAAGTCATGAATTCACATTTCAAGTGCCAACACTAAACCAATTTCAAGTCATGAATTCATATTTTCAAGTGATTACACCTTACTAATTTCAAAACACAAGTTTACCCTTCAAGTAACTACACTAAACTATTTTCAAGTTGCTAATCCACTTCTCAAGTGACTACACTTGATCATTTTGAAGTCACTAGTACACATTTCAAAACACTACACTTGACCATTTTCAAGTCTCTAATTCACATTTCAAGTGACTAACTTAATCATTTTCAAGTTATGAATTCACATTTCAAATGTCAACACTAAACCAATTTCAAGTCATGAATTCACATTTTCAAGTGATTACACTTTACTAATTTCAAAACACAAGTTCACCTTTCAAGTAGCTACACTAAATCATTTTCAAGTCGCTAATCCACTTATCAAGTGACTACACTTGATCATTTTAAAGTCACTAGTACACATTTCAAAATACAACACTTAACCATTTTCAACTCTCTAATTCACATTTCAAGTTACTAAATTTAACCATTTTCAAGTCATGAATTCGCATTTCAAGTGAAAACACTAAACCAATTTCAAGTCATGAATTCACATTTTCAAGTGATTACACTTTACTAATTTCAAAACACAAGTTCACCTTTGAAGTCACTACAGTAAATCATTTTCAAGTCACTAATCCACTTCTCAAGTGACTACACTTGATCATTTTGAAGTCACTAGTACACATTTCAAAACACTACACTTAACCATTTTCAACTCTCTAATTCATATTTCAAGAGACTAAACTTAACCATTTTCAAGTCATGAATTCGCATTTCAAGTGACAACACTAAACCAATTTTTGTCACCATAATGAGACAACTCTCTCATCTATTCTTTTCAACATTTAACTAAACCAACTTTTTTCACCATAATGAGACAACTCCACCGCAACTTTAGTGGTATTAGCTAGATAACTGTAGCTTACACTATACCATGGAGAAGAACAAAAACTATGACAAAGCTATACCAAAATACTAAGGAAAGAGATAATAACTTATAGCAGTAAGCAGTAGATAAAGAGAGCAATGAGGACAAAATTCGATAGTTCATAATGTCCTGTATGTAAAACCAAAATTGCTTTTCTACAGAGTACAACATTTATTTAGTTCAGCTCCCAGGAAAAGAATTTGTATTCTCTAGAGGTCAAAATAAGTGTACACTGTATAATTATTGTTGTTCAGTGTCAAGAGTTCACTTCGGAATTTATACGGATAAAATGCTACTTCATGAACTTAATACCAAGGGTAGTATGAGAAAAAAGTAAAAATTGTCTTGATTTGCTAAAATGAAACATATAAAATAGAAGGAGTATAATAAATTATCAATACCAAAAAGATCTGGATACTGATTGGAGATTTCGCCGGCTGTTGTGGTTATTGACGGCTGTTTGTGGTGATGAAGGGCGTCGCCGGTTGTTTGGTGGCTTCGGTCGTTGTTTCACGCGAAAGTGGTGCGGACAGCTTGGACAGCTTGTCGACGATGATGGCGGTTGTCGACAGCTATTTCACGCGGTGGTGGTGCGGATAGCTTGGCCAGCTTGTCGCCGATGATGGCGACGATGATGAAGGCGACCAGAGAGGGTAGAGAGAAGAGATGCAACTGAAGTTTTTTAGAGTTAGATTATGTTTTTGGTATTTGGGTGTTTTTTATATGAAAAATAAGATTTAATCTCAGTCATCTATCTCATTAGATCGACGGATGTGATTAAAATTAAAAAGGAAATTAAAAATTGGTTTAAAAAATGAACCAAATTGAATTCAAAAATAGGTTAAAATTGACATCAATTAGATATAAGTATGGCTAGAATTTAAATAAAATTGAGAAGATAATTGAATTAGCTTAGACTGCTATTTAAATATAATAATAAATTCTTAGTAATAATAAATTAAAAAATATTATTCTTATAAATAAATTACGTATGTCACATAGAAAATATAATATAAAAATTACTGATAATAAATTTAAAATAAATTGAGCATAATAGTAATAATAATAATAAAAAAATCAAGGTGACGTCTTTTGATTGTTTTCTCTATGAGATTTTGAGAAAATGAATAGAATAACTAACCTGGTTTAGTCCCTCAAATTGGGGTTTGTGGAGGGTACAGTGTACGTAGACCTTACCGCTAAGGTAAATAGGTTGTTTCCAACAAATCATCGGTTCAAGAAAAATAGTCTGAACTTGTCCAATTTCAAAAAAAGAATTAGAGAAAATTTATTTAATAGTGACCGTTGATCAAATATGATGAACGGTTGAGATTAGAATTGAGGAGATGAGTTAAATTGGGATTAGAAATTGGGTTAAAAAAGATTGAATTTGGGATTTCAATTGAGTCAAATTAAACTCAATTGATACAAATTGAGTATAAAATGGCTAGAATCAAACAAATTAGGAAAATTGAATTGAATTAGGTTGATATTTAATAAATATAGTAACTATATAAAATTAATATTAAAAAATAAATGGAATTATTATTTTTAAAATAATTATAAATAAATTATGTAAATAAATTAATGATGTTAATCGCATAATAATGTCAATTCATTTCGTATACTACAAACAATTTTTGATTAATTAATTTTTGAATACAGTATTATATATATATCGTAATCAATGTATTAATCTGATGAATTATTGGTTAATTAGCTTCATTATTATAACTTCAATAGTGTATTATTACCTCGATTATATGATGTTAACGTATTATTCAAATATTTGGATATAGATTTAGTTAGCTAGCTTTGACTACTAATTACATCACTACATGAGAGATACGTATATATACATACATACATACATATATATATATACATGTAACGCCCCGCATTTCGGGTTACAATATAGACCTTGATTTCGATGCGTTGTTATCCCGAAGCCATAAAAAAATCCTATGCCAATGCAGCATGTTAATTATTGTGTAGCATGTGAGTCCATTCAAGCTTGAATTTAGACCATAGAGGTCCTTCAACACAAGGACGAGTTGAAACTATTTCGATCGACTAAGTTTTAGTGGACATTGTAAAGTGTGTCAGCTTCCATCAACCATAACTCCCTGTATATGTTGAATTAGGAAGATCATTATGTGTCAAATGATAGGTATTCGAGTTAACTTTCCAACTATGCCAATTCTGCTAAAATTCGACACCCGAGCAAGAAATTATGATCTTTCAAAGTGATATGCATCGCTTAACCAATCGCCCATGGCCACTGGAAAGCATAGGCAATAGCCTAGGCGGCGCCTATGTAAACATAGGTGATAGCCTAGACAGCGCCTATGTGAACATAGGCAATGGGACGGGTGGCGCCTATGTAAAGAATTCTAGTGACTTAAACACTCCGTTTTGGGGGCAAAGTGGTCCTTTTCCATCCTTACTTAGACCTAAAACACGAAATTCAGTTTCAAGGACCCCAAAATACATCTTCATTCATCAAAATTGCTCAAAGATTCTCCTTAGGGTTTCAAAATAAAAAATCCAAATAGTTCAAGATTCGACCGTAGGTTTTCAAAGATAATTACATATTTGGAATCACCAATCCGCAAGCTTCAAGAAACATCCATTATCCTTGGAAATAGAGGTACGTGGGGTTATCCAAAAATCTCATGGGTGTAGTTTTATGAACATGCATGCTTTTAAACGGGGGTTTTCAATCAAATGCTAATAACTTGTTTTCAATATGATTTATAAGTCATTTTTCTTTATGTCATGGGAATTTTTTGCCTATATACTTCAATGGTTGAAACCATGCATATGTGATTTGAGATTTTCCATGGAAGTTTGATAAATATGAATGATAAATTGCTTTTAAATTCCCATGATAATGTCTTGATACCCCATATCATATTGTGATCAACAAAAGAGAGCATGAATTTGAAATAAATATTGTTCACCACTTGTAAATGATGAAGCACCTTGGTTTTTACATGGTTATGCATATGTGGAAGTGATATTAAGGACTTGCAAGTCGGGTATGACGATACCCTACAGAACATGATACGTGATTGAATCAGATGAAATTTGAATGCATTGATTTTACATGAGAAAGGTGGATTCCCGAAGAAGGCGTTTGAGATGTAAGGGCACATCGCTGGAAAACGTGTTTGCCGACACGAAATATTGGTACCAGGCTAAGTGATCTTGTGTACTAGAATTCATGTCATTTCCAAATTGGGACTATAGGTAGGAGCCCGGGCTAAGTGATCTTGGGCACTACCAGTGGGTCGAGACACCATGCTTTGTGGTCTTGAGTGTCTCTCCCTCACTTATACTCTAATCTCGGCGGTAACCGAGGTTAGACAGTTGGTGTAAATTATGTAGGGTATTCCACCTAGCTCAGTTGCATTTCATTGTTGTTGAGAAACTATTGCATTACACCCATGAGCTTTAAAATGATTTGATACCAAATTGCTTTATAATGGCTCTCAACTATATTTTGTAAAAATATTATGTTTTGTTTTGATATCTCTGCGTGCCAGTACTTTTGTGCTGACCCCCTTCCCTCTCCAACCTCTCAGGTTCAGAGGCTCAATCTAGGGGTCAAGAGAATCAGTAGATCATTCAGACAGAGTTGCAGAGACAAGTGGTGAGCCTTCTATGTTTTGGAAGGTCTTATGTCCTGTAGTCCTTTTATCTTATATTCAGTTTTGGGGTCTACTGGGGGCCTTGTCCCAGTTTATATACGGTTACTTGACTCAGTCATTTGTTAAAGATTTTCGCAGACAGTTGTTTAGAGGTTAATTGACGTTGAGGGAACCTTATCTCCCCGTTATTATTTCTTTTCATATTTATGACCATGTTTCTGAATTATTGTGTTTCTTCCACATTACTTTGATCATATGAATTAGGTGCGTGATTACCAGACAGATAATGGTATTTCGGGCCTCCATGGTTTGAAATGCTCGTCACGGCCAGGCCCTGATTCGGGTCGTGACAATACACGAGTATATTACTCGTAATACAACGTATTACGTATATACTTGGATGAATTATCGTTTAATTTAGCTTATATTATTATATTATAACTTCAACAGTATATTATTACCTTGATCAATCAATCGTATGGTATAAATGTATTCAATATTTAATTGAATACATTTAATTTTTTTAAATATAAAAATTATTTATGTAATAGTAAACTAAAAATATAAATATCGATGGACAACGCCATTTCCATAAAGTTAATTTTTGTTTAATTTTAACAAAAACGTGTCCATTTCTTTTTGTAAAAAAAAATAAAAATAATAATAATAATTAAAACTTGCGATGGATAGTGTCGCTTTTCTATAATTAATATTTTAAAAATAAAAGATTATAGTGACGTTATCCGTCGATTTTAATAAAAATAAAAATTAAATTTAAAAACCGATGAACAACATCACTTTTTATCATAAAGTTAATTTTTATTTATTTTAACAAAAGTGACACTATCCGTCGCTTTTTGTAAAAATACAGAAAAAATAAAAATAATTAAAAATTGAGAAGGATATCGTTGCTTTTCTAGAATTAATATTTTAAAAATAAAAAATTATAGCAACATTGTCCGTCGATTTTAATAAAAATAAAAATTAAATTTTAAAATCGACGAACAACGTCGCTTTTTAAATATTAATCGTTATTATTTTTAATTAAATAAAGACTCTATCCATCGCATTTATTAAAAAAAATTATAAATTATTTGTTAATTAGTTGGCACAATAATTCACGAAAAAAGTGACGGATATTAAGATGTTGGCCGTCGATTTAAATAAAAAATAAATTAAAATTAAATTAAAAAAATGATGGACAGTGTCGCTTTTCTAAAAAGCGACACTGTGCGTCATTTTTTTATGTATCATTTTTTTGGCCATTTTTTAGTAGTGGTGGTTTCATTTGATTTCACCATGATCGATGAAGACCATTGTATCTATGTGAAAAAGTCTAATGAAATAGTTGTGATTTTTCCACTTTATGTGGATAATATTTTATTAGCTGAAAATAATTTAAAATATGTGAAAATTGTTAAGTCATGGCTTTCAAAGTCATTTGACATGAAATATATGGGTAAAGTAGACTATATATTGAGTATTAAAATCCAACGAGATCGTTTCAGAAAAATTTTGAGTCTTTTCCAAGAAACATGCATAGAGAAAATTCTAAAACTCTTTTGAATGAATAGTTGCAAATTCATGGATACTCCTATAGTAAGAGGTGAAACCTTAAACCTTAAAATGTGTCTAAAGACCGAAAAAGAAAAGGAAGATATGTCTCAAGTACCATATTCTAGTGCAGTTGGGAGTTTGATTTATGTTATGATGTGTACTCGCCTAAACATTTGTTATGTCGCAGGTCTGGCTAGCAGGTATCAATCCAATCCTGGAAGAGATCATTGGAAAACAGTAAAGAAAATTTTTCGATACCTGAAGGGAACTGCTAATTATTCTCTATGCTATAGTGGATCCAATTTATCCATAAAAGGTTATACAAATGTTGATTGGGCTGGTGACCGATATGATAAACAATCAACCTTTGGTTATACCTTCTTACTAAATTATGGTGCAATTCATGGAAAAGTAAAAAACAAACTTGCATAGCCCTATCAACTATGGAGTCCGAATTTATGGCTTGTGCATCTGCAGTACAAAAAGTTTTTTGGTTGAAGAGATTCTTTAAGCATATGAACATTGCATAGAATTCTAAGGGGTCCATGATTTTATATTGTGATAGTCAAGCGGCTATCACATATATGAAGGATCCTAAATATCGCAGCAAGACCAAGCACATTGACATTAAGTATAACTTTGTGAGAGACATAATAGTAAGTGAAGAAATAAATTTACAATACATTCCTACATGAGAAATGATAGTTGATCCCTTTACAAAGGCGATATCTAGAGACTTGTTTGAGAAACATGTTATGGCTCTAGAATTACGTAGGATATGATTATGTTTTCGTATTGTAAAATGACTTGATTGTAATTATTATCAATATAAGAGTCTTGAATTTATGTTTAATCTCATATGCATTTGAAAATGTATTTTATTGATAGTGTGTCAAACAAGTCGCGAGATTGCCTCTCTCACACGAGCAATCGCCTCTTACGTCGAGGAACGTGAAGAGATAAGTTCCACTATCAGATTGTGATTTGTTTTGTAAAGTCAGATGTGAGTTTCTCTAAGAATACGTATTTTAGGATCACTAAAGAAAGAAAGGTTAGACATTTAGAGATGTCTAGACATAGATCTGTACAATGTTGAATGGTTAAAAATATTGAGGCATACGCTCCAATATAAGGTGATAACATCGTAGCACATGTTTCATACCATGTGTGCTTAGCGATCAATTGGTTAATGAAAGAATAAATCCCTGCTTCTTTATTGTGTGAGACCCTCATAGTTATTTTAACTTTTCATTGAAATACCTTTAGACCATTGACCGTTTCTTGAAGTTTCGATCGGTGTTGCTACTTATCATGTTACTAATAGCCACAAGAGATTCGTCAATGGAGAGCATGTCTAAAAAAGTAGTTGATTTGGAACAGATAGATTCGAGTAGAAAAGGAAGACAATTAAAATAAATATTTTAACTTGTTTACACAAGCCGGCTATTACATTAACCATACAAAAGTCAAGTGTAATTGTGTATATAAAGTTAATCATGAACTCGAGTTCACCTCTTGAAGAAGATGAGAGATCGGATAAGTAACTACTGAAGTAGTGAATGATGTCTAGGGTATTGTGAGTATAAGTATCTACATATTAGTAAAGAATTCTTTCCACAAGTGATTGGATTCCTATATGAAACCTACAAAACTTTATAGGTAAAGCTCGTGATGCTCACAGGTCGCACAAACTATTTGTCGTATGAATTGGTGACTTGTTGATGTCATACTGGTGCGTGTCTTGTACACCATGTGCGAAGTGGGAGATGTTGGATTACGGGTCATTGGTCGCCCATGTGGACCGACCGACCCGACCCGATATTTGTTTAATTATCTGATAAAAGGAAGATAAGAGGGAGTAACTATGGATTTGAAAAATAGGGGAATAGTTACTGAGTAACTATTTATCCGCCCACTACCCCTATACATATTACTACTTCTTCTTTAGAAAATAGATGGGAGAAGAAAATTGAGTCAGAAAATTACATTAACAATAGCACCAAGACAGTGCATTTAGTTTGTAATTCAAAGCTTTGTTTTCAAAAGATTCAACGCAGATTTGGGACGATTCTTTTTATAACAATATCAAAATATCTGCTGCGAATTTTAAGGTACATAATTTATTATTATTTTACTCTGAATTTGCTAATTCTGAATTTAATTAGGTTCCGTTGGTGTAAAAACATTTATCCAATAGATCATGTTCCTTACTAAAATAATTATTGATAAATTTTTTATGAAAAATGTTAATTGATAATCTGATAAAAATATATCTAATCTATTATTACAGGTTAAACTATATTTTGAGCGTCCGTGGCCAGATTCTACACTAGGACAGATGCATGCACCAAATATCCATTTATTCCCTCCTTTATAAATTCATTTCTTTTTTACTGGATAATATAAAGAAATTTGAAATTTTATATAAGTAATAGCCAAAAAATAAAGTCAAAAGAGGAGAAAAAAGAAAAGGAAGGAAAATATTTTTTTGCGGCCTTACACCCTAAATATTTTTTATGTAAACCCCAAATCATGGGGCACTTAATATCACAAGTTAAAAGGAATATATAGAGGGGGACAAAACCTTACCTCTTACAAATAAACCTGGAAGGAAACCATTCCTATAGTTAGGCTTGAGACAAAGTAAAAGAAAAACAAAAAAGGAGGGTTGCTCCTAATACAGCTTAAGCTTCCAAAAGAGTGTCTAAGTTTAAAAGAAAGATTGACACATCCAGTAAAAGGAAAAAGTCAGGTTGGGTCAAAGATGAAAATGTTTTTCTTTGGCCGACTTCTGAAGTTTGGACACCCGCCCGCTTTTCTCATTCTTTATTGTAACTATAATCCTCTATGGTGAGCTTATATTTTCGATGAAGAACTACTCCCCTTTTCTACCTTGGTCAGCATATTGGCTAAAAGATCTGCAATAGAGTTTCCTTATTTGAAGATATGGTTGAATTGAAAAGATCCTTCAGCCAGCAAAGAACGAATGTCATTGATCTCTTCCATGATGTTTCCAAGCAGTGGTAGTGACTTTGTTAATCATATTAATCACAATCATGGAATCATATTCAATAGTAAGAGTATTGAATCCATGATTAATCCACAATCTCAAATCAATTTTGATCGCTCTAGCGTCAACCAAGTTATTAAAAGAGTATCCAAAGTAAGCTGTGAACGCCATGATCGTAGGATCCAAGTGATTCCTTACAGTTCCTCTACCACTGGCACTGCCAGGATTAACTTTGTAGAATCCGTAAATATTAATATTCAAGTCACCAAGATTTGGATTACTCCACCGAACAGGGATAATATCTAGCTTAGTCTTGATATTATCCACCATACGACAAATTTTACCAAAGTTAGCGGGAGTTTTTAGAGAGAAAACTGAGAAGCAAGAATCAACTGTACAAGGTAATTACACTACTACAAGAAAATAGTAAAATTGTGATGGAATATTTGAGACGGAACATCATTGTGACAGAATTTTGACAAATTTATTATAGATTACTTTTGCATAAATATAATTTTTTTTTTTGGTCACATAAAAATTAAGACAGTAACATATTTGTGACAAATCATAAATCCGTAACTAAATTTGTGACAAATTGAGTATTTCATCATAATTAAAATTTTTTAAAAAATAATAATATAATAAAAATTTGTGACAAATTTATTCCATCACAGTAAAATTAAAAAGAAAATATTTGAATAGCATAATTGAGGTGGAAATCTTTTCTGCAAAATCCCTAGATTAGATGAAAATAAGTCTCGATATGATATTTAAGAATGGCATAATTGAGGTGGAAACCTTTTCTGCAGAATCCGTACATTAGAAGCTCAATTAGATAACACACTCACAACATGGTCAGCATCAAGAGTTGTTTGGAAGCTGCAGTATTCGTATTTTCTGAAAAAAAATGTCTGTAGTGTATCCTAGAAATTGTTTTTAGTGCAAGCAACTTCGGACCTATAGGTAACTAAACATCTTGCACATCTGTCATTTTGCAATTATGCTTTCGACATGCACATGGTGTTCATCGACCTAGAAAAGGCGTACGACAAAGTCCCCAGGGAGGTGCTTTGGAGATGCTTGGAGGTGAGTGGAGTACCGCAGGCATATAGCAGAGTAATTAAGGATATGTATGAGGGAGCGAAAACCCAGGTGAGGACGGCGGGAGGAGACTCAGAGCATTTCACTGTCCTGACAGGATTGCATCAGGGATCTACTCTTAGTCCCTTTTTGTTTGCGCTAGTAATGGATGTGTTAACGCGGCGTATCCAAGGGGAGGTGCCGTGGTGTATGCTTTTTGCAGACGATGTAGTCCTGATAGATGAGACGCGAGGGGGTGTGAACGACAAATTAGAGCTGTGGAGGCAAACTCTGGAGTCTAAAGGGTTCAGGGTGAGCAGAACCAAGACAGAGTATGTGGAATGTAAGTTTAATGACGTAAGGCGAGAGAATGAGGTAGTGGTGAGGCTAGAAGCGCAGGAGGTAAAGAAAAGGGATAAGTTCAAGTACCTCGGGTCCGTGATCCAGAGTAACGGTGAGATTGACGAGGATGTCTCGCACCGTATCGGGGCGGGATGGATGAAGTGGAAACTTGCATCGGGGGTGCTGTGTGATAAGAAGGTGCCGCCCAAGCTTAAAGGTAAATTCTATAGGGTGGTAGTCCGTCCGGCCTTGCTGTATGGAGCGGAGTGTTGGCCAGTTAAGAACTCCCACACCCAAAGAATGAAGGTGGCAGAAATGCGGATGTTGCGCTGGATGTGTGGACTGACCCGAAGGGATAGAGCTCGGAATGAGACTATCCGGGAGAAGGTTGGGGTGACTTCAGTGGAGTGTAAGATGCGGGAAGCACGATTGAGATGGTTCGGACACGTGAAGAGGAGGGGCATGGATGCCCCGGTCCGTAGGTGTGAGAGGCTAGCGTTGGATGGTTTTAGACGGGGTAGGGGTAGACCGAAGAAGTACTGGGGTGAGGTGATTAGGCGGGACATGGAACAGTTACAGCTTACCGAGGACATGACCCTAGATAGGAAGGTCTGGAAGACGCGAATTACGGCAGAGGAGTAGGGCCTGTTCGGGTCGCTAATGTAGGGAGGTAATTGGTGGGGGTGTATTCCTGGTATGATTCCGTATTCAATGTTCTGTTCCGTGTTCCGTGTTCTATGTTTGTTACGAATCTGTGTGCTTTCCTCTGCTTTATATTCCTGCATTCCTGCTTTACTCTGTTTTATATTCCTTATGGTCTGCAGTATCTATGTTATGTCATCTGCTTCTGTGCTGTACTATGTGTTTGTTTGATATCTCGTAACTTGAGCCGGGGGTCTTTCGGAAACAGCCTTTCTACTTCATCAGAGGTAGAGGTATGGACTGCGTACATCTTACCCCCCCAGACCCCACAAAGTGGGAATACACTGGGTTTGTTGTTGTTGTTGTTGTTGTTGACATGTACATCTCGCAATACATTGCCAAACGTCCCATTTCCCCAACATCTTGTCCAAAACCCACTTCCTAGCCACCATATTCTCCATTGATCAATGTCATTCGTGTCTATACCAATAGTAAAAGACCCTGAGGCCGATACATCTTCGCTTATCCAAGAAGTCAGTGACCATACCTCTACTGTTTTAACATTTCTCCCAAGTTTCATCCCTGGTAACAATGTACAGTAGGATAATCAAAGCTTTGCCACAATGTACTACTCACAGAACCATTAGTATTCAATTCCACCAATGTACTACTCACAGTAGTATGCACATGTTGTTTTCGAGCTAGGCATATTAAATTTGAGCATATTATATTTCTGTGGATATCTGTTGGCTTATTTGAGCATATTATATTTCTACATTATAGTTGTTTTTAAGCATGACAAGGACGAGTGATTGGTTCAGATTTCAATTCTTAGTCTGCAAAACTTAATAGTGAGCTTATATGGGCTTGGGGTTGGACAATGTGATGTGAGATAGTAGGCTAAAAGGTGGAATAATCAAGGTGCATACAAGCTAGTCTAGGTGCATTTGGTTTATGGATCCTGATTCTTGTGAACCCAAACAAATTTTGGTAAAAAAAAATTCCCAGTAAGTGCTTTCAAATTCTATGAGCAGATGGGTCCTTTACTGTTTCTCAGTGATTACTTGCTGATAACAGGTGGATTAATCGAAGTGTATGCAAGCTAGTCTAGACCCATATGGTTTATGGGTCCTGATTCCTGTGACCCCATTTTCTTCTTCCTGAAGACTTAATGTTTCTCAGTGAATTACTACTTAATAACACAATGTGTATTGCCTTACGACGATAGTGAACATCACTTGCTCTGGTTTCACATTTTCTAGTTTCTTTTAAGAACTCGTGTTTTCGGTTTGTGGGGTTTATGTTTTTAGCCAGCAAATTGGAATCTAGAAACTGTTCTGATATGGGAAAAAGCTCCCAAAATGTGCACCTTCATTTTTTGTTGTTGAAACAGCATCGGAATTGTACTACATTCATCAAATTGAGGCTAATTTGGTTGCAATGTGGATGGGGTCTATTTGGTTTATTCATCTCAACTATGTTGTTTGGACTCTCCAAAAATGTTGCCGCACTTATGTCAGATCCTTACACTACTTTTGGAAGGATCCTACACGCATCTGTCAACATTTCTGAAGATCCCGAACAACATACATCTCAAAGTCTCTGTCTTATAGTCGAGTAAGATGCCTTTACCATCAGTATAGTCTCACACGAATTGTTCTCATTCTTAGAGAGCTTATGGCTAAAAAGCTGACTCTATAAGCTAATATTTTGGACAGGCATCATATTTACTCTGCAAAGTATTTACTTGTTTTCCCGTTAGTGCTATTGAGCAAAGCGTTTCGGAACGCTTCTATGTGTATGGTGATGCTAAATGTTTTAAATTGGTTTCATCCTATGTATTTCAAGCTGATTTTGTCTAATTGTTGAAATGCAGTTGAAGCTATTCTTCTTGGATTTCAACATTATCTTATTATGCTTAGTACCATAGTTAACATTCCTACAGCTCTTGTTCCCCAAATGGGAGGTGGAAACGCGAGCCCTCGAGACACATTGATCTGCTTAACTACTTAAGATATGAGTTTCTTTTGACCTCAAGTAGTGTCGTACATTTTAACTGAAGAATACCTTCCCGATGCAGGAGGAAAAAGCGCAAGTTATTCAGACATCACTATTTGTTGCTGGGTTGAACACCTTGTTGAGGTCTTTCTTTGGGACTAGACTACCTGCTGTGATTGGAGGGTCTTATACCTATGTTGCACCTACAATCTCGATTATCCTTTCTGGACAATAGAATGACGAAGACCCTGTACGGTTAGTGTCCTCAAACACTGAGTCATTTTCTCTTGTATTCTATGGATAATCTAGTGAACTTAATTTTTGATTGTCAAGGAAAAAGTTGAGATATTGGTTTAGTTATATAGCTTTTCCATGGACTTACTTGGTGAATATATGGGGTTCACAGTTTAACTTTATTAATCTCATTTAGTTGGGATGTGGGGACACCAGTTGGAGTTGGTTTAAGGTTTGATTTCAAACCAAAAGCAATGAATCTGGTGGCGACCTGTAACAGGTGAATGACGATTGACGTGGCACTCGAGGAGTTTCCATTTAGTAGTGTTATTTGGTTTTAAAGTATACTCTACAGGTGGAACATATTTTTGTTATCTATTGACTATTCATAGATATGTTTAGTCAATTTTTTCTCATAAGTTCAGTAATATATTGCGCCAATGCTTGTTGGAGTAGAGACTATAATTGATGAGTTAATACACCCCTTAAAATTACCGTATAGATAGAATTGATTCATACATTATGCATTCTGCATTCCATGACATCTCTTCTCACTGTTTCAATTGAAAAATACAATAATTAAACCTCAGCCATAAGCTCGTTGGAGTTTGCTATGTGAATTCTCACTCTAGTCTGCTCCATTTAGACCGGTCTCACTTCAATATTCAACATATTGGGTTCTTTAAGCCTAATAGTTCTCTTCATTTTTGTTGGAAAGAAAAAACATAACTTAATCCAATCTTTAAAGCTGTAAGCTGAATTTCAGCAGCTAGTACAGCTAATCTGCAGCTCTTGGGGCACTAGTCTTAACACTCCTCCTTGACTCAAGAGCAGTAACACCAAGTCTTTCTCTAAGAAACTCAAATCTTGCTCTAAGTAGATACTTAGTTAAAATATCAACATTCTGAAAATCAGTTCTGCAATGCACCATGTTTATGCCTCCATTCTTTTGCACCTCCCTTAAGAAATAAAGCTTGATCTTGAAATATTGTCTTTCCATGAGAGACAGGATTATTTGCAATTGAAATTGCAGCTTTATTATCCATAAGGATTTCAGTGCTCTTCTTTTGCTTCATGTACAAATCTGCCAGCAGCTTCCGAATCCAAAGGGCTTGATTCACAACTAAAGCAGCTGCAATGTATTATGCTTCAGCTGTTGATTGAGCCACAACATCTTGTTTCTTTGAACACCAAGAGAATATTCCAGAACCAAAACTAAAACAGTAACCTGAGATGCTTCTCATATCATCTGAGTAACCAACCCAATCGCTATCAGAAAATCAACGTAACTAAAAATCTGGTGTCTTTTTGAACATTATGCCAAAATTAATAGTACCTTTGACATATCTAATCACACGTTTTGTTGCTTAAAAATGAATTTCGCTAGCACAATGCATATATCTTGAAAGTAAACTCACGCCATAAATAATATCCGGCCTCGTTGCAGTCAAGTACATTAGGCAACCTATCAGACTTCTATAGAGTCCTTCATCAACCTTTCTAGCTCATCTTCTTTGCAAAGCTTCTCATTTTGATTCATAGGAGTTGCAGTAGACTTGCAATCTTCCATTTTGAACTTTTTGAGAATTTCTTTGGCATATTTCTGCTGGCTTATGAAGATCTCTTTTCTTTTTTGTTGAACTTCCATTCCAAGGAAATAGAACATTTCACCAAAGTCCGTCATCTCAAAAACTTTCATCATTTCAGCCTTGAACAGAATGATCAAGTCCCAATTGCTACCTGTAATTAGCAAGTCATTTACATACAAAGAGACAATGGTTAAATCAGGATCTTCTTTTCTAATATAGAGCGTGCACTCACTGAGGCTTTTTTGAAAGCCTAAACTAAGAAGATGAGCATCAATTCTGCTATACCAAGCTCTAGGAGCTTGTTTCAAACCATACAATGCCTTCTTTAGCAAGTACACTTTGTCTTCTTTGCCTTTGATAGAAAAGTCTTCAGGTTGTTCTACAAAGATTTCTTCTTCAAGGTAACCATTTAGAAAAGCTAATTTCTAACCATTTAGAAAAGCTGATTTCACATCAAGCTGGTGGATCTTCCATCCTTGTTGAGCTGCTAATGCTAACAACATTCTTATCGTATCCAAACGGTAGACTGGAGCAAAAGTTTCAGAAAAATCTACTCCAAACATTTGCGCGTACCCTTTTGCAACTAGCCTGGCCTTGTACTTGTTTACAAAACCTTCAGGATTGAGCTTAGTTCTATAAAACCACTTGACTCCAATAACCTTCTTGTATGATGGTCTGTCAACCAGCTCCCATGTGTTGTTTTTTCTATCATTTTGAGCTCATCCTACATTGCATATCTTCATTCCTCATCTTTCGCAGCCTCTATAAATCCTGCAGGTTCTAGAACTGCAACATCTCAGAAAGTGTTCTTGTACCTCTAACAAGTTCATCATCAACATCATCAGCTAGAAATTCTATATTCTTTTGCTTTTCATCATCTTACCAGCTCCATGTGTTATTCTCTTCGAACTTGACATCCCTGCTAATAATCAGTTTGTCATTTTGAGGATGATAAATCTTGTAAGTTTTTGATAGATTGTTGTATCCTACAAAGATTCCAGGTCCAGCCTTCTTATCCAGTTTATCTCTTTTCACCTGAGGTACATAAGAAAAACAAAGACAACCAAATATTTTTAGATTTGTTAGCAAAGGTTTGTAACCAAACCAAGCCTCAAATGGTGTCTTCTTTCGCAAAGCCTTAGCTGGCAATCTGTTTAGTAGAAATACTGCGGTATTGGCAGCTTCAGCCCAAAATTTCTTTGGCAACCCTTTCTCATGGAGCAAACACCTTGTCATCTCCATTAGCGTCCTATTTTTCCTTTCCACTACTCCGTTTTGTTGAGGATTATAGGGTGCCGTTAGCTGATGCTCGATTTCTACTTCATTACAAAAGTTGTTAAACTTTTCTGAAGTATATTCGATTTCATTATCTGTTCTTATCACCTGAATTTTACAACCACTCTAATTTTCCACAAAAGCCTTAAATTTCCAGAATACATCATCGACCTCAGATTTAAAATTCAGAAAATCAATCCAATAATATCTGGAACAATCATCAATAAAGGCAATGTAGTACTTACTACCATTTGAAGATAGTGTTTTCTGAGGTCCACCTACATCCATACGAATAAGTTGTAGCTTATTCTTTTTCCTCCATAATGAATTCTGAAAAGAAAGCCTTGTTTGCTTTCCATACTGACAAACTCCACAAGCAGGCAAATTTTTCTCAAGGCTCGGGAGACCTTCTGCGAGTTGATTTTCTTTCATGAAGAGTATCGCATCATGATGATAATGTCCGAGTCTTTTGTGCCATAACTCTGAATCATTTTCCAATCAGACAACTGTTGCTTGCTCCCCGTCCAATAGATTCAAGGAAAAACTCTTTCCTCGCATCTTAACCTTGAAAATCTCCATATTATCAGAATCCTTGATGACACATGTTTTTTCTTCAAACAATACTTTGGAACCATTTTCAAGTAGCTGTCCAACACTTAAGAGGTTCTGATCAAGATCAGGAACACAAAAAATATCAGTTAAAAGTTTCAAAACTATAGGACTTTGAATTGCAACTATTCCTTTGCCTTTTGCATCAAGATTTTCTCCATTTCCACTTTTTACTTTGGAAATAACAGATATATCTAGATCTTTAAAGAGATTTTGATCGCTGGTCATATAATTTGTACATCCACTATCAATCAACCAATTTTCAGAAGTGTTTTTGCTAGCAAAACAAGTTGCTACAGACAATTGCTCTTTTTTATATTGATTTACAACAACCTTGGCTTCTTTTTGTTGCGATTGTGACTTACATACCCTCTCCACATGGCCCAATTAACCACATTTGTTGTACTTAACATCCGATCTCTACCAACATTTCTGTTGAGAGTGATTTATCTTTTTGTAATGAGGGCAGGGTGGATTACTTCCTCCCTGATTGTTGTAATTATTGCCTTGCATTTGCTTCTGGTTCTTTTTGGTTTCCTGGTATGACTCGTTTTGTGATTTAGCTTGAAAAACACCTTCAACAGAACCTTTTTTTCCTCATTATTCTCCTTTGCTCCAATACCTGCAAAGCATTAACAAGTTCTGCCAATGTAATGCTTGACAGATCCTTAGAATTCTCTAAAGAAGAGATTGTGGCTTCATATTTCTCAGAAAGTGTGGCAAGCATTTTTTGAGCAATTCTTTCATCAGTAAAATCCTTACCAAACAATCTCACCTTGTTGGCTAAGTCAAGTAGTTTATCTGCATAATCTTTTATGGTTTCTGATTCTTTCATTCTCTTCATTTCGAATTTCCGAATCAGATTCATCACTTGCATATTTTGAACTCTTTAATTTCCTTGGTATTCCTTTTCAAAATACTCCCAAATTTCTACAGCGGACTTCATTTGCATAATTCTGGTAAGAATTGAAGGAGATACCGCAGAGAAAAGACATGCTTTGGCTTTGACTTTCCTTGTCTTTCTCTCCTTGTGATGTCTCATCTGATTTACTGTTGGATTATCTCCAAGAGGAGTTACTTCATAGTCCTCTTCTACTGCTTTCCATAGATCCAGTGCTTCAAGATGAACCATCATTCTAATTGTCCAAGCTTAATAATTCTCACCATTGAAGATGGGTGGAATTAGAAAGCTTATTTCAGAATTCATTTTCCATAAACTATTTAAGATAACAGTTTAAAGAATGGTTATATAGAAAGAACTTGTGTTTTTTATTCACTCTCTTCTCACAGGTCCCTCAAGATGACAATGCTCTGATACCAATTTGTTGGAAAGAAAGAACAAAACTTAATCCAATCTTTAAAGTTGTAAACTGAATTTCAGCAGCTAGTACAACTAATCTGCAGCTCTCGAGGCACTAATCTTAACAATTTTCTACTGACATATAATTTCTTCAACAAGATTAAAGTACTTGTGGCAGATATTGGAATAATGGTAGCGTACCAGCAAGAGTGGATCTTTATCTCAACTAGTGGTATCACATAATTGAATCATATTCTATTTTTTGCTAAGTTTGCATGAACTCCAAGAGACTAGCCAATAACATAATGCTATATCATTTCAATAGTGTGAACTATGGATAAGAGTTGCCAATGCTTTACAATGCTCTTAGTCGAGGTATGTGCAAGCTGATACCACGGTTATTTTAAAAAGCCCGTAATAAAACTCTTTGGAGTCGCTTTCGATAGCTATTGGGGTAAATCAGTTGTGTCATTGGCAAGTGTTTATGAAATTTTGGAAGATGGTGATCTGTTTTGAGGGATCGGCTCGAAGATGCTAGTCTTGATGAGGTGGCTCTATCATTTTTTAAAAATCAAAAAAGAAGTTTAAGTCCTTAACAAGCTGCGTGCTGTGTGTGGACAATGTTTAAGGAGAAAAATAGTGTGTTCTCGTCCTTAATCCTAAATTATAGACATTTTCTTCTTACGTATATTTTGAACATGCTTCAAGGGCATTGGTCTAATAGCAAGAGTATAGCCATTTGTGTGGTTTAGGAGCCTGTCACAGGTAATATTCACGGGAAAGCAGTGGTGAAGGGTATAGGAATGGGTTCATTATCCATTGAGTTTATGTTATGTATCTTTCTTAATGTGAAAAATATCAGGTAAGCGTTATGTTATTGGCTAGATTCCTGTTTAAAGCCTAATGAAGTCAACACTGCTGCTTTGTTTTTTCATGACAACGATAGATAACTTGAATAAAATATGAGATCTTAAAATTAATATTTGGACTGTTTGGAACGGATATTATATAGTGCAAAATTTGTTAATAATTTCCAGTGTGTCCAACTAGAAAAATTGGTATCAAAATAGTTGGTCCTAATCTTGTTATACTTGAAACTCTTTTAAAGGCAACCTTCTTATAGGAGTGTCATCAAATATATGTTGTTTGTTTTCTTGAAGTGAGAGTTACATTTCACTTTTGGAATGGCTCAATTTCAGCCATGGTTCAACAGCACGAGAGCCTTGTGTTACGGCTCGGATGAATTTTGAGTTCACTTGCAAAACTAGAAAGGAAGATAGTCATCTTCTTAGATACCTCACAATTTTTTTCAAGAGACTCAAATAATATTATGTATAGTTAAAATTCCTCCGCCATTGCTTCCATGAAGAAACACTACTTGCTGTGATGATGTCCACTGTGTGTATATAAGTTATTGTCATACTGCGATTTTTTTTGTATATTTGTATATATAGGTTGTTGCTGTTTGAGTTTGCCTATTATCATTTTTTTTGTTTTCATACTATTTTTGTTGGCTGATTATTTGTACTTTTTAGGATAAAATGGAGGTTGTCATAGCTACTGCTTTTTCGGGATCAACAGATGATTCATCAGAAGATCAAGAACTCGATATAAATCGCATGTACTTTGATGTTGCAGGTGGAGCAAAAAAATAATGTGTGTATGGATTGGACTTTCAAGCTTCAACCTTGTATAAAGATATGACATGTAATTTGCCTGAAGTGTCCGATCATGTTGCTGAAGAGCACATCAAAATACTTGAGAAAGAGGTGTCGTATATTAGAGAAAATCAAGAGAGAGTTCTTCAAGAGCGTGTAGAGTCGGAGGTGCAACAATGAGTAGAGCAAGAGGCTTCCCGTTTGAGGCAGCAAAGTGATAATTGATTCAAATCTATGGAGGAGCAATGGTCCCGTATGATGAGCGATATGACATTATTTTCTCGCTCATTTAGTAATCCTACTCTCCCTAATAGGGACTCATCTAATGCTTAATTGTTTAATATTTTGAGACTTTAGTTACTTGAAGTGTCGACTTGAACATTGTCTTACTTTTTTGGGTAATTATATGCTTTAAATTTTAAACATTAGTAGACTTTTACTTATTGAAGTTGTGATTTTGCATGTTTTAATTAACTTCAGACGTTTTTTATTATAAATCTTGTATTATGTTATATATATATATATATATATATATATATAGTGGGGGAGGGGGGGGAGAGTGCATAGTATTTTGTAATTATTATTTATTAAAATTAAAAATTCAAATAAAATTTGTGACAAATTTAATTTGTCACAATCTATCCTAAATTTGTTACTAATATAGGTAAGAGAGTGACTAAATTCATCTGTCACAAATTATTTGTTACGACATATTGTGGTGACTAGATTTAGAAATTTGTTACGAAAATTATTCTGTCACTATTTTATAATGGAATATTTTGTCAAAAATCTGTTACAAATTTGTGGTGGAATTTAAGTCAAATATAAGGATTTATATTGTGACAGACAATCTATCACAGTTCCATCACAATAATTTTGTGACGAAATTTAAATCTGTCATAATGATTTTATGACCCAAGGTTCTGAGATGCACATTTTTCCATCACAAATTCATCACAATCAATGATTTGTGACTAAAATCTCTGTCACAATTTCGCCAAGTAGTCTTGTGAATGATACTACAACATGAAGATTTGGTGCCCTCATATTTATATGTGCATCTATATTTTCATATTTTCCGGCAAATCACAAAAGAAAGACACTGAATAACTAGCTCATTCACTTTGTTAGGAGATTTCATAAGCCACCATCTCATAAGGTTAGCGAGGATGCTATCGAAATTATGCCAAAATAGCCCCAATGAATAAATTCCAAACTTTTTCAGCCACTTGGCCGTAACTAAATAAGTGATTGATGTCTTCAGTCATGCCATGGTTACAACAATATTTAGAAGGCCCTTATACACCAAAGGGTATTAGAGAATCATCAGTAACCAACTTGTTGTTAAGAATTCTAAGCATATAAAAAAATTTGAAAGACAATTTGTTATGCCAAATCTTAGTTTCTACTGGAGAGGAATTATTAATCTGTCTAAGAGCATTTGAAGTTGATTTTGATGAGAACGATCCTGTATGATCAGGGGTTCAAATAGCACGGTCTTCATTTCCTGCCAATTTTTTTTATAAAAAGAATGTGAGTAACAAAGTTAGAAGGTAAACAATCATATAGTAGAAGGTAAATAATCATATAACTTACCCGAGTTTCACTAATTATCGATAATAAAGGCTAGAACTTTTAATACTATTAGAATAATTATCTTGATCTATCAATCTTGCAAGAGCACCTCTATTAGTCCAGTTATCTCACCAAAAGGAAAGATTACCATTTTCCACTTTCGAACAAATATTATGGCTCACAATCATTTCTGGCATCCATGAGCCTTGTCCAAATATGCGATTGGGTGTAATTCTTCGTTTTGGCAACAACATGAGCCCTTCTACAATATTTTGCTTCTAAAAGCTTGCTGAGAAAAGACTTTTGAGTTCTAAAATTTCACCATGCTTTCACAACGAAGGCATTACAGATGTCTTGAAGAGTTCCGAAGCCTACTCCACCTTCCAATTTAGGGTACCAAAGTTTTTTCCAAGAGAACTAATGATATTCTCGGTGTCAAAAGAGCCCAAAAAAATTGGCAAGAGATTTTTCAATAAGATTAAGAAGAGTCTTAGGACGATGGGCTGCTGAAATTATATGCAAAGACATAAGATGTAAGACAAACCTAATAAGAATAGATTTACCATCAAATTTCGAGAGTAAACTACTCATCCAATCTTAAGTTCTGTTGACAATCTTGGAGGTCATACTACTGAAGAAAATAACTTTTTTCCTTCCATGATAAATGGGGAACCCTAGATAAGTAAAAGGAAAAAGGGAATGAGAACGTAAGAATTTTAATATCCTCAATTACCTGATTAGTAATTCTAGAAGAAACTAAAAAGGTTGATTTCTTTTAATTGACTATTCGCAAACACTTGTTCATAGGTATCTAACGTTTTAACCATCATAGTGATAGAAAGGGGGTCTCCAAAAGAAAACAGAATAGTATAGTTCATAAAAGTGAGATGAGTAATAAGAGGACTACCCTTATCTACAGAATAGAAAATAAAGTTGTCCTCAAGAAGCTCGTCCATTAATTTAGAAAACAAATCAACCCTTATAACAAATAAGGAGGGCGACAAAGGATCTCCTTTCTTAAGACCTCTTGTAGATTTAAAAAATATCATGTCTAACTTTATTAATAATAATGGAATACCAATAATTAAAGATCAGTCTAATAATCATACCAATCCAAGGCTTAAAGAAGCCCAGGTGCCTCACAACTAAGCAGAGAAAGTCCCAAGAACCTCTATCAAAGGTCTTAATCATATCTAATTTGAACACACACTGCCATTCACGTTATCTCTGTTCAAGTTATGATCTAGTTCTTGAGTAAGCATGACATTGTCAGAAATAGATCTACCTTTGAAAAAGCCAGCCTGATTAGGAGAACTAATCTTGTTCATAATCTTAGAGAGCCTATTATTGAGCAACTTGACGAATGATCTTAGAAATAAAATTACTTAAACTAATAAATTTAAAATCAATAAACACTTGAGGATTATCGATTTTGGGGATCAGAACTAAATTGGCATGAGTAAAGGAACTGAGAAATTATTTACCACCAAAGAAGTACAACACAACCATCAGTAAATCAGAAGAAATAATATTCCAACAGTAATGAAAAAAATTTCAGAAATACCATCAGCTCTAGGAGAGCTGACGCTACTCATGGAGAAGACAACATGTTTGAGCTCATCCTTGGTAGGAAGTTTTGTAATCATTGAGTTATCACCTTCATCAATTGATCTAGTCAACTTTCTTAGGATAAAAAAATCTCTACAAAGTGGTATCTTGGGAGAATATTTTTCAAAGAATAAAATGGCTTCAGCGGCAATATCAATAGAGTTATTTGGGGTAAATTAATTAAGGGTGACAAAAATGTTTCAATGGAGGTGGTGGTGTTGGTGGTGACGAAGCATGGAGGTGGTGTTTAAAAGGAGGGTGAAGCAGCAACCTCTTTCTTGATAGGTTTAAATAGAGTTGCTCATTCGATTAATTAAGCACCTTTACCTCTTTCTTGATATGTTTAATGAGCTGAGCATTGATATAATTTTATTTCATTCTATTATAAATAGAATTATCCATCAAGCAGCTTTGTTCCAACAGTTCAAGTTTTAATAGGAGCTCTTCAGTCTTATAAAAAATATTTTCAATTGTGTTTTCAGATCAATGAGAAAAACTTATTCAAATATTCTTAAGCTTGAGTTGAAATTTCCACATAGGGCTCCTCTCAACATGAATGAGCAGGCATCTTCAACCACTTGTTCTATCCAGAAATTAAGGAATCTAAATTATTTCTTTGGCTCTCTTAAGGGATTCACTGTGGAGATTAGCATAGGAGCATGGTCAGAATCGGTCCTTACCAAATTGATATAAGAATATTCACGGCTATGGACTTATGAGAGTGCGTGTTGGACCCGAGACTTGGTGTGTGCAATTGAAATGTAAAAAGGGCCCAAAATGCATTCTAAAACCGTCCAAACACTACACTTAATCTACACTTGATGGGCGCCCCTTAGTGGAGGGGCCTTTTGGTTATTTTAATTTCTATTATGTAATACACTATATAAAGAATAATGTAGGGTTTCATTACTTAGTTTTTGAGAATGATGTAAGTCATAAGACACAAAAGAACACAAGTCCTCTCTCCTTTGAGGCACCAAACCGAAACTAGGTCAAGAACTAGTGTAGAATCACCAGTGATTAAGTTTTGCTTGGAAACGTCGATGCTTGAGAGGTGGAATCCGATCTTGTGTCACGTAGAGATAGGTCTTTGTTGTGTGTGGTGTTAAGGGTCCAAGAGTGGAATAAGCTCTTGGGTTCTTAAGATTATACCAACCATTGATCTATCTATCTATCTATCCCTTTACTTTTATTGTAATCTTGTAGTATTTTCTCTTGTTTAGTGTAAGCCGTGTGGGGCATTGTTGTTGTTGTTGTTCATCTTATGTTTCATCTTGTTATCCTCCTTGTTAGTTTGTTGGCTCGCTAAATAGGTATCAATACACCTTGATATCGTGTTGTTTCCATTGTTGTTGTTCAACCCGAGACTTGGTCTTATTTGGGGGTTCTCGGGTTTGGCTCTATAGTGAACTGTTTTGTGCATTCCTTGTGTTTTCCAAGTTTTTATCGTATCATTTGGTATCAAAGCATAGCTTGATATTGTTCTTACAAGATTAATCTTGGGTTTGCTTGTTAGAAAATCAAAAAAAAAAATTATTAAAAAGTTAAGAATTCCAGAAAAGGTGCAATTTGTCCATTTTTGTTCTTGGCCGAGAAATTGTTATTCTTGTTGTTGTAGTCTTAGCCGAATTGTGGTGTCTAGATCTAAGTGTTCTTTTGTTTGTTTTGTTGTTTCTAGTGTTAGTTTTCTTCTTCTCTAACACTCTTGAGTCAAGATCTCAAATTGAGCTTGAATTGTTGAGATTGTTATTGTGAACAAGGCATGACCTGTAGTAGACATTGTTGTTGAGAAAACTTGATTTGGTCGTGTGTTATGGTTGTTGAAAGGAGTGTTGTTGTTGTTGTTCTTGAAGTTCTTCACAACCTTCATCTCTTATTTAAAACCGAAATACAACACCAAAAGACTAGGTCGTTTGTTGGAGGTTTTGTAGTTGACCTTGGTGTTGTGGAATTATTGTTGCTCTTGGAGATTGTTGTTGGATGTTCTTGTTGTGGTTATTGTGTTCTTGAAGTTCTTCATCATATTCCTCACCTTGTTAATTTTAAAGTGAACTTAGATCTTCAAAAGGTGAAATACAAGGTGTAGAACTTGTTAAATCTTGAAAGACTTACAACTACCAAGGACCTGTCAATCATATCTCACTTACTTTTCCATATTTCAAGGGCCTTGTTTTGTGGAACAAGTACAAGTCAAGTCTTGCCTTTTGAGTTTGAATTTGAAAAGAGATTATAAGACTTGTGTTTTCCCTCCAAAATCAATTCTTCGATTCCAATTGTGTAAGGATTAAAATTTCAAGAATAGTGATTAAAACTTGTGGGATTGTGACCAATTAGGAGGTGACACGTTATCAAATTAATGTTCACACGACAAATTTGGCTCAAACTTTGATCTTTTAGTTTCATTTTGTGTCTTTAGCCTCGTTTGTTGATTCCTTTACTAACTTACAATCTAGTACTAGATTGTAAGTTTGTTTTGAAACCATACTTCGTGTTAACTTTCCTTTGTGTATCTTAATCCTTTTGAGTCATTGTAATATGTCCTTGTGTTTTTCTTACTCTTTGAAGTCATTGTAAATATTGGATTCACCTCTCGGAGTACAAGCAAGCTTACAACACTTATGAGATTGAGTATAAGGGATCTGAGAGACAAGAAATAAAAAAAAGTGGGGATATTTTTGTACAACTAACGTGTTTTTGTTTTGTAGGTAACTTCTTGGCCATAATGGAAACCATTTTGGCCCACCTTGATGTTATTTCCCGAGATATGTCTAGGGCGAATGCGGCTCTTGAAAAATTAGGCTCGGATATGTCTACTATACTTAAGAGGTTGGATCGAGTGGAGAGTCGAAGGAACTCTCATGTTTCTACTCCCAAAACTTTACCTTAAACGATCAATCCTCCAAGACCACCACCAAATGGCATAGACATTAGCAAACCCATCAAATGTCCTCAAACCCGAGACCTAAATAAGTCACTTCCCCCTCAATTTGATCAAGTCCAACAAGAAGAACTTGGAAGCCAATTTCTTTTCTTCCAAGCTCCAAACCGAAGCTCCCCTTACCAAATCATTCTTCTCAACCAAAACTCCACTTCACCAAAACCGATATATCTATGTAGAGGAGTATGGTAGAAAGGAATATGAAAGACATAGAGTCTACAATGATGCTTATATGATGGAAGAGAAGTTGAGGGAAAGTCATAGAGATCCACAAGGAACCCGCCACCAAGAAAAGAGGTGCGATGTGTTTACGAGATAGAGAGAAAGTCGAGGGTCAAAATAAAGATGTTGGCCGAGACTTATTTTATTAAGCTCTCAGGTTCCTTATACTTTTGTGGACTGTTTTGTACCATCTCATATTTTGAGGGCTGTTTTGAGTGATTTCTTTTGAAGTTGCCAATTGAACGAGGTGAAGCCGTGAATTTGTGGACAAATTCCTCTCAAGATGGGGAGGATAATACAAGAATAATCATGGATATGGAATTATGAGAGTGCGTGTTAGACCCGAGACTTGGTGTGTGCAATTGAAATGTAAAAAGGGCCCAAAATGCATTCTAAAACCGTCCAAACACTACACTTAATCTACACTTGATGGGCGCCCCTTAGTGGAGGGGCCTTTTGGTCATTTTAATTTCTATTATGTAATACACTATATAAAGAATAATGTAGGGTTTCATTACTTAGTTTTTGAGAATGTTGTAAGTCATAAGACACAAAAGAACGCAAGTCCTCTCTCCTTTGAGGCACCAAACCGAAACTAGGTCAAGAACTAGTGTAGAATCACCAGTGATTGAGTTTTGCTTGGAAACGTCGATGCTTGAGAGGTGGAATCCGATTTTGTGTCACGTAGAGATAGGTTTTTTTGTGTGTGGTCTTAAGGGTCCAAGAGTGGAATAAGCTCTGGGGTTCTTAAGATTATACCAACCATTGATCTATCTATCTATCTATCCCTTTACTTTTATTGTAATCTTGTAGTATTTTCTCTTGTTTAGTGTAAGCCGTGTGGGGCATTGTTGTTGTTGTTGTTCATCTTATGTTTCATCTTGTTATCCTCCTTGTTAGTTTGTTGGCTCGCTGAAATAGGTATTAATACACCTTGATATCATGTTGTTTCCATTGTTGTTGTTCAACCCGAGACTTGGTCTCATTTGGGGGTTCTCGGGTTTGACTCTTTAGTGTACTGTTTTGTGCACTCCTTATGTTTTCCAAGTTTTAATCGTATCACAAATGCTCAACATAAGTATTTGAGAAGGTCTGAATCCACTCAAAGTTGGCACTAACTCTATCCTATCTATCCCAAATTCTTCTCCTAGGAGCCCAACCATTGCACAAAGTGAAAGGAGAACCGGTGAAACCCATATTCGAAATACCACTATCTATAATACAATTAATGAATGGCATACTCGTAGAGATATTGTGCACTTTACTATTATTTTTTTCCTCTAGAGCTGTAATAGTATTAAAATTTCTTGTTACCATCCATGAAAAAGTGTTCGCAGTAGAATTTTTTTTTAATGTTGTCCCAGAGATCTTGTCATAGATGAACTTTACACTTGGCGTATCTAATAAAGATATATAAAGAGTCATCATTAGTATTAAAGGGACATGTGACAATTTGATCGATGTTGCCAAATACCAAAATTTAGTGTGGAGATTAGCATATGCAAAGTCAAAACCCAGCCTTCTTCTAAAATGATCCAGCCTAGATCTCCTTGAAAGAGGTTCCATAAGAGCTATGAATAGGCTTGATATTATTGAGAGCAAATTCGGACCCTCTATCTTCACATTGATCAATAAGTCCATCCAAGAAATCCCCTTTCTTCATCATCCATGACGATCCTCTAGCTTTTAGTCTCTTCTTAATTTGTGGTTCAAATATGTCACGCCACCTTATATGTGCTAGCTTTATATGACATCTCACTCCTGGAAAATTTAGCACTTTAGCACAAGAAAAAAATCAGACAAGTTAGGCTTCCCAACATCCTCATTGATGGTCTAGAACAAATGCTTAAACTCTTGAGCCATCTTGGATTCTAGGTACACCAATTCAATTGAGAAAATTGTGTGCGATATTAAATTCAGCATCATTGCAAAAAAAAAATGCATCCTATCTTAACAATCGAGCCGCTGGTATGACTCGTAAGTTGTTCAACGTTTTGGTGACGAAGTTTCTAAAGTGAATCATGTCGTTGGTTAGTGAACATTTGAATGTTACATATCCTTTTCTTGTTCCTCCACATGTTATCAGGCGAGACCCGTGCCAACATGAAAAACTACACGAGCTACCTTCCTACTTTGGGACCTGTTCCCAACTAAACGTATGCAGCAAGAAAACTAAATAGAACAAGCTTGTAAAGTAAATAATTAAAGAACACAAGAAATGTTACGTGAAAACTTCTTGCTCGAGGGAGAAAAACCACTACCCACCACGTAAGATTTCCAACAGCTTCACTAGATTCAAGCAACCTTGAATACAGACTTCATGACTTCAAGAATTAACCTCTTAATCCTTCTTTCACTTGTAATAACTCTATTATAATAAACTCTAATGCAATAACTCTATTGCATCCATTGACTCAGCTAACTCTAACTAAGATAGTAATTAAGCTAACATTAACATCTTTGTCACCTAAATCTAGATGACACTTTGAGAACAAGGATTGAAAAGCGAATGCCTACTAATAATGAGTAAGGGCAATAGGCAATGTTTACACACATAAAACAAAGACTCAATTACAACAAGAGCTTGAGACACACGAGCAAGCTGAGTAGGTCCTTGTAGTGAGTGAGACTCTGAATCTCAGAGCTTGAAGAGATTCGATGTTGTGAAAATATAGAAGCTTGGATTTTCTTATTGTAACATGAGCATATATAAGAGACAAGAAAACCTAGGATGATTCTGATTGGTTAGGACAAATGAGTATTGCAGCCTTCTCACAACTTACTGCAGAGCTGTAGTTTTTTCAATTGTAATGCTGACCAGTGATAGTGACGTGAATGAGACCAACCTGGTCCCTAAGAAGTTGCAGTTTTGTCAGATCTTCAGGAACTAGGTCCCAAGATGATAGTATGTCATTATCAAAATTAAGGATTTAACACAACGTGACTTTTAGATTCGGCTGGGATGCAACTACATTGGGAATCGTACGGACCGCGAATATTTTGTCGCGTTTTTGGAGGATTTCTTTGGTTGTTTCGAGGGAAGAGGCTATAACGGTGGTGATCGAGCTGAGTTTTAAAGTCACGAGTATTGTGAATTTTGGCTAGCTTGGCTAGTGATCGGTGGGGTCTCGATCCTAGCTCAAAGAGTGAGCTAATAATTGGAAGACCAGTAAGACCTGGTGGTAGCTTCCTACTAGATATGGAATTGAGAAATGATCCGATGAAGACCAGTAGAAAATTAGTGAGATGCAGAAGATAAGGATAGGAAGTTACATTTTTTTCTTTGCAATTCTTGTAAAGAGTGTCAATTACAAAGAAAAGTAGCCCTCCAAATCATTTAAATATGTGCTTTGATTTTTTGTGGGATAAGTTATTCTCTTTGGTTGGGTCGGCCTTCTTCTTTAGCTTGTCTCCCTCCAATTAACTAATAGTATTAACTAGTGATTCCAGTCCTTTCTATTCTTTAATTTTTACGAAATATACTTTTTCTCTCAATTTATATGGTATATTTCGCCCTCAAGCATCTAATTTTTTATTTTTTAAAATTAACATATTTGAACAGTACGTGAAAAAGTAGTATAAGACATAATAATTGACAATTCAAAATATTTAAGATATATATAAATAAATTATAATAAAAAAAAACTTATTTGAATCTTAAAATTCAAAAAATGCCAAGTAAATTGAGAAGGGTAATATGTTATTCCTATAAATCATAACAACAATTTAGAAATTAAATTATCCATCAAATATCAAGCAACAATAAAAATCTATAAAATTTAGAAACTAAAGTTGGGCCTTTCCAATTCTGAGAATCTAACTTAGAGTCCAAAGAACTAGACTAGTACATATTTAAGAGAAAACTACACAAATAGCCTGAAAATAAGGTGACTTTTAAATTTTGACCTCAAATAAAAAAGTTTCATAAAAATATTCTTCACTTATTAAGTGAAATATTTTCAGTCAAAATTGTCCCTGATAAATGGAGTAAATTACATAATATTCTCACAATGGATAACAACTCCATACTTGTTCATCTTTCAATTTTTTTTTCTCTTTTTAATTTTACTGTAATTGTTATCTTTTCTTTTCTCTTTTTATTTTTGATTGTTCTCAACCCTTACTCTTTTCCGTTTTTCCTCTCAACTTCTTTTTTCTTTCTTTTTTATTTACTTTGATTTTTTATTTTTTCTTTCCTTTTTTTTCTTTTTAGTTTTTCTCAACCTTTACTTTTTTCTCTTTACTCCTTTCAATGTCTACTTTATAAAAAAAAAGTTTTTTGATTTTTTTTTTTCTTTTCTTTTTTCCTTTTAAATTTTTTCTCGGCCTTTATTTCATTTTATATTTTTTAAATTTTTATTAACCTTTATATTTTTCACATTCTCTCTCAACTTCTACATTTTCTTTTATTTTTATTTTTAATATTTTTTATTTTCTTTTTTTCGCAGTTTTTATTACTTTTGTTCTTTTCTTCGATTTCTTCCAATCAAATTACATCTCATGAGCATGAGTTGACATTATCACATCATAAAGGCAAGACTTATGACTTTCAAACAATAAGCTACGTTTCGTGGCAAGAGTTGACACTACCATATTGTAGAGGAAAGACTTATGACTTTCAAACAATAAGTTATGTTTTATGGGCAAGAGTTGACACCACCATATTCTGTTTTGATTTATGAGATGTTCTATAACTCTTACCTTAGAGGCAAGACTTAGCTCAAGTATTTTCAAAAATAAATTATGTCTCACGGGCAAAAGTTGACTCTACCACGTTATGTTTTCATTTATGAGATGTTCTAAAACTATTGTCTTAGAGGCAAGACTTAACTCAAGGACTTTCAAACTATAAATTATTCCCCACGGGCAAGAGTTGGCACTACCACGTTATGTATTAATTTATGAGACGTTCTACAACTCTTGCCTTAGAGGCAAGCCATAGCTTAAAGACTTTCAAACTACAAATTATGCCCCACGGGCAAGAGTTGACACTACCACGTTATGTCTTCATTTATGAGATATTCTACAACTCTTGCCTTAGAGGCAATACTTAACTTAAGGACTTTCAAACAACAAATTATGCCCCGCGGGCAAGAGTTGACACTACTATGTTATGTTTTCATTTATGAGACGTTTTACAACTCTTTCCTTAGAGGCAAACTATAGCTTAAAGGCTTTCTAACTACAAATTATGCCCCACGGGCAATAGTTGACATTATCATGTTATGCCTTCATTTATGAGATGTTCTACAGCTCTTACTTTAGAGGCAAGACTTAGCTCAAGAACTTTCAAACAACAAATTATGCCCCACGGGCAAGAGTTGACACTACCACGTTATGTCTGTATTTATGAGATGTTCTATAACTCTCGCCTTAGAGGCATGACTTATCTCAAGAATATTCAAACAAGTTACGTATATTGGACAAGAGTCAACACTAACACATTGTGTTTTTTACTTATGAAATGCTCTATAACTCTTACCTTAAAGGTAAGACTCAGCCTGAGGATCATTAAATAATAAGTTATGCCCCAAGGGAAAGAGTTGACACCACCACATTGTGTATTGATTTATGAGATATTTTATAACTCTTCCCTTAGAGGCAAGACTTAGACCAAGGACTTTCAAGTAACAAGTTGTGTAAAGAATATTTAAAGTTGATTTTTTGGATAACATAGTTTTTCTTGTAAATTTTCTAGAATATCTTGTGTAATTTCTAAGATAATCATCTTGAAGAAATATCTAGATATTCTAGGTATTTCTAGGTAGAGGAATCTAGAAAATATGGTTTATTTGATATTTGTATTTAGAAAAAATCTAGATATTCTAGAGTGTTAGATATTTGTGGAAGATGATGGAATACTATAGATTTGTAGTATCTAGAATTATCCCTACATAAGTATAGGGGATGACATTAGGTATTTGTAACCAGCCCAAAAACAATATAATTCACGACGTCTTCTTCCATAACAAAGTTTCCATTTTATAGTTTCCTCTTCTTGGTTGAATCATTCGATCTTAGTTGACGATCTTGGACTAGCATAAGATATCCCAGTTACACCTTTCTTCTGCTATTCTCTACATGGTATTAGAGCCAAAGTCGTAGATTGGCTTGTGCTTATTTCAAGATCAAATTTGTCATCGATTCAACTGGTTTGTATGGATGATTTAAGTGGTTGCGTTAATGGATTGGGAATAGAGTTGTTGAATCAGTCCAGTTACAAAGTATGAAAGACATGTATGAAATCATACCTTGTGGGAGAGAAATTGTGAGATGTTGTTAACGGGAGTAACATAAGTCCTCAGGATGATAGACCGGAGAATAGTAGTGCATATAAGAAGTGAAAGCAGATTAATGCGAAGACAGAGTTCATTCTGAAGAGGTCCATATCCTCCAATTTATTTGACCATATATAAGGTGTAAATCATCTTATAAAATTTGGATTGCCATCAAACTTTTGTTCACTAAGAAGAATGAAGCCCGGCTACAAATATTGGAGAATGAATTGGCGAACACCACTCAAGATAATTTTTCTATTACTGAGTTCTTTTTTAAGCTTAAGAACTTATGTTCTGAGATTTCTTTATTTAATATAGACGAGGCCATCTATGAAGCATGAATGAGAAGAATTATCATTTGTGGTTCAAAAACAGAATATATTCCCTTTGTGACATCAATTCAGGGATAGGCTCAACAACCATTCTTGAAAGAATTTGAGAATTTGTTATCGTCACAAGAGTTACTAGCCAAATAATTGGCTAATGAATTTGTCAAATAAAGGGAATAAAATGCTCTTGTAAATAAAAAGAAGAATGTTAAAGGAAAAATAAAAGATACGTCTCACTCTGGATTCTCAGGTAGTTTGAGTTAGACTGGAAAGAAGGAAGAGTCTTTTAATAATTACAGTAGAAAATCTCTCAGATGTTATCAGCATGGCAAAGCAGAACATATAAGGAGATATTGTCGAGTCATGGAGAGCAACATGACTCATACTGAAAAAGTTATTAAAGAAAAAGAAGGTTGGGGAAGATGCTTAGTAGCTGAGAGTCAAGCAATAGATGCCTTGACTTTCATAAATTTGAAAAGAGATTGGATTGGATATAATACAATCCATCATGTGGAGAAGAAAGACATAGATAAAAAGCAAGATGATACTGAAGGCGTTCAGACTGGAGACGTAAAATATGCTATCGAGAAAATCAAAGAAGCAGATCCTGAAAATGGAAATAAAAGTCTGAACATGGAGGACATTAAAGTAGACTCTGAGCAGACAGTGTCTGAAACTCTATATGCCAGTGATGACTTTAGCGAAGTAAGTATTAAGGGAGATATAGTTGAAGTCTCTAATCAATCATCGATGGTATCAATATTAATCACTAGCTCAAAGTAAATATTGAAAGTTGATGAGAAAACTAAAGATCAAGCAAATAAAGAAGTTGACCGTGTAGACTCAGATGGAGAAATGGATGATGAAGAGATTGATACTTGTAATATCACATATTATACTTAGCTTAGTTCATCTCCTAGTTGCATGCATGGGGGTTTTAAAACCTGAAAACTAAGTGTGGGAGACTTAGTCTTATTTTGGCCTCTTAACTTTGAGGATTTTTAAATTGGTATTCCCAACCCCGAGACGTAGGTTTTTGAGTTAATTCATGTTCAGGACTGTAAGAAGAATGTCTCGGGAAAGTTTTAGATTTTTTGGATGAGGATTGAGCCATGTTTGGATTTTGATTCCAGCATCTCACCGCAATAGTGGTGCGTCGTGGTGGCTATAGCGGTGGAAGCCTTACCGCATCACAGTGGCCCTTTAATCTACATTCCAGTTGCGAATTTAATTCTCTGATGGGAAATTGAGTCTTTTTCCCTCAATTCAATTCGTAAAAATACGAATTAAAGCATCGGTTAGGGAATTGTATGCCCATTTTCCCCAATTCTCCTATCAAAGAAACCCTAACCATATCCCAAGAACATTAAATCCAATTACCTTCTCTCTAAGAAAACCAATAATTTAAGTTTCCAATCCAAGAACTTTCAATAAAAGCATTAAGATTGTGTTTCTCCTTCAAGCTTAAGGGTTAAAAGTATGTATGATGTTCATCCGTGGGCCCTTTTCACCCATGGAGTCCAAGAATTCATTTTTATGTTTTAAATGATGAATTTTACATGTTTATGATGAATTATCTCAATGAGCTTTTATGAATTTTGATTTATGTATTGTGTTTACAAATGTTTTGGGGTAATGAGCCTTTACATGTTTAAATGATGAAATTTTCGTGATTGAATCCCTAATTCATGGTTTGGGTATTGTAACTATGTTATTTTTTCATGCTTTACCATTTCTATGCTTAAGATTACGAATTTTATGTGTTTGATGAAATGTCTAAATGATTGGTTTTGAACATTGATCCCTTATTATGGTTTCAAAGCTTTTATACGTCCTTATTGTTATTTCTATTCAGTGTTGGAGGGTTATGAACACCCAATACTTAAATGTTTATATAATTTCATTATCTTCAGAATGATTTCAGATATACCATGAGCATTATCATTTATTTAGTTATTATGATCAATTATTTGTTCAGTTGTGTTTAGTTCAGTTCAGAATCAGTGTCTTTCAGTTGGGAGTAAAACTTAGCACCGAGGGAACATAGGGATGGCATCTCCCCCGCCAGTTAGGCATGAGGCACTTGTCTTCCCCATCAGTTAGGCATGAGGCATTAGTAGCAGTTCCTAAGTTCCAGACCTACGGCACCACCGTAGACTTTGAAGGGTCCCCCGTCAGTTAGACATGACACCCTAGTCTTTTGGGACATCAGATTAGTGGATCCACACAGCTAGTGTTAGTACCCATGGCATAGTACTGACACCCTTCCAACTGGGGTTATAGGTTAGACTCCAATAATAGATTCGGGGCATGTCGGTTATAGCTAGCTCCCACAGTCTCAGTACAGTATTCAATATAATTTTAGTTTAGGTTTGCTTGACCATAGCATACAGAATTCCAGTTATTCAGTTATCAGATTTCAGTAATTCAGTTTACAAATTATTTCAGAAACATTATATGCTTGGTCTTGCATTCTCAGTATTTCAGTTTCCATGCATGCTTACTCAATTATCTCATATTATTCAGTCAGTCATTACTTTATGCACAATTAACCCATGTATTTTAGCCAACCTCATCTCATATACCAATACATTCAAAGTACAGAACGCATACTTTCTTCGCGCTATGATGTCTAATATCATAGGTTCGGACGCACAGTTTCTTGACCATGCTTAGATAGTTTAGCATTACAGCAGCAACAGCAGTGGTGAGTCCTCATCTTTCGAGGACAAGTTTATCTTTCATTCAGTTATTTCAGTATTCCTCTATTTCAGTCAGTTGGAGTTAGTTGAGTCCTATCTCATCAACTTCACAGTTAGTCAGCTTTAGAGGCTTTTTAGATATTCAGACAGTCAGTTAGTTTAACAGTGTTATCAGTCGAATTTCAGTATTTTCATAGATGTTTTAAGACTTGCTGATTTAGTTACATTTTCAGTATTTAAAACCTTATGACATTTATCAGTTGTGTTCTGGATATGTCTTTTATTATCAGTTACTCAGTGCTCACAGCAGGTACCAGCTCATGGATTAGCTTGTGATCACTTGTGACCGTAAGCATCGTGTTTGCGATTAGGGGATAGCCTCAGGTCGTGACAATAATGATAAAATTTCTTTATACTTTAGAGTTGTATCTGAAGGAAGGGGTTTTAAAACATTGAACCCAGGAGTTTCAAATTTGCCCATGAGAAATGATTCTCCAAAAAATATATTCGGAGAAAGGGAGAGCTCGAAAACTCGACAAGGAGATGACTCACTTGGTTCAAAGAGACCAAAAATAAATATTGTGAAGTCGGTACGTTACAAAGATAAAACTTTTGTTGGTCCACATATCTTTGAAGGACCAACTGATGACACAGAAAAACTTCATTATTTGAAAAAGTTAGAGGAGTCAAGAAAAAAGTACAAGGATTTCCACTAAGGCATAGTCCAATGCTTCATTTGAGTTCTTCTACAACAAGTTTGGGATAACTTCCAAAAAATCACTTTAAGGGGGAGTGTGAAGAATATTTAAAGTTGATTTTCTGGATAACATGGTTTTTCTGGTAAAGTTTCTAGAATATCTTGTGTAATTTCTAGGATAATCATCTTGAAGAAATATTTAGATATTCTAGGTAATTCTAGGTAGAGGAATCTAGAAAATATAGTCTATTTGATATTTGTATTTAGGAAAGATCTAGATATTCTAGAATGTTAGATATTTGTGGAAGATGATAGAATACTCTAGATTTGTAGTATCTAGAATCATTCCTACACAAGTATAAATAGGGGATGACATTAGGCATTTGTAACCAACCCAAAAATAATTCAGTTCAAGAAGTCTCCTTCTGTAACAAAGCTTTCATTTCATAGCTTCCTCTTCTTAGTTGAATCTCCCGATCTTAGTTAATGGTCTTGGGCTAGCAAAAGGTCTCCCCAGTTACACCTTTCTTCTGTTATTCTGTACATATTGTGCCACATGGGCAAGAGTTGACATTACTACATTGTGTTTTGATTTATAAGATTTTCTATAACTCTTGTCTTAGAGGCAAAACTTAACCCAAGGACTTTTAAATAACAAGTTACGCCCCATGGGTAAGAATTGACATTATCATATTATGTTTTGATTTATGAGATGTTCTATAACTTTTGCTTTAGATGCAAGACTTAACCCAAGGACTTTTAAACAACAAGTTACGCTCCACGGATAAGATTTAATACTGTCATATTGTGTCTTGATTAATGAGATGTTTTATAAATCAAGGACTTTTAAACAACAAGTTATGCCCCATGGGTAAGAGTTGACACTACCACATTATGTCTTGATTTTTGAGATATTCTATAACTCTTACCTTAGAGGCTCGAATTAGTTCAAAGACTTTCAAACAACAAGTTATGCCCCAAGGGTAAGAATTGACACCACCACATCGTATCTTGATTTATGAGATATTCTATAACTCTTGCCTTAGAGGCAAGACTTAGCCGACAAGTTACGCCTCATGGACAAAAGTTGACACTATATATTGTGTCTTGATTTATATGATGCTCTATTAGTCTTGCCTCTAAGACAAAGCTTAGCCCAAGAACCTCCCAAAAGAACAAGTTACGCCTAATGGACAAGTGTTGACACTACCATATTATTTTTTGATTAATGAGACGTTTTATAACTCTTGTCTTAGAAGTAAGACTTAACGCAAGGATTTTCAAACAACAAGTTATACTCCCCAAGCAAGACTTGACACTGCTACATTGTGTCTTGGTTTATGAGTTGTTCTATAATTTTGTCTTAGATGCAAAACTAATTCCAAAGAACTTCTTAACAACAATTCATGCCCTTAAATTTACTTTGGTGTCAAAAAAAGAAGATCCCTTTGCGGATTATCTAATTTTTCATTTATTAGCAAAATATAATAAAAGTTCAGAAAAAAGAAAAAAGAGATCAAACAAAATGGAGAAATAAAAAAAAATGAGAAAAAAAAGACAAGAAAAAATAAAGATTAAGAAAAAAGCGAAGAATTAAAAAAAATTGAGAAAAACAAAAATGAGACGAAAAATAAAAATAATGTTTGAGAAAAATGAGAAAAAAAAAAGAAGAGAAATGATAAAAACTAAAAATAAAAGAAAAATAAAGGCTGAGATAAATGAATTAAAACATGAAATAAAATTAAAGAAAAATAAAAAAGTGAAAATAATAAAAATAAAAATAGAATATGAGAGACAAATGAATGTGAAAAGTTTAAAAATATTTGAGATGTAGAGGGACAAAATTGTACTTATACTATACTTAAAAGGGAAGAAAGACTGGTGTTTAAAGACTTTTCTTATTATGGTCAAAAACTCAAAGTCACCTACTATTGGGGCATGTAATTTCCAGCATATTTACCGTGAATAAAAATTTTCATTTGACCAAAACCAAAAAAAAAGAAAAAAAAAAAAAAAAGCGTCAGTTAATTCCCCCAAAAACTAATTGATTTTTCAACAACGTATATATATATCATCCATATTTTACATACATATACTTCTCACAATCTCATTGCTCACATAGGAACAATGGCATTACATACACTTATACCTTATTTTTATTCCACACAAGGAACTACAACAAGAGGAATAGCCTTCTTTAGGGTAACTCCAAACTGTTCCTCCATATCCAAATTAATTCTCTGGTGCCATCCCTTTTGGTAACTTCCAACTAAATGGTTGAATAATAGAAGCCAACATCAAATTCACCATCCTTATAGCTAGTGGCATTCCTGGACAAATTCTCCGCCCCGCGCCAAACGGTATATACTCAAAGTCCCTGCCTTTGTAACTCACACTAGATTCGATGAATCTTTCAGGTAGGTACTCTAATGGCCTTACCCAAGACTTCGGGTCTCTTCCAATGACCCAAGCATTCACGAAAACTTGACTGTCCTTGGGCACGGTGTAGCCCAAAACTTCTATATCATTTTGGGCTTTGTGTGGTAAGAGTAATGCAGCTGCTGGATGAAGCCTCAACGTCTCTTTTACAACTGCTTGAAGGTATGGGAGTTTGTCGATGTCCGATTCTTTCACAGGCCTCTCTGTGCCTATTTTCTCATTAATTTCTTGTCGAACTTTGTTTAGTTCTTCGGGTTTTCGAAGAAGTTCTGCCATCGCCTATTCTGTTGTTATGGCGGATGTGTCACTTCCGGCAATGAATAAATCCTGTCATGATTAGATGTCAATGGCACACACATGCAATAAGAACCTTAATATCCCGAGTTTAATTAGGTTCTATGTGGATTGGTGTGAAACATTCATACAATAGAACACGTCCCTTATGAAGGTAATTATCGATAAATTTTTATCATAAGCGTTAATTGATAACCTGCTAAGAATTATACCTAATTTACTATTACAGGCAAAATTAGCAGAAAATTCCGCACTCGGCCAGGTGCACCGAATAAGTATACTAATTCTTATATATATACATAGTTTCGATTGAGTTTTATAGGTGCCTTGGCACCCCTCTCTCCTTTGTAAATCCGTCCCCGACAATGTCACCCAAGTTTTAAATCAATAGGAGCATATATATGAAGAATATATGACTTTGCTTATAAGGAATCAGCCACTAGTATCCGACGGTTTACGGCTAGAACTATTGGCATATCTGTCTTTGATATAATATGCCTACCACGCCCAAAAAAACAACTTTTTTTTTTGTAATGATAAAAAGAAATTTGAACTTGAATACAAGTAAAAGCCAAATAGCAAATTCAAAAGAGGGTGATCATGGGCTACTGCATGTCATTGTTTCCGAGAAGCAAATGCAGTGCGGATAAGATTTTTGTCAATTTCCCAAGAGCTGTTCGCGGCCTCATAAGATTGGATAGGATGCAAATGTTTTATTTCAAGGACCGGACCAAGAAAAACTCAGAAATTTCATATGATAGTATTTTCATATTTTGGAGTTGTCGGGCTGTACACAGTAGCATTGGAAAAAGTTTTCCCTCAAAATTGTTTGCTTCGATTCTGGTATTCAAAAGGAACTGGAAAATCAATGCATATTTTGGAGTAAGCATTGGGGAATGTCCAATTTTTGTAAAAAACTTAAAGAGAGGATAGACACTATATATTCCTCTTGTACATGAATTCTGCTATTGACTTTTGTTAATATACATGGTAGGGGTTGACTTAACCACCAGCAAGTTGACTTGAAATTCCTTTGATAAAAGAACTTCAAAAGAGGGAGAAGAAAAACACTTACCATTATAAGAGGCTTGATAGTATTGCGATCAAATCCGGCCCCTTCATCTTTGCATTGATCAAGAAGTACATCTAAGAAATCCCCTTCCTTCATCATCCCTGACCCTCTAGTTTCTAATCTCTTCTCAATTTGTTGCTCAAATATCTCATGCAATCTTATATACGCTGGCTTTATACGACCCTTCACTCCTTGCAAATCCAACCACTTTAGCACTGGAAAATAACCAGACAAGTTAGGCTTCCCAGCATTCTCGTTGACGGTCCACACCAAATTCTTGAACTCTTGAGCCGTATCGGATTCCGGGTCAACTAAATCAATCGAGAAAATAGTGCGGGACACAAAATTCAGCATCGTCGCTAAAGCAACGCGTCCTATGTCAACGGACAAGCCATTCTCACACAATTTTCTGATATGACTGACAAGTTGTTCAGCCTTCTGGTGACGAAGTTCTTGAAGTGAATCGAGCCGTTGGTTAGTGAACATCTGCGTGTTACATATCCTTCTCTTGTTCCTCCACATGTTGTCCGCTGGGACCCATGCCATCGTGGCTTCTGGATTCGGTTGGGCTGTGACAGCATCAGGTACCACGCAGGCCGAGAATGTTTTGTCGTGTTTCTGGAGGATTTCTTTGGCTGTTTCGGGAGAGGAGGCTATTACGGTGGTGACTGATCCGAGTTTTAGAGTCATGAGAGGGCCGTGGATTTTGGCTAGTGATCGGTTGGGTCTCGATCCTAGGTTGAGGAGTGAACCGATTATTGGAAGACCAGTAGGACCTGGTCTTCCAATTCTTGTACACGGAATAGACTAATATTACAAAGATGTGAGTCGCGTAGACTCAGAAAAGAGGCTGTCCATATTTTATTATTATTATATAGAAGAGTGAACGATCAAGGTATATTTATAATTTAAAAAATAATTCTATCTTGCTTACTTATGATTTAGGCATTAAAGCTTGACCATAAATTTTTAATGACAAAAAAGTTAAGTTAATTTTTTTGTAAATATCAATTACATCTCAATTGATATAATATCTCACATGGACCACATAAAATATAGAATTAGTTGTTATTTGCATATTTAATTACTCTATACGTGAAATAAAAGTAATAAAAATTTTTATAAATATTTTAATGATAGTCCATATATCCAATTTATTTCTCTTACTTTTTATTTAAATTTATTTCAAAAGATTGCCTCTTTTTTTTTAAAAAACTATTGAATTATAACTTTTCAGATGTTATGCTTAACACCACAAAATTAAAATAGATTTTGAGATATTCTATATGTTATTAATTTACAACATAAGATTGAAAATTAATTTTTACTTTCTTAAATTTCGTATCAAATCAAAATCAAACCAAAAAATTGAAACAAAGAAATACTCAATTTCAAATTAAAAAACTTTCAGCTATTGAAAGATAATTTTAAAAGTATAGCATAAATTATACACTATAATGATAAATAAACCTCAAGACTATAACATTTTTTTATATTATCAATTTATACGACATAAACTCATTTAATACCTATTTTTGGTATTCTATTTTTATGAGTAATTTTTCAGTTATTAAAAAATTATCTTAGAATTTGTCATCTTAAAATCTTCGATTGTTTCATTGTGAAAATTAACATATGAGATATTCATATGAATAAAAATAAATTATTGTCTTCCTAAAAAAATAAATTATTTAATTTAATTTACTCATGTACTATAATTTAAGACTGTATATTCTTTATTGAAAAAATTAACATATGAATAATTTTGTCATTGATTTAACACTGTAGATTGTTTTATTATGAAAATTAACATATGAATAATTATGTCAAATATATCAAAATGCCCTTTATCTTGTGGTTCTAAACATAACACGTGGAAAGTTAAAACTAAAGTATTGCCAAAAAAAAAGTTATATTCTTTTTAAAACAAATTCAAATGAAAAATAGGTTTCTATATTTGAAATTGAGAGAGTAACAAACATCTCCAAGACATTCATATATCCACAGTTCACATCATTCAAAAATAATTTCAAGTTAAACTTTTTCATGATATCTAAAATAATTTTAAAATATAATTTGTTAAACCTTAAAAAATCAAGTAATTAGTTTTGTTCATACTTTATTATGATATATGAAAACTTATGTGATAATCTTTTTATTAAATATAAATTTAAATAATATACTTAAATCAAATGGGGAGAATAATATTAAATAAAAAGAAATTATATTTGAAGTTTTTTTCATTTAAACATTTTTTTCAATCGTGGTGTCCAAACAAGCTTTATCTCCTCTTAACTAAATTCACGGAATAAACAAGTTATTTTTGCGTGTAACAGTTATTATTATTTTTAACTATTTTTGTCTAAAATTATTGATAATTAATTTATGTTTAAAGTAAAACTTACAAATATAACTAAGGGTATAACGATTTTTTCATAATTTTAAAAATATTTTCGTATAATTTTTTATGTTAATCCCACTACAACTCTATTTTAAATGAAAAATATAGACGTAATGGTCATTTCATTAGAATATTTTCAATGTCATTCATGATGTAATTTTTCACATTAGTTTTACACACCTCAACTATAAGTCTATTTTAATATGTAGTAAAAAAAAATTAAATGCACTATATCAGAATATTTATTATAATACATCCTATGTCTCAATTCAAACAATATATTTTTCTTTTTAATCAGTTCAAAAAAAGAATTGATATTTTTTATTTGGTTAATATTTTACAACATTATCAGTATTATAGTCATGTTGAATTTTATTTATTTATCAAAAGTCTACAAAGGTATACTCTTCTATTTAAGGTTCATTTATTTGAAGGGAAAAGTCATCATTTTCTCCCCAAACTATACACTAAAAGTCTAGGTCACACCTAAACTATTGTAGTGACCTATTACGCACCTAAACTATAAAAAAGTGAAACTATTACCTCCCTGCGACACCTATTCTAAGACGCGTTTCTTACACTCATTTTAGGTGCGTCCAGCCTTTTGAATAACAAAAATAAATGGCTAAAAACATTAAAAATACAACACAACCTAATTCCTATTTAAGCCAATTTGGGGCTCCTAACTAAGAACCCTAATTCCCAAATTTGTCTTTCAAAATCAAAATTGAAGAATCAAAATTGAAGATCATTTATTTGAAGAATTGGTAACTAAATGTTGATAAAATTAATTTTTTTTATTTTTTCAATTGAAAAATTATCAATAAAATTAATTTTTTTATTTATTTTAATATGTGGATCCCGCCTTCTTCAATTGCTTCTTCTTCACCAAAATCACCATTATAACACCACCATTGACACCATCATCATCAAACTCAAATCTTCACTACAATAATTTTAAGAATCCACCATAGATTTTATTATCAAAATCACAATACAATCATTAGTATCACAAAAATCACAAACAACCACCATAAAATTCAACACCCACTATTAAAATTACCATCGAAATCACAAATCACCATTGTTAACATCCAAAGTTACAAAACCCACCACAAATTTGCACAACTGTTAAAAAAATTGCAGTTACAAACATAAAAATAAGTAGCAATGAGTTTCCCTAACCTAAATCCCTCTGTGCATACCCCGAAATCACAACACTCCATGTTACAATTTTTTTATCCCTTTACGGATTTCATTTGGAGAGAAAAATGGTTTTGATTTTAAAACTATTTCAAAAAAAAAGTTAAGAAAATTTTGAAATAACTTTAAGAAAATTTCCAGAGTCGCCACTTGATTTTTATAGAAAAAATCAAGAAAAAATTTAAAAGAGTTTCAAAGGTTCAAAAACAGAAATAAAACTTTAAAACTAGAGATTCTGGGTAAGGGTTCAATTAACGCCCTAAGAAGGGTTTTAAGGCACTTAGGAGCGCCCTTTTAAAATGGTTCACCAAAAAGAACTAATTTGGTTAATTAAAGATGGCTAATTTCGCAAAAATTTGATTTTGTAGAAAATATAAAAAATATTTATTAAAAAAAATAATGAAAAATGATATTTATTTATTCAAAAGAGAGAAATTCTATTTGAATTAAACTAAGTTGCCATTTCTTTGGGACTTCAATAAGAAAACAATTTTTGTCTTTATTATGAAAAAAATAAGTTTGCGTAATTATTATTGTTAAACTATAGAAAATCCGAGTAACACTTTTCGGGAAGAACGTTAAGCGCGCATCATATTATAAACATCTTATTAATTATAGAAAGTTTGAATTTACCAGAAAGATTAGTTTCTTGGATTTGAAGGAAATTAATTAAATTCGAATAAACTATTAATCACATGAACGAAATAAAGTGTTATAAAAAATATTTAATCTTTAAACGACTTGTTGTAAGAAGAAAATTGAAGGAACAATTTCATCCATTTTTATACGAAATAATATTAGGTGAAAAAGTCGTAAATTAAGTAAAGAAAACTAAGATAAAATAAAATAATGACATCTTAGAAAATTTACCTAGATTAATTAATTTAAAAATGTTAGTTAGCATAAATAAACAATACAAGCTACAAATAAGCAATATAAACTACAAAAATGGATATAAGAATTGAAATTGGCCCTTAGTTGACCCATGACTAAAGCTGCCCATTGTTTGGGCTTTGAATTATGGACTTTACCCATAACTAAAGCTGCCCATTGTTTGGGCTTTGAATTATGGACTTTAGGTCAATTTTTCTGAACTGTATACTAGCTGTATATTACAGCTCCTTCCGCTAAGTTTTTGTATATATGGTGTATATCTTATGTATATCGCAGCCCCTTTCCTTCACGTTTTTGTGTATATTTCCACGTATATACTGTATATCAACGTAGAAATCAGCATATTTGTCACCATTTTGTCATGTACATGTATGATAGTGTACAACTGCAACTATTTCGATGTATGTTCACTGTATATCAGCGTATACCCAAGCAAAATAGTCCTCTTGGAACTTGAACTTGTGGTTTTGACTCGATGTTGAGTTGGACCCAACAAGGATGAAAGGAAAATGTCTCAAACAAGTTCATGCGCAAAAAAAATATCAAAGATTAGAGAACGAATATTCAAACTAGCACATAAGCATATGACAGTTTTATTTTTTTTACATTTAATGAGCAATATAGTCAAAAACTAAATAACTTCAGCTATATTGTGAGACGAATGTATCTACGCCTCTCCATAACAGAAACATAAAACTAAAAAGTTGCTTCTTTGATGAGTCACAACTACCAAATATAAAAAGCATTCAAAAACCTTTTCTACAATTGCAAATATGTCAAGAGTGTTGTAAATAAATATTCTGAAGTACGCTAAAATGAAAAAAGAGAGAAGAGAGATCTATATAAGAAAAGACTTTGTTTCTTCTTCTTCTTCTTGGTGTATTTAACAATGTAACATATCATGCCTTTTATAGGCAAGAGTAGGTGTAAAAAGTGTAGTATGTGAAAATACATTTACAAAAGATATGTCTTCTCTGCACGCTACAATACTATGTGTAATAGGTGTAAGTATGTGAAGTATGAGTATTATGTGAACATCCACAAATAACTTATTTACAATACTCCCCCTTGGATGTTCATGTAAAAGAAAAATTCTAAAAGAAATAAGATGTACATGCGGTTTGTAATACATCTTGTTTGCTATCTCATTAAAAACCTTACCAGGAAAATCCAGTGGGACAAAACCTTGGTGAAGGGAAAAAGAGTTCAGCGCGTATTTACTCCCCTTGATAATAACGTCACTTAATAGCTAGGAGACGACGCATCTCAATCTTGTATCTCAACTTCTCAAAGGCTGATGTTGACAATGCTTTAGTGAACATATCTGCGAGGTTATCGCTTGAACGAACTTGGTGAACATCTATTTCACCTCTCTTTTGAAGATCATGAGTAAAGAATAATTTTGGTGAAATATGTTTTGTTCTGTCTCATTTGATGTATCCTCCTCTTAATTGAGTCATGCATGCGGTGTTGTCTTCATATAATATTGTTGGAATATTCTTCTTCAAAGTAAGTCCACATATTTTCTGAATATGTTGAGTTATTGACCTCAACCAGACACATTCTCGACTTGCTTCATGAATGGCTATTATCTCTGCATGATTTGAAGCTATAGCATATATGATTTGTTTTGTTGAACGCTATGATATAGCTGTACCTCCACATGTAAACAAATAACCTGTCTGAGATCAACCTTTACGTGGGTCAGACAAATATCCTGCATCTGCATAACCAATTAATTGTGAATCGGACTCATTTGAATAAAATAGTCCCATATCAATAGTTCCTCAAAGGTATCTGAATATATGTTTAATACCATTCCAATGTCTTCGCGTCGGGGAAGAACTAAATCTTGCTAATAAATTTACAGCAAAAGATATATCTGATCGTGAATTACTAGCAAGATACATCAATGCCCCAATTGCATTAAGATATGGTACCTCAGCACCAACAAGTTCTTCATTATTTTCATGAGGTCGAAATGGATCTTTATTAATGTCAAGTGATCTCATAACCTTTGGGGTACTCAATGAATGTTCTTTATCCATATAAAATCTCTTTACGATATTTTCAGTATATGTGGATTGATGGATAAATATTCTATTTGTAAAATGTTTAATTTGTAGACCAAGACAAAATGTTATCTTTTCAAGGTCTTTCATTTCAAATTCCTTTTTCAAACATTCTATTGTCTTTGGAAGCTCTTCAGGAGTTCTAATGATATTCAAATCATCAACATATACAACTATTATGAAAAATTTAGATCCAGACCTTTTAATAAAAACACAAGGACAGATTGGGTAACTTTTTATACCCTTCTTTAAATAGGTATTTGTTAAGGCGATTATACCATATGCGTCCTGATTGTTTAAATCCGTATAAGGATTTCTGAATCTTGATTGAACAATTTTCTCGAGAAGTTTTATATGCATCAGGCATTTTGAATCCTTGAGGAATTTTCATATAAATATCACTGCCTAATGAGACATATAAGTAGGCTGTGACAACGTATAAAAAATGCATATCAAATTTTTTCATGAACTGCTAAATTAATAAGATACCTGAAGGTGATTGCATTCATCACCGGAGAATATGTCTCCACATAATCAATGTCAGGTCTTTGCGAAAATTCTTGTGCCACAAGTTGTGCTTTATATTTTACGACTTCATTTTTCTCATTTCGTTTTCGCACAAAAATTCATTTATACCCCACTGGCTTTATATCTTCAGGTGTTTGGACTATAGTTTCAAAAACCTCGCATTTTTCAAGCGAAGTCAATTCAATTTTGATTGCATCTTTTTATTTTGGCCAATTATTTCTCTGTCTACATTCTTTGACAGATTTTAGTTCAAGATCCTCATATTGTTGCATTATTTCATTAACAATATTATAAGCAAAAATATTATCGACAATTACATTATTTCGATTCCATATTTTTCTCGATGAGATATAACTGACTGAGATCTCTTTATTTTCATTATTTTCCAGTATCTGGACCTTTTTTGAGGTTTCATCAATTGTTATGTCTTGCTGCTCTTCATGAGTAGATTCCTCCATATTATGATTATTTTTATCATTTGCTTTTCTTCTTTTTTCGAGGATTTATCTTTAGAACCGATTGATCTACTACGTTTTAAGTGTGGTTTAGACTCATTTGCATTATTCAATTGTCCTATCAGGACATCAACTCGAATGGGAGCATTAACAGCTGGAATATGAGATTTTGTAATTCTTGATAGATCAATGAATGCATCTAACTGTTGATTTGCAATGTTTTGCAAATGAATTATTCTTTGAACTTCTAGTTCACATTTATTTGTACGAGGATCTCAGTGAAATAATGATAATGCATTTCAGTCTATCTCCTTTTTCAACTGCTTATTTTCTTCCCTTAATGTTGGATATATTGTTTCATCAAAATGACAATCAACAAATCTTGCCGTAAATAAATCTCCAGTCATAGGTCCCAAATATTTTATAATAGAAGGAGATTCATTATTCTCAATCTTCTTTAAGGACCCATTTTTATACGTTGTGGTGGAGCAATTAGAACATATACTGCACATCCAAAAACTCTTAAATGAAAAATATTTGGCTCTTAACAAAAAATTAATTGTAATGTGGAGGATTTATGATAACTTATGGTCCTTATCCGCACAAGAGCTGTTGTATGCAAAATAGCATGACTCCATATCGAAATGGAAAGTTTTGTTCTCATAAGCATTGGTCTAGCGATTAATTGATGGCATTTAATCAATGATTCTGCTAGATCATTTTGAGTATGAACATGGGCAACCGGATGTTCAACTGTTATTCCAGTTGATATACAATAATCATTAAAAGCCTGGGACATAAATTCACCTGCATTATCAAGAGGAATTGTTTTTATTGTATAATTTGAAAATTGTGCTCTTAACTTTATTATTTAAGCAAGTAATCTCGCAAATATCAGATTACGAGTTGATAATAAACACACATGTGATCATCTTGTAAATGCATCTATTAAAACTATATAATACTTAAATGGTCCACATGGAGGGTAAATAGACCTACATATATCACTCTATATACGTTCCAGAAATACAGGGGATTCAATTCCCACTTTCATTATTGATAGCCTAATAATTAATTTGCCTTGATACATGCAACACAAGAGAATTCTTTAAATTGAAGAATCTTCTGGTTATTAGAACCGGAATGGCCCAACCGGTCATGCCAAATAATAAAACTGTTTGAATCAGTAAATTTTTGATTTACTATGGTATGTATTTCAACAGTGCTAATACTTGTGTAGTATAAGCTGAAAGAAAGAGCAGGTAATTTTTCAAATATATATTTATTACCCAACATTATTATAGTAATATAAAGATATTTAATTTTTTCATCATTTGTAGTCTCAATATGATAGTCATTTTGGCGAATGTCTTTGAAACTTAATAAGTTTCTTTGAGACTTACTACAATATAATGCTTCGTCAATCATCAAATTTGTTCCTCCGAAAAGTAATAAGTTAATTTTTTCGAAGCCTTCAATTAATCTTGTACTACCACATATAATATTAACATTGACTTCTTTCATCACCAAATAAGAGAAATATTTCTTATCTTTTAGAATAGTATGTGTGGTAGCACTATCTATAAGATATATATCATTGTAACTTATCTTGAATCCAATTGATGATTGAGTAATTTCCATATTCTTCAAATAAAAAAAAAATATTATAAAAAATTTGAAAAACTAACATAAGAAATGTAGAAATTAAAAATAGATAGTACTTTAATAAAATAGAAAAACATAATTGCAAACAAAAGAAAATAATAATTTTCTTTATAATTTATTCTCAACTAAGGTGATCAGTTCTTCAATCAATGTCCTCATAGAAATCTTCAGCTTTCAAATGGGTAATATTTGAGAGGCCCTTAAAGTCATCATCATTGTAAAAAAGATTTGCCTCGACATCATCATATGTATTTGATGGAGCTGCTTCATCATCATCACCTCGAAAAGTCAAGTGTACTTCTACGTCATTTTCTTTTCTTTTAAGGGAAGTTTGATAAAGTTTGACAAAATGATCAGGCGTACGACAAATACATGCCCAATGACCTTTCATACCACATTGATGACAAATATTAACTTTACCCTTTAAAAGATTATTTTGAGAACATTTATTATTCTCTTATTTATTTTCACCATTATGACGATAATTATTTCGTCTTCTGCCACATCCACGACCATGGCCTCGACCACGACCACGACCGCGATAATAATTTTGCCTTATTTTAGATTGATCATGTGCTGCTACAACATTTGCTTCAGGGAATGGAGCAAATCCAGTGGGACGAGCTTCATGATTTTTCATTAACAAAGTATTATTCTGCTCTGCCACAAGTAGGCATGTAATCAATTCTGAATATTTCTTAAATCCCTTTTCACGATATTGTTGTTGTAGCAATACATTAGAAGCATGAAAAGTAGAAAATTTTTTTTCTAATAAGTCCTCATCAGTGATGGTTTCTCCGCATAATCTTAATATTGAACTTACTTTAAGAATAGCAGAATTATACTTAACCACAGTTTTAAAATCTTGAAACCGAAGGTATATCCAGTCATATTTAGTTTTGGTGATACCATCAATTTTAGGTGGTGATATCGGTCCTTCAAGTTGGTCCATAATTCGAGTGAATCTTTCACAGTTAAATATTCAGTTTTTAATCTTTCGTGGAGGTGATGACGAAGAAAAATCATGGCTTTCGCCTTATCTTGACAAGATGCATTATTTTCTTGTTTGATAGTATCCCCAAGACCTCTAGTGTCATGGTGAATTTCAACATCAAGGATCCATGATAAATAATTCTTTCCGGTAATGTCCAGTGCCATAAACTCTAGTTTTGATAAATTTGACATAGTGAAACTATCATAAAAAGATTAATAAGTTAGATATAATGATATTTTCAAAATAAGATAACCATCTCAAATAAATTTAAATAGAATCATATATTGTTAATAGATTATTATCAAAAGATTGTTTTCCTTTAGCAATTTATTTGTGTGTGTGTGTAGAGTCTGAAAACAAATAGTTGCATAATAAATACGTACCTTATAAGGATCTCATGCTGATAATAAATACGTACCTTCTGAAATACTCTAAAACGAAAGAGGAGAGGAGAGAGATCTATATAAGAAAAGACTTTGTTTCTTCTTCTTGGTGTGTTTAACAATGTAACATGCCATGCCTTTTATAGGCAAGAGTAGGTGTAAAATGTGTAGTATGTAAAAATACATTTACAAAAGATATATGTCTTTTCTACACGCTACAATATTATGTGTAATAGGTATAGTATGTGAAGTGTGAACATCCACATAACTTTACAATAAAGAGGAAAATTTTCTTAAAAATCAAATATTTCTTTTTCATGTAATAGGTCTGCTGCTTACATATTCACCCTTAGTTTTCAATTCATTCTTCGATTTTTACTTCAACATTTTGGAAAAATAAACAACTGAACAGCAAAGAGAAATTCACCCAGCTAAACATATTCTTTCACTGTTAATGCTACTACAAGGAAAACAAAGATTGGTGTGTGAAACATTCCTTTCTTACAAGTTCGAAAATTAAATGACTTCAAAAATAAATAAGTAAATTAATAAGATTAGGCTAACCTAATACATAGCTAAAGCCGGAACAATTCATGATGAATAACCTCTTCTTCTTTTTTTCAAACTTTAAGACGAATTTTTTTTTTTTTTTTAATTCAGTTTAACAGAGTGATGACAACAAAATTGAGAAAATCTTAACACAAGTTTAAATTCTTTGAGAATCAACAATTCAACATACTTCACACCAAGAAAAGAACTACAACATCTCAAAGGCAGAAAAAGAACTATAGCCTAAAATTTGACCTACTAAAGTCTCAGGATGCTCCTCTCAAACGGACAATTAATTCATCGACAAAACAACGATAAATACAGCCAATTCCACAACACAGTTTTCAGTCATACGAATGAGATTAGGGGGAAAAAAAACTTTCACCTTTTTTGGGGCAGCGAACCGAAACAAGAAGTTGACGATGACTTCCAATCGGAGTTTAAATTCCGAATCTTTCGAATTTAATTTTCCTCGGAATTGAGTTTCGAGTTGTTCCTCAAGAATTTTTTGGGTTACGTAGGATTAGAAGCACGCGCCTCCCGAATCCTCAATTTTCCCCCCAAAAAATCCTCCTCTTGAACTATATCCCCCAGCCTCTATTTATAGGCAAAATTGGGGGGAAATATTAAGGTTTCGGATTTGAAAGAATGGATTCTAATCCAAATTTTTGAAATTGATTTTCGAGGTCCACAACAGGACAAAGAAAAGAAACGTTAGGCATTAATTGTTTGCCCAAAATGAACGAGCATGATCTGAAAAAGGGAAAGAAGGATGAATTTGTAGCCATTCATGGCTGAGGCCGTTGTTGACGCTGTTATGTCGTGAAATTGCTGTTATTTTGTTGTACGGTGGGTTGAAGTTGTGGTTGTTGATGTTGTTTGCTGTTAACGGGTAAAGGGAAAGGGAAAGGGAAATATGTAAGCGTTTGGGCCGGGTCGGTTCTGTTGGGCCTGTTTTAAGTTGTTGGCGGGTTGGGGTAGAATTGGGCTTGTGGCTGGTATTAATGTTACTAAAAATTAATGTTGGGCTGGCTGAAAATGCCGACCCAAAAAAGATAGGAGAGGTTATTTTATGTAAATGAAATAGTCTTAACTGAGTAAATTCGGATAAAGTCGAGATGAAACTATTTTTTAATGAATTTTTCAAATTTAATAATTTTAAAATAAATATTTAATGAAACACAATTTTATTTTATTTCTTTTTTTAATAATAATAATAATAGTAATAATAAAAAATAAATAAAACTTAAGAAACTAATTATGTCATCCATTTCTTGTTTTCAATCAATAAAAGTAGAATATTTGCAATCTAATCAAACTTTTCACTCTGAATAAATTCTAAAGCATTTTCTGTAATCGATAACTATATAATCATTTATAATTAAACACTAAATATATTAATTTCACCTAAACTCAAAAGTCAGGGTTGAAATTTATTTCAAAATAACTTAAAAGAAATATTTTAAAACTATTTAAAATTGAGAAATTTAAAAACTAATTAAAAATGCGGAGAATAAAAATTAGGTTTCAACAACATTCAATTCAATCTCCTCTTTCCTCATCCTCTCAAACAGTCCCAAAGCCTCGTCAAATCGTCCAATCTGAAAACATCCAGTTACCAACGCATTCCAATAAACTGCATCTTTTACCTCCATTAACTCAAAAACCTTATTAGCATCATCCAAACACTTGAATTTTGAGTCTGCTGAAGGTGAAAAGACCCCGGTGACAACGAGTTTGGTTTTGATACAAGATTTGCATTGTTTGATTAAGTGAGTAAAAGAAGGAGGAGTTGTTGATGAAGAGAAAAAAGTGAAGAAGGAAGTGGATTTGAAGGGAAAGTGAAGAAAAGAATAAGTGATCAATTCAACAATTTCATATTTTTAATGGTGAGTTGTTGAATATTTTTTGCCATCGAAATTTTCTTGTTGAATTTGCTTGGTTTTGAAGAGAAAGTGAAGCAGAGAATAAGTGAAGAAGGAGGAGTTGTTGAATTTTTTTTGGTTATTTATTTTTAATCACAAGGACTATTTATTAATTAAATAGAAAAATTAAATTAAACACGTGCCATCATCACAGGGCGAGTGGAGTACACTCCACTCATTAAACTTGGACATGGGTGTCACGGAGAGGTAATAGTTCCACTTTTTTATAGTTTAGGTATGTAATAGGTCACTACGATAGTTTAGGTGTGACCTACACTTTTAGTGTATAGTCTGGGGTGGAAACGATGACTTTTTCCTTTATTTGAAAGATAATTTGAAACATTGCGACGTTTTTTCATATATTTTAAATTCAATGTCTAATCAAAATGTAATAAATTGAAATAAAAAGAGACGTAGTTTATAGGAGTATGTGCAAATACTCACATCTATTTCAAAAAAGATAAAAAAAATAAAATTAATTTTGATCACACATTTAGTTGAATAAAGTAACGATTACTATATTATAGTAAGATAATAAAAAATACTCATAAACATCGAATAAGTGTTTATCTATCAAACTCAATAAGCGATTCCTCTGTAATTTTAAAACTTCACATGATACATATCATTACAAAGATTTGCACTATACATATAATTTATGAAAACATAATTATTTACTAAGCACCTATTCAAACTATTTTAAACAACTTACTTAAAATGTAATATTAACTTTCTCATGTTAAATTAGTACAATATATATCATGTTAACTTTTATTAATTTTTTGATTCTCCTTATTTGAGCTATTAAATTTTCCTATCAGGTAGACATATCACTTAAAAAGATATTTCTTATTTACTATATTAAATTGATCTCCTATTTTTAACGTATATAAGACAAGACATAAAGGCAATCCTTTAACATTATGATTCATTAAAATGTTCATCCAGTGGGTCCTTATTTTAATTTGTTAAATACCCGTAAAACAAATTTAAATGTATTTACAATCAATTTATGTATGAATTAGTATCCCTTTATTACTTCATATGATCTATATAAAATGTTAATAAATAAATATTTATAATTTTAATCTATTCTCTTGTATAATTTTTAAATAAAGTAGAAAAAGAAAAACATTACAATTAGTTGTTTATTCTCTTGTGTTTGACCTGATGTTAAAAATAAGCATTAGAATATATGATATTTTAATGTTAATTATGAAACGTTAAATAAGTTATAAGTTATTATTTAATTTTATAAAGATAAGAAGTTATATTTTATTATATAGTGTGATCTCTACTTACATTTCTTTTTGTGTTTGTTCAAAAATATTAATGATTATATTTTTTAAAAAATTAATTAAATAGTAATAAATATATTTAAAATTATAATATTGAGCCCGTAAACGGGCCCTTCATTATCTAGTCTCTTAAATATGCGTGTTGATCTTTTTTGGTGATAATATTTTCTTTTTTTTTTTTGTCTTTACTTGCTTCACACAAGTCTTATTTCCTAAATGGACCTTCTGAAATTAGCTAGCGCTTCGAGTCCTTTCTTATCTTTTATGTTTAAGAAATATATTATTCCTGTGTATTATGGCAATAATTTTAGAAAGTAAACTGACGCGTCAAAATCAAGAAACAATGAACATTATTAAAGAGAATTTGTTACACTCATGGGCAATTGCTTATTTACAGTGTTGAAACTAGAAAAATACAATAGGACAATCAAATTTCTCTAAAACACTTTTGTTGGTTTTGAGATTTTTTGGTTGGTGTAGTTATCATACATCTATAACTAAAGCTTATTGTATCCAATTTAATGCTATGATTTTTCAATTTACATTACATCTACAATTTATAATATATTAAAAATGTGAAGAATCTTAGAAAAATAATTTTTTGTCATTCATTAAGAATCTGTAACAAATAAAATCATCTTTTTTTACTTTTTTTTCCCTCCAATTAATATATTTTTATTTTTATAATATTAAAAAATCAAATAGTCTTAAAATATAGAGAAAATATATGGAAAAAATTTCCTTAAAACACTTCTTTCATATTTAGGAGTCCTTTTAATAGCAAAATTGAAAAAAAAAAAGTCACGTTTCTTATTTAAGTGGGAGAAAAAAACTAGTGTCTAATGCGTATTATGCCTTGCAAAATTTGTGATGTTATGTTTCACTTTATCTGTGAATCTTTAGTATAGGATTTTTGGGTAAGTTTTCCTTTTTCCTTTGTTTATCACTTTATATATGTTTAATTTCATGTTCTAATTATTTGATGCTTTGTTTGTTTAATTTTTTGTGGTTTGTGAAGTGCTTTGGAGAAGTAGTTAAAGCTATAGATAGCAATTTGAAGTATGAATTTAATTTAAAGAGTTAAAAACGTGTTAGTTGACAGTTTAAAAATTATATATAAATTATACATAATCAACAATTGACAATTGATTTTCTCCTTTTGATTTGAAAAGTTCATTGAAAAGTCGGACGAAACAAGCAAGTTATAGCTAGTCAAAAAAAATTATTCAAAAGTTTTTTTTTTTACTTTTTCTTTGTTTAAATAAATTTTTTGTAAATTTCTCAAACTCTAAAGATTTATCATACGACGATGTATAATTTTTAAATCATACGTCAAATAGTTACTATAGAATGAGAATCTTGGAGTCAAAAAATGCATATATATTTTAAAGATTTTTATTTTGAAGTTTTTTATTATTATTATTATTATTATTTTTTTTATGTTGGTTCACGTTGCTTTACGATTGGGAAGTGTTAATGATGATGTTTATGTTTAAAACGGAAACCACGATGAAGATGAAGGAAATGAGAACAAAGAAATTGTTGAAGGCAATCAATTTCGGGTAAGATAACTCAAAATCAACTATTATATGTATGTTTTACGGTTAATTATAAGTCTCAGGGGCAGCAGTATTTATAGATTTTTGTTTTCGAAAAGATAAAAACAAACATCTCAGAAATCAGAAATTTATCAGAAATAATTTCTCCTCCTTTTTAAGAAAGAGGTAAGATCAGCGTACATAATTACCCTCCCTAAACCCTACTTAAGAATCTGAAATTACGATAAAAATTATCACATTGTATTACAAATTTACACTGCCTAGCTACCATGCATAGGGGTGTGCATCGGTCGGTTCGATTTTATATATTATTGATTCAGTTTATCGGTTTTCGATTTTTAAATATGCAAAATCAATAACCAACTAATAAAATATTTTCTTATCAGTTTTCGGTTTATCGATTTTTGGTCCTTAACGGTTCGGTTTTTGATTTAACCAATAAAAAAATACTCATAAAATAGAAATAGTAACAACATAAAAAAATAAAAATTTTAGTTGCCGCCAAAATCATACGCAATGCGTTTTAGTTTACAAGAATCTTCAAACTTGAACTGAATGTTAGTTCGAAAAAAAACTAAATCCTGATTGTTGGAAGCTACTAAATGCTTCAAGCTTTTTAATTCGACAATTCTTGTGCTTTGTATTGTGTCTTTGTTTTTCCGAATAGGTTAATACTTTGTGAATGCGTTTGTTTCCCTGAATAGGTTAATACTTTGTGAATCTCTGAATTGTGAATATAAATATTTATATATATAACACAAATAGGGGTAATACAGTAACTTAGTATATCCTTATTGAGTTATAAGTTAAACCGATAACCCAACAAGCTAAAACCGAAATCGAATGTTTTACCTAGTAATTTTTTTTATAAAATCAATAAAAAATCGCTAACCCAATAACCCAATACCAGTAATCCAATAACATTTTTATCAGTTCGATTTTTGCACACCCCTAACCATGCATATCTATCAATATCTACTTTAATTTAATCCTCCCTGATCCATATGCCTTGATGAGTACGTTTGTCGTGTTCTCAATTATCATAATGCGTCGCAAGTTGGGAATTTGAAAAAAATTTTGGTCAAATTTTTTTTTTTTTTATGAAAAAATTAATTGGAGGAAAATGACGAAAAAATGATTTTGTATATATCATGTTTTTTTAGTGAAGGAAAAAATTTCGAATAACTTTTTTAAGAATCTTCACACTGTAATATATATAGATTATAAATTGTAGATGTAGATTATAGATATAAATATAAATTATAGATATATGGGTTAAGAGACGACGTACACTATACTCGTTACATAAATATATGACTCCACAATCTGATTGCTCACACAGGGACAATCCCATTATTAAAGTTATATAACATACTCTTATGATCTTACTTTTCCTCCACACTAGCTAGGAACTGCAACAAGAGGAATAGCCTTCCTCAAGGTAACTCCAAACTGTTCCTCCATATCCAAATTCTCTGGTGTCATCCCTTTTGGTAACTTCCAATTAAATGGTTGGATAATAGAAGCCAACATTAAATTCACCAACCTTATAGCCAGTGGCATTCCTGGACAAATTCTCCGCCCTGCGCCAAACGGTATATACTCAAAGTCCCTGCCTTTGTAATCCACGCTAGATTCGATGAATCTTTCAGGCAGAAACTCTAATGGCCTTACCCAAGACTTCGAGTCTCTTCCAATAGCCCAAGCGTTAACGAGAACTTGACTGTCCTTGGGCACGGTGTAACCGAATATTTCTGTGTTGTTTAGCGCTTTGCGTGGTAAGAGTAATGGAACTGCTGGATGAAGTCTCAAGGTTTCTTTTACAACTGCTTGAAGGTATGGGAGTTTGTTGATATCTGATTCTTTCACTGGCCTTTCTATGCCTATTTGTTCAATAATTTCTTGTCGTACTTTGTTGAGTTCTTGAGGGTTTCGAAGGAGTTCTGCCATCGCCCATTCTGTTGTTGCTGCGGATGTATCACTTCCGGCAATGAACAAATCCTGTCATTAAATATAATACAATTAAAAAAACTACTCAGTTTGTTTAAGATTTTCGTTTAATTTCCATAAAATTGTGAAAAGTATGTATTACTTGTAATAAAACTTTTACAGTAATGTCTTTTTATGCAGTTTGTTTCTTAACTCGATACCTTCTTTTGATTAATTGACATGATAGGATTAACACCTAACACTTCACTCTGGCTCACACCCATTGGTAATGACTCAAATAAGAAAAAGAAACGGCAATTTTAACAATATTTCTGAAAAAAGTTGATGAGTATGCTAAATAAAAACCATTAAAATGAAAACAAAAAAAGTATATCCTTGATTGATTTTTAGCAAATAGAGTAAAGGAAACTTATAGGATTACATTTTGTAATGGTGTATGAATTTGTTTATAACAACGCAGGCTGGGAGAAACAGTACAATTACACTCCTATGACTTTTATATGTCATTGGGAGAATGTTCATAAGTGAAAGCAGAGTTGCGTCGTGCACAAAGCTGCCTCTTCCTCTATGAATTTACTTATAAGGAATTTTATCACTAATAGAGTGACATGTTCCTCTCCCGCAACCCAAAATCAACCAAAATAAACAATTTCTTAGTCACTTCAATAAGAAATTTACCACGATAAGAGGCTTGATAGTATTGCGACCAAATCCAGACCTTTCATCTTCACATTGATCAAGAAGTACATCCAAGAAATCCATCTCTTCCTTATTCATCCCTGAGTTACGTCTATCTTCAAGTCTCTTCCCAATTTGTTCTTCAAATATCTCATGCAACCTTAAATATGCTGGCCTTGTACGACGTCTCACTCCTTGCAAATCTAACCACTTTAGCACCGGAAAATAATCAGACAAGTTAGGTTTCCCAGTGCCCTCCATGATCCTCCAAACCAGATCCTTAAACTCTTGAGCCTTCTCGAATTCTTGGTCCACCATATCAATGGAGAAAATTGTGCGGGACATTAAATTCAGCGTCGTCGCGAAAGCAACGCGTCCTACGTCAACAGCCGAGCCACTCTCACACTGTTTCCTTATGTGGTTCACAAGCCGTTCAGCCATTTGGTGACGTAGTTCTTGAACCGAATCGAGCCTTTGGTTAGTGAACATTTGGGTGTTGCATATCCTTCTCTCGTTTCTCCACATGTTGTCAGGTGGGACCCATGCCAACGTGGCTTCCCTATTTGGTTGGGATTCGACTGCATCAGGAACTGTGCGAGCCGAGAATGTTTTGTCGTGTTTCTGGAGGATTTCTTTGGCTGATTCTGGGGAGGAGGCTATGATCGTGGTGATCGAGCCGAGTTTTAGAGTCATGAGAGGACCATGGATTTTGGATAGCTCGGCTAGTGATCGGTTGGGTCTTGAGCCTAGCTCGAGGATTGAGCCGATTATTGGGAGACCAGCAGGACCAGGTGGTAGCTTCATGCTGGATTTGAAATTGAAAATTAGTTTGATGAAGAACCAGCAGAAAATTAGTGATATGCAGAAGAGGAGGATGGAAAGTTCCATTTTTCTTGCTTCTACTCTTGTCTAAGGAATAATTACAAAGATAGGAGTTGTGTAGAGACATATTGTGTTTTGGTCCTTTTTTGGATAAACTTGCTTATGCACAAAGCTTATCTCGCCAGAAAAGAAATCGAATCCCGCCATAAAGAAGATCAACACTGCAGTGCTATCACTTCATGTTCTTTCTATTTTTTTATAGGTAAGAAATATGTTATCCATTATATTATATATTATGAAAACAATTTTAGAAAGTAGATTATGCGTCAAATATCTTGAAACAATCACGAGTAGTTGCTTATTTACGGTGTTTGGGAAATAAGGAAAAGATACAATAATAGGAAATATTATTCATAAGTAGATATATAGTTAACTTGAATCAAATTAGTCACGATCTTAAAAAATTATTTCAAGTTATGTGAAATATAGTGTATAGAAAGAACGAAAGTATACGTAATCGAATGATGTTAGGCAGATCTATATTAAGACGATGTTCAAATAATGAAAAGATAATGACACATTTAATTATAGATATTTGATTACATATCCACTTAAGCGAGTATATTATACCTGTCAAGTTGAAAGTCAAATAATATGACACTTGTCAAAACGAAATTATCTCTTCGGAAGATATGACAAATGTCATGTTGCAAGTCCGTAAACATAATACATGGCATTCACCTGTTATGTGTCCTCAAGCTTTCATGCAATCGATGATTTTTTGAACAATTGCCTACAAAAATTCTTCTAAAATGTTAGATAATATCAATGATCTCTTGCATATTTGGAATCAGCTGATAGAGTGAGACTTCCTTGATTTGTATGGATAAAATTCAAAAGCTTTGGTGTTTTTAAATTTATGAATTAAATTTAGATTGATAAAATTAATTTATAAAATATTAGTGAATTATAAAGTTTAAAAATAAACTTATTTTAATAGGAGGTTTTTTTCTTTGAAAGAATTTTTACATGAAGCAAGTTTAAGCTAAGTTTTGTGCATTAACTATAAAATATTTTATACTAGGTAAACTTTGTCAAAGAATTAAAACAGAAGTATTGTTTTTTAATGAAAACAAATCACTTATTCTTTAATTTTCTACTTAATATCAATCATCTATATGGGGTTTTGACTATTTAGATCTTTTGACTATTTAGATCTTTAAAAGCATTAAAGAGGGAAATGCTCCATGTCGTGGTTTTTTTTTTCACTTCAAGAATTTGAACCTAATCATCTAACTAAGAATGAAGAAAATTTTATTTTTACCATCACCATTTCTGATGGTAAGATATCATCTATGGATCGCTTGATGTGAGGTATAAGGTATAATAGTTCAAAGATAAAGTGCAAGATTGTTTTATTCCATATTTGGTTGGATATATTAGTTAATCTCGAGATTATTTATTCCATCGTTTATAACATAGTGATAAAATAAGTTTCTGATATACATGACGAGATAACTAATTCAAAATAGCTAATCTCAAGATTAATTATCCTATGAATACTTGTTCGCAACCAAACGACCATCATTAGTCAGCAACATCTAGAATATCCAGTTCTGTAACCAAAATATATTGATCCAAAATACTTGTAACTTTGAATCAAAAGGGCATTAATTAATTATATAATTTTTTTCAATTCCACCTTAATTACTATTTCCAAAAAACATATATAGTCAATAATTACTACTTATTCTTAGGGCTGCCCTTTTAATTACTACTTATTCTTAAAAAAGTACAAGGCTAATTTAATTAAAATACCTTTTGTTATTAGTGTCGTCAAATAATGTTATCAATAGTGTGTCAACGATAAATTAAAAAATCGGAGCATGGAAATATAATATAAAGAAACAACAACAAAATTCAGCAATAGTTATTCTCCATTCTAAACATTTACCACAATTTTATTTTATTTAATTGATTTTGTTTTAGTGTTCTGAGCACAAAATCTTCATCACGTAATAATAGATAGATTATGCAGTCCAACTATAAAATTTTCTATGTAAGGCTCTTTTTTCCGCATAGAGGTAGGCCTAATCCTGAAAGATGGGGGAGGCCTATTTGATCCATACATAGAGGTCTCAAGACTTCTCCTGGCAGATCCCTTTATTTAAAAATGAAAACTTCTTGATTTGAGGTTGTTAATTAGAATATTTGGCCAGTCAATCTGCATTGGCTTCCTTCAAGCAGTGGTACCACTTTAACATTTCTTGATTGACAATTTGCATTATGTCCTCAATTAGCTTCTGAAAGTTCCATTGGATCTTGCATTGACAAACTATCATTTGCACAACCATTAGTGAATCTAGTTTTTTAAGTTGCATCACGACAGTCCATACAAAGTTGCTTGTATTTCACTTGAGTAGTTGAGTTACGTCGTTATTGAAGAATTGAAGTGGTTTGGCAATTTTCTTAATAATCCCTTCAGCTCCTGCTTTGGAGAGAGTTGTAGGTAAATGTCATCAGTATTCAAGACAAATGTGTACTGACTGGGGCATTCCCACTGGACTAAGTTTCTTGTAATCCTTGGCCTATAGATCATGGCCAGGGCGCAGACATATTCCCAGTTTCATTCTTGATTCATTTAATTGAACAATTTTCCAACTGTCTTGACTTGAAATAAAAGTTGTTGTTTGATCTTGAAATTGGTAGTGTCCTTCCACTCCTATCTCTTAATGCATCAAGCTTTTCCCAGCGGGCAATACTAGAAGTAATCAGTAATAGTACTGTACTGCTTTGTTGGGTTGTCCATTCCAGCAAAACTTCAGCTTGTCTGCAACATTGTTGGCTGCCACTGATGCCGAATGGGTCCCCTGCAATTTTCCAGTACCTGTTAGCCCCGTCCCTCCTAGTGGATACATGATTTAGTGTTTCTTGTTTGTCCGCTTTTGCAACATATACATTTTGTATCTGTCTGGATCCCAAACCTGCTTAGAACATGGAGTGAGCACTTCTTTTTGTAAGATATTATAAGTTGTGCTATTTCTTGAAGTGGCAATCGAAGTTTGAATTTTTCAAATTGAAGACTTGAAGTTAATTGAAAAGTAGTAGTAGTGAAAAGTCTCAGAAATTGTTAGACATGAATGGTACAATTATCACTTATCTAATTCAAAGGAAGTTTAATTTGGGAAGGTTTAGAGCCTCAGATTAGTTTTTCTATAATTCAAACTGAATGATTATGATATTATTATTTCATCTTTACTTAGTTACTCCCTCCGTCCCAAATTATCCATCCCAAATTGAGAACATTGATTAAGAAAAATAATTAATAACATGGTTAGTTTACCATTACTACCAGAAATTACCCCTATTGCAACAGACTTTTTGGCAACGGTTCCAAAAGCATTGCAATAGGCCGTCTATTGCAACGGTTGTAACCGTTGCAAAAGAGAATTACTCTGGTAGAACATTTTTGTAGTATAACCGTTGCTTTTGTTGAAGAACTATTGCAATAGAGACTCTTATTCCAACGATTTCATGAACCGTTGGCATAGAGTCATCTATGGCAACACTTTATTTGGTTAAAAAGGATATTGCAACGTTTTTCTTTTGCTTCCCTCCCAATATTGCTAAAAATTAAAGAACTATAAACATTTGTCCCAATTTCAGTTTCAGCTTGGGTGAACTGTGCACCACAATTGCCATTTTATCCCAAAATCGGGAGCTTCAATTTCTTCATTGTCCTCCGTCCGCAATTTCAATTTCAATTTCTTCACTGTCCCCAATTTCAATTTCAAGAATTGGTTAACTGTGCTCCAACTCCATTTAGTTAAATTTCTTCAAAAAGTCAAAAAATCCGATAGCGGTGCTCCGACTTCATTGTGCTCTGGCTGATGTGTTCCGACTTCACTGCTCCGATGTTGCTGCTTCGACTTCAGATCTTAAATTTGCACTTCATCTTTACCGACACGGAAATAAGCATGCTTTGCAAATGTTTCTTTTAAATGACATTTAAGATGACTTTGTTTAACCAAATAGGATACCTTGGGTTGGAGCAGGAGGCTGAAAACTTGAAAAAGAAAGTAGCTGCTTGCACACGAGAAAATCAGAATCTTCAAGAAGAGCTATCAGAAGCTTATAACATCAAAGTTAGTTTTACATCTAATTTTTCAATGTCATCGCCGGGCCTCTTTGGTATTAATCTTACAGATGCACTTATTTTTCAATCTTCACTTTGCTAGGGTCAAATGTCTGATCTGCACGGTGCTGAAGTTTCCAAGGTCTTCTCTTTGCTCTTCTCCCTTCTCTATCCGCATGAATGGAGTGAGAAAGCATAAACATTAGGGTCTGGAGGTGCACCACGTGCTTGTTAATATAATTTAATGTGTTATATTGCTCCAAGACTACCTTTTCTCTCTCATATTGACTGTTAAAACGGTTTCTGTTTTGGGGGTGACCCAAATTTCATTGTTATAATTATGGTTCTTGGAAAGCTAAGAGCTTGCAACTCAGATGGTTTAGATGTTCATTTTTGTTGGATCTAGAGTCAATTAAGTATCAGGAAGTGCATATCATAGCCCAATATATTGTAACTTGCCCGTTTTCTATTTTACTCTAGAATATAGAAGCAAAAAAGCAGCTTAAATTTTTTCAAGGTTGTGTTACTGCTGCATTTTCTACGCGAGACCATGCTGTAATGGTGGTTGGAAAGATTCCTTTCTTTGGTGTTTATATTGTTTAATACTGTTAAACTCTGCAGAACCTGACTACTAAAATAGCAGCCATAGCCTATATGTAATGTACCTGTGCATTCATAATACATGTTGTTTTCTTCTGTGCTTACCCTTTATTATTTCCTTATTTACTGATCCTCTCGTAGTCTTATTCATCTCAATTTGTTATCAACACATTCAATTTTATTTATAGTATCTGGTTATTGAAGTCTAAATTTTGACCCTCTGTATCAAATTATAAGGTGATGGAGTCTCATCAAGCGAGTAAATTGGACACTTTTGGAACTGCAAAGGCTGTTATCTCTTGCTTTGAGAAACTAGGCGCATCTAGTAATGCTAGAGTTCCTAAACATAGAGAAATTCTGAGTAGCAGTTATCACAATATTTTTTCATCATACCTCTCTCTGAGTTCTTGAAAATGGCTAGAGGGAAGCTTGAATCCCCCCAGCAGAAGATTTCATCTACAACAAATCTGTCTTCTTTGTAAGTACTGTTTGTGTTTTGGACTTCTTGTTTAATAAAAAAGTTTCAATTTTGCATCTTGTTTATGGTCTTTTATGATTGGAACCGGTTGATTAATGGTTAGCTAGTTGGTTATTGCTATGTTTTGAGAATTTTGCTTGGTTTTTATGCAGTCCTGAAGAGGACTTGGTTGAGCTTACATGGCAAAATGGTCAGACTGTTATGCAATGACAGTCCAGTAGTGCTAAGAAGAGTCCCTTTCGTAATGATCTTTCGTTAATTGCTACGGGGGATCTAGACAAGTACCCGGGCAATTCATCAACTTTTAAGATTGGGAATTTTGGTTTGGTGGACTCTATGTTGGATGATATGCCTTTATTCTGTGCCTACTGGTGAATTAGATTTGATTTAGGAGGATGAAGAAGTGCCTTGGTTAGGTTATTCAGCAGATGACAGTCTGCAACAAGATTATTGTTCTCAATTGCTACCTGAAATATCTGATGTGACGACGAATGAACAACCCAGACAGAGTCTATTTGGTTTAATGAATAAGAGAGGCAGTTCTAATAAGATAATTGGGGATTCACATAGTGTTCCTGTACATAATACTGTGAATTTTGAGCAAAGAAATTCATCGAAGGTTTCTCAATTTAGCCTATTAAGTTCACTGGCATCTCCGAAAGGTCAAACGCCCCTTCCTAACCTAGAGTCAGGAGCTTCAGATATCTTTAGCTGTAAAAATATATATAGCAATACTCCAATGTCTGTTTTGAGGGATTCAAGTCAAAGTCAAGTTTCAGCTGGTGATGTTAAGAACAATAAAATTCAAAAGCAAAACATGGATCCAATTTGTTGAACTTCTCACATTTCTCAAGACCTGCAGCTAAGTATCAAAATAGTACTGAGGGTTCAAATTTCCCAGGTTCATCCATATTAGAAGCAAAAGGGAAAAAAGATGGAGAAAAAGGGACAATTGGTGACCATCGTGTTAGTGCTGCTGCAGCTGACAATTACTTTACTTCCAAGAAGGAAAATATTTTCCATCATCCAACTAATGCGGTGTTTTCCCAACTCGAGTCAAAAGCATTTGGAGCTAACTTTCATGTCAGATCATGTCGTGTTGAACAGTTTGATAATGTATTCAGAGAGTGTTAAAGTAATAATGACGACACTTCTGGAACTCTAGCATAGCTTTTTATGCCTGCCTTCTTGTTCGCTGTCCATTAGAGGTTTGGATGATTAGATCCAAGAATAAGGACCACATTACTGTATATTCTATGTACAGGATGAGAGACAAGCCATTTTCTGGGAATCTTGCAAATATATTGGACATTCAACTCCATAGACCTTCAAACATTCAGAAAACTGATCCAAAAGCTGAATGCGGCATTTGTTATGCTCCATATCTTCCAATTGGTAATCCTCTATCCGTAAGATAAACCCATTGATATTCTGTGGATGGCATTGACTTGGTGATGTCAATCTAGATGAAGAACTTGGTGATAGAAGCTGAAGTAGCACTGATTGTATATGTGAAAATAGCAGTTGCAATAGGGCCTTCCATAGTGTTTGCCTGAAAAACAATACGAGGCATATGAATAGCCATTATTGTTGGAACTGTTGCATCATCTCTTGCCTGTCCGACTAAACTTATAAAATGTAGATTATGCCGCACGAGAAGTGCCAGGAAATTCTGTTATGTTTGGAGTATATGAAGCATTAAAGCAGTATTTTGCAGGAGGCATGGATACTTCTGGTGCTGTTGTTCAGTGGAAAAGGTTACGAGAAGGTCCACGACTTGCTGTTTTTGGATTTAGATTACTAGTTTGTAAAAATTTGTTTTGTGATATGTATATAATTGTGTATTATAATTTATTATATATGTAATTACTAATTTAAATAGTTGCATAAAATTTTAATTTGAATTATTATAGTAATGAAAGATTTTGTTGTGATGTGTATATATATATAATTGTATTAATATAATTCTCTCTCTCTTTCTCTCTCTCTCTCTCTATATATATATCGTTGCAATAGGTGTCAAAAAGCATTGCAATAGGTAGCAAAAAAATGTTGCAATAGGTGTCAAAAAATGTTGCAATAGATATCCAAAAATTGTTGTAATAGGGCTATTGCAACGCTTTGCCATCATTGCAATATACTCTATTGCAACGGTTCTTAACCGTTACTATAGACGATACAAAGCGTCGCAATAGGAAGTTAGAAAAACCATTGCAATAGGTCCATCTATTGCAATAGTTTTCGTAACCGTTGCAATAACCGTTGCGATAGACCTATCCAAACGCTCACATATGCAACGCCTTCCTAACAGTTGAGGTAGATCTATCGCAATGGTTTTTTTTTTTATCTATCACAACATTTTTTGAACCGTTGCTATAGAGTTAATTTCTAGTAGTGCATAGTACCCTTATTAAATGATGTTTACATTTTAATTTGAAGAAAAAGTAATTAATGCAAAGGGTAAAACATGAAATTTTTTTTTTGTCTCTTCTTGGTTAATGAAAAATGACAAGTAAAATGAGAAATCAAATTAGGAAATTTGAGACGGATAATTTGGGATGGAAGGAGTATTTCATAAGGTGAGAATCGTCCAAAATCTATTTTCTGGCCATACACCGAGGGCATCAGCTCATTTAGCTGGATTATTCTCAGAGGTTGGGTTGTTAATTCGCATTAACTCCTCACAATAGACTAGTAATTACTCTCTATGCTAGTTAATTGGTTTAGCTCAACTTTTTTACTTGCACCCAATTTACACAACTTTTCCATTAATTACTCTAGGATATTAAATGGACTCTTGCAAATACTTTTTGTTGTACTGCCAAATAAGGTTGTTCAATAGAATTGGACAAAAATGTCTTTCAATGTTTGGCTTGATTTAGAGTTTGTATCACGAATTAACTAGTGCTCGATGTGGATTTGTATATAGAATCCTTTCAGCTGCATCTTTAATTGATAGAATTTAAAAGCAAGAAATCAATCTAGTACTTTTATTAAATAGAATTGATTTTGCAGACTATACTTTATGTTTGTATTTTTTTAAATGGGAGTGAAAAGAGTTATAACAACATTCGAATAAGATGGATTGAGTATAATTTTTTCTATGGCCTTAAGTGCTAAAAAAAGAAGCTGCATTTCAATATTCAATTATTCTCTTCGCATATACTATTACTAGGAAAAATCCAGACATCAGTAATCAAAACTGACCCCCAAAGGTTTAAACTTTAAATCTTGGGGGACAAATGAGTTCTTTTGAAAACAAAAAATCATCATTGGACAACAATGGGATCTATGACTTCATCATATGATATGTTTCATCCCAACTAAGGTCAAATTCTTTATTAAATTACAGAGTATAGAAAATATATAAGTGCTCCGTGCATGTGAATTTTGACCAGCTTCATTTTGTTTGGAATACTTGACCTACATGATCATATATGTTGGGTTCAATTGGTGTGAATGGAAAATAAAGGGACATAATCCTTCGAGAAAAAGACATACTATTTTGAAAAAGGGGTGACTGTTCGATCAGTTGTGACTGTTCAGAAAAGACATGTTATTTCAGAATGGACAGACATGACTATTTCGAAATGCTACACCTTTTTGAAACCATTGCCACCTTTCCGGTGAACCATTGCCACCTTTCGAAAAAGACACTTAATGACTATATAAACCTGCATTTTTTCACAGGTTTTGTATGAATTTTTTCTACATAAGCAAAACCTTTCTCTTGCTTCAAAATACTCCGTGTGATCATATCCCATTGAGTGAGTTCGAAGAGAATTCGCTCGTTTGAGGTACCACTTCAGTCGGATTGTTAAGCCATTTTATCCTAGGAGGAAAATTCCGCAACTCCGAGCACTTGAGGTGAATTATTTCCTTAAGGACACTCCGTGAAGTCAGAGGACTTAGCTTTTTCTGCTTCATCTAATTTTCTTTAAAATACTGAAAACACACTTCTTTGAACGATCGTTTTTGATCTTATGCTGAAGGTGTTGGAAACTTCATAAGTGTTCTTGATTTATTCTTGACCTTGTGTTGAAGTTGTTTTGCTAAAATACAGATTTTTGTGTACCCGAAAGCAACAATCTTAAGGAAATAATTGAAAAAAAAATATATTTTTTTGCTTGTTTGGTGAATTTTTCTTTTGACTAAAGTTTTTTTTCATAATCTGTATTGTTTGGTTTCTGGAGATTAAAGCTTTAAGCTTTCTACTCCGTTTGAAATTAACAAGTGATTTGAAGAAATAAAATCTTCATCACAAGTTAGAGGTCATTCGGTTCATGATTGGAAGTCATAAAAACTTCATTGTTAAACTAGAAACAAGGAGTGTTTAAAGTTGCTGCAACTTTATAAGTAGTATTTTGATATACTAAAATTTACTGTCTTGTTATGATAGAAAGATGACTACTGAAAATCAAGTGAATGATATTGCAAAGACTGTGGCAGCAACCAATGTTTCCACAATGAGTCATACAAGTGCTCTACAAGCAATGACACCAGCGGAGAAACCCAAAAAATTCACCAATGTTGATTTCAAAAGGTGGCAACAGAAGATGTTCTTCTACCTTACAACTTTATATCTTCAAAGATTCACATCTAAAGAAGATCCAGAGGTACCCAAGGGAACTTCGGACCAGGAGAAATTTGTCGTTACGGAGGCGTAGAAACACTCAGATTTCCTATGCAACAATTACATTCTAAATGGCCTTCAAGATGAACTATACAATGTGTATAGTGGAATGAAGACGACAAAAGAGTTATGGGGGCGCTAGAAAGAAAATAAAAGACTGAGGATGCTGGAACCAAAAACTTATTCGTTGCAAGATTCCTTGAGTTTAAAATGATTGACAGCAAGTCTGTTGTATCTTAAGTCCAGGAACTGTAAGTTATCATCCACGTTCTCCTCGCGGAAGGTATGATTTTGATGAATACCTTTGTTGAACATATTAAAAATATTCTTAATGTTCACATGAACTTAATTGTAGGTATGTGTAACGCCCCGAATCTGGTACCCGAAATGCTATAAGGTGCTCATGACCCCAAAGGACTATAAGCTAACCCATGACTAATATCTGTAACTGAGCATTAAATAATATACTATAAATATGCGAAATGTAAGCTGTAAGGTCATAAGGTTCAAAACTGAACTAATACTAAATATAAAACAATGTCTGTAATGGGGTAAATAAACTGTCTGAAACATACTGAAGTCTAAAAGCCTCTAAAACTGACTGTCTAAATAAGGAGTTGATGGGATAAGTCCCCAACTAACTCCATATACTGAAATAAACAAGTACTGAAAGAATGACATAGTCAAATAATAACATCCTCGAATGATGAGGACTCACTTCTAACTCTATCTGCTGAAATCCACTGTTGCTCTGAATCTCGTACTTTTGAACCTATGACATAAAGTAAAACACCATAGCGCAAATGCGTCAGTATGTTGGAATGAACTGTTATGCAAGTGAGGTAGGCTGAATGCAAATAGTTCATATGAATGAGAAATACTAACTGACTGACTAACATGAGCGTGAGAATATATGCATGGATACGTAACTGTAACTGAGACCATACTGACACTAGGCACTGAATTCTGAGTACAGATTTACTAATATCTGAGTTTACTGATACTGATAATTGATTCTACTGAATACTGAGAGACTGATGTTATATTAATGATAAAGGAATGACTGTATTTGACAGTTTTGATTATGAGGAACTGATCTGATTGGCTGTATCTGACAGTCGTGTATCAGAACATATCTATATAACATGAGTTACTGATAACTGATATAGCTGATACTGAGTAACTGTATCTGACAGTCTATATTCTGATGGAACTAGCTGAGTTTCGTGCTGTTCTGAGTTGACTGTGTCTGAAGAACTGTCTGAGTTCTTTTACTGAGACTGAGACTAAGATTGAAACTGTAACTGTGAGAGGTAATCATCTAACCGACATGCCCCAGAATTGAACTGGTAGGGTCCAACCTGTAACCCCAGCTGGAAGGGTGTCAATACCATGCCACGGGTAAAGATAATCTGTGAGTATACCCTCTCTGATAGGAAGCTCTTCCATCAACCCCTCCTGGTAGGTAACTGTAACGCCCTGAAATTTCATCCCGAGATACCACATGGTGCTTAGGGTTAAATGTAGCCCCAAGCTAACCCTCGGAGCCAGACACTACCTCAAGGAATTCAATTCAACAATAGTCATGCACAACAAAGAGATATACCACATCGGGTTCAAGAGAAATACTGGAGAATACTAGACTGTACAATAACATTATATTGAATGTCTGTACATACCAACCCTCTAGTCTGATAAATCCTCTATATATCAAAATCAAGGAGCCATTGGGACAAACCCCTAATTGACTCAAACAGTATTGAAAGCCATGACAACAAAATGATATCACCAAAAATATAGACACGGTCCTCGAACCATGAGGACTCACCACTGAGGGAACGTAGTTGAGGCACTCGAATATCGCTAACGCGGCTGCGACTGAGTACCTGAACCCACATTACAAGAAAATGTAGCCTATAGGAAAATATGTGGGTCAGCACTTTGGAATGTACTGAGTATGTGGGGGTGCATACAACAATGCAAATATCATCATCAATTTCATAAAAATATGCATATGTACAATGATGGCTCACTTGGCTTGAGTTAGATTGAAACATATTTTTCATGATCTCATAGTAAATAAATCATATGATAAAAACCTCATAAATTATCATAAATAACTTTACTCTTCAACTCAAGACTCGGAGTGACTCGGTAATTCAAGAAACTCAACTTTTATGGATATGGGAGGTTCTTATAACCAACATAAACCATGTGAGCTACATGGAGTCCAACATTTTGCCCTCCTAAGGAGAGAAACCTATATTGGAGGGAGCGTCGTACTCTTGCCAGGGAGTACAACCTAAATTTAGTAATCACAATCTCATACTCGGCTTTTGGACCACAATTATCAATATCAATCCTATGGTGGCACGTAGTTTCGAGGAAATACCATATTTCTCGTTTGGTGCTAAATACTACTCCCAGACACAAGCTCAGAACGCGTTAGGAAATCCACCACAAACATCAAAAGGGTCTATTATGAAGACCAAATCAAATCTCTTTCTCATTTATCAAATCATAATCAATTTGTGTATTCCTAACTCGACTCGACTCAAATCAAATCAATCTTTCTCAATCTCAAAATGTATCAATTCATTAACTCATGACAACATCAATAACTTTGAGAAAATATCAAGACTCATTGTAACAACTCAATCTCATGAATCAATATACTCAATAATCCAGTTTGTTATAAGGAAGCTTAAAGCTTGACACATATCTTGAAAGCACTTGAAATATCAATTCATGGTAGAAATATGAAATTCACAATATTAAATATCAAGTCATAACTTGGGAATAACAAAATAGTCATGTATAACAAAGCTTGAACAATTTATATTCTCATAATCTTATGATGAAGTAATTTGGGTATAAACCCACTTGCAAAATCATATAAATCCATGATAGAAATCAAAGCTTTGGGCACAAAAATGAAAGTATTGCTCTTGTTCAAAACCCCATATACCTTAATCTTTGAAATTGGATGAATTCTAGTGCTTGAGACTCTATCCGCACTTGTAATAAATGATTCTCGAAGCCCACACTATGAGGAACTTGATTCTTGAAGAAATCTTGAAGATTTATGGATGATTTTTGAAAGATTAATATCCTTAAATAAAAAGCCTAGATATATTTCTTAAGAGAATTGGAAGAGAGAATGAAGAAATTAGGGTTTAGATGGGAATTCTCATATATATAGGGGCCTACAAAATATGGGAAAAGACCAAAATACCCTTGCAAAAATGTCCTTTAATTGCTGAAAAAAATAGCTGACAATATTCGTGACAAGTCGTCAGACTGTGATAAGTCGTCACGAAATATCGTCACAAAAGGGTGGATTTTATGATTTTCTGCTTAAGGTTGACGACATTGGTGATAAGTCATCACACTTGTGACAATTTATCACAAAATATCATCACTGGGGGTGGAAATATGCCTAAGGTTGACGACATTGGTGATAAGTCATCACACTTGTGACAGCTTATCAAAAAATGTCGTCACTCAGTTTTCCAGCCTAACATGCTAGAGTAAAATGGGCATAACTCTTGGCTCCGATACTGGATTTGGGTGAAATTGGTATCATTGGAAAGCTAATTCAATTATCTATATTTTAGTAGGTCACAAGTAGTATAACAAGATATATAATCAATTGAAGTTGAATATGGCAATATCCTTTCCAAGAATTCAATCGATAAGGAATATTTTGATTCACCTAATCGCTAGGATATCTTTGAGGCCTTAATACACATCACTCTTGATCAGAAAACAACCAAAACAATATAATTTATTTCTCATAAGTTTGAGTCATGGTTGCACTATTGGTTAGAGTTTCGGGGTATTACAATATCTCCCCCTTAGAAACATTCATCCTCGAATGTTGCCATATAGGCCAAGAACAAGAAAAAATGAGGACGTATAGCTGGAAAGACTCACTCAAAAGGCTTAATTCACTCTATACCTTCGGATACCCTACAAAATACACGAATTCGTGATGGAAGTAGACACACAATTGAATCTTTAATAAGAAGAGGGCAAAATTAAGAAAGAATGGTATCTTCTGCTCACTCCAAACTCACAGAAAAGAGGTGAGGGTACTTGGCTCACATATCATCTTCGGCTTCCCAATTAGCACTCTCAACAAATTGATTTATCCAAAGCACTTTAACCAAAGAAACTTCTTTGTTCCTTAGCCTACGGATTTGAAAATCCGACATCTCAACCGGAATCTCCTCAAATGAAAGGCTATCCTGAATATCTAAGCTTTTGGAAGAATCAACCATGACAGAATCACCAATACACTTCTTAAGTATGGAAATATGAAATACCGGATGAATGCTAGACAACTCTGTGGGTAACTCCATCTCATATGCTACTTTCCCAACACGACTCAGAATCTTGTATGGACCAACATAACGGGGACTAAGCTTTCCCTTCTTCCCAAATCTCTTCACCCCTTTCATGGGTGAAACCTTTAAGTACACCAAATCATCAATATTAAACTCAAGATTTTTTCTTCTCACATCCGCATATGACTTCTGACAACTTTGAGCGGTCTTCAATCTTTCTTGAATTAACTTAACTTTTTCCATAGCCTCGAACACAACATCAGGACCAATCACAGCTGCTTTTCATACTTCAAACCAACCTATAGGTGATCTACATATTTTCCCATACAAATCTTCGAACGGGGCCATCTGAATACTAGCATGTAAACTATTATTATATGCAAATTCGATCAATGGCAAGTGCTCATCCCAACTATCTTTAAAATCAAGCGTACATGCCCTCAACATATCTTCTAAAGTCTGAATGGTCCGCTCAGCCTGACCATCTGTTTGAGGATGGAAAGCAAAACTTAGACGAACTTGGGTACCGAGACCCTTTTGAAAAGCTCTCCAAAACTAGGAAGTAAATTGAGTACCCCTATCAGAGATAATAGCCAAGGGAACTCCATGAAGTCTAATGAATTCTTGAATATACAATCAAGCATAATCCTCAACTGTATAAGATGAATGCACTGGCAAGAAATGAGCTGATTTAGTCAACTGGTCTACAACAACCCAAATCAAATCATGATGATGATGAGACGGAGGCAAACCAATTACAAAATCCATATTCACTTCTTCCCACTTTCAAGTAGGAATGATAAACTCTTGCATTACACCACCGGGCCTTTGGTGCTCTACCTTAACCTGTTGACAAGTAGAACACTTTGCCATAAATCCTGCTATGTCTTTATTCATACCATTCTATTAATAGATTTCCCACAAATCGTGGTATATCTTGGTAGCATCGGGATGAATAGAATATCGCGGGCCATGCACTTCAGCCATAATTATCTGCCTTAGATCATCAACATCGGGAACACATAATCTACCCTGCAATCTCAACACACTATCTCCCCCTTGGGAGAAAACCTTTACCTTTTGGTCCTTAACTGACTCCTTCAGTTTTACCAAACTAGGATTCCTATCTTGCTTCTCCTTTACCTCCGAAGGCATTAGAGTTTCCGCCGAAGGCATTAGACTCTAATGGCCTAGACTCCTTTACCTTTTGGTCCTTATCTGCCTTAGATAGCCATAATTATCTGCCTTAGATCATCAACATCAGAAACACATAATCTACCCTGCAATCTCAACACACTATCTCCCCCTTGGGAGAAAACCTTTACCTTTTGGTCCTTATCTACCGCCGAAGGCAATATCCTAGTTTGGTCAAGGAGAAGCAAGATAGGAATCCTAGTTTGACTAAGGAATCTCACATTGTTTCCGTCGAAGGCATTAGAGTCGATCCCCATTGGGAAGGTAGGTCTAGGCCAATTCTTTACAGCTTTTGTCTTTTGGGGATCGATTCTAATGCCTTCGGCGGAAACAATATGACCCAAAAAAGTAACTGACCTTAGTCAAAAATCACACTTGATAAATTTAGCAAATAATTGATGATCTCTAAGAGATTGCAAGACAATTCTAAGGCATGATCATCCTCACTTCGGGAATATACAAGAATATCATCTATGAATACAATGACAAACATATAGAGATATTGCTTGAACACTTGATTCATAAGGTCCATGAAGGCTGTTGGAGCGTTGGTTAACCCAAAGGACATGACAAGAAACTCAAAGTGACTATAACAGGTTCGGAAGGCTGTCTTTGGAATATCACACTCTCTTACTTTAAGCTGATGATAGCCGTATCTAAGGTCTATTTTTGAGAAGTAGCTCGCACCTTGTAACTAATCATACAAGTCATCAATTTGAGGAAGAGGGTACTTGTTCTTGATAGTTACCTTGTTGAGTTAACGGTAATCAATGCACATATGCTATTTACTATCTTTCTTACACATGAATAGAACAGGTGCACCCCACGGGGAAACACTGGGCCTAATAAAGCCTTTGTCTAAGAGATCTTTGAGTTTCTCCTTCAGCTCTTTAAGTTCTGCGGTAGCCATACGGTGTGGAGAAATGGAAATAGGCTGAGTGCTGGGAAGGAGATCAATCTCGAATTCTAGTTCTCTATCAGGTGAGACCCCTGGGAGATCTTCCAAGAAAACATCGGGAAACTTATTAACAATGGTAACTGACTGTATAGACGAAGTCTCAAACTTGAGGTCTTTAACTCAAACTAGGTGATAGATGCAACCCTTGGAAATCAACTTCCTTACTTTAAGGTAGGATATGAAATGGCTCTTCGAAGTTACAGAACTCCCGGACCACTCAAAAATAGGCTCGTCAGGACACTAAAACTTGACCACTCAGGTACGATAATCTATAGACGCATGGCACGAGTGAAGCCAATCCATACCCAGAATGACGTCAAAATTAACCATATCTAGCTCAATCAAATCAGCACATATAACCCGATGAAGGTCAGTGATAGGACACTTCTTGTACACTCTCTTAGAAATAATAGATTCTCCAACTGGGGTAGAAACTAGAATAGGCTCAGGAATTCGTTCAGGGTCCATCTCAAAATTTACAGCAACCAGAGGTGTCACATAAGAAAAACTCAAACCGGGGTCCATCAATACATACATATCAAAACGAAAGACATAGAGCATACCAGTGGCAACATCTGGAGAGTCCTCATGCTCCTGGAAAGGTGGTATAGCATAGAAGCAATTCTGGCGTAAATCGCCAGCAGTACTAGAAGAGGTGCCCTAAGGAGGAACTGGGCAAATGACATGAGCGGGGGAACTGATAGCCTGACTCTGGGGATGAGAATCTCGACTCCCCTATCTAGCATATGGACAATATCAAAGTTGGTGGCCCAATTTGCCACAACCAAAGCAAACTCTTTGATCAACAAAACACTCACCAAAATGATCTCTGCCATACTTTGCACATAAAAGAGGACGAGGTATGTTACTTACACTTTCCTGAGACCTGGAGGAGATAGGCCTGTTCCCCTGCTTCTTTCTGCTTTTAGGTGTGGGAGCACTAACTGGGGAAGGCACGGGTATAAATGAACGTCCCTGAAATTGAGGACGGTTCTCTCCATGGAATCTGGACTGACTGAATCCCTACTGCTCTAATCTTGCTCTTTTATTCCCTCTTACTCTCTCTCTCTCTTTCACCTTATCAGCTTCAATCTGTTGGGCAGTATCATCAACTGAGAAAGGTCCATCTCCCTATTAAACATAGCAGATCTACACTCTTTCACAATATAACTCGACACACCGATCACAAACTTGCTCATGATGGTCTTGGAGTCAGCCATCATACTAGGAGCATATTTGAATAACTGATTGAATCTAAGACAATACTCCTAAAAAGTCATGGAGCCTTGTCTCAAATTCATGAATTCCTCTATCTTTGCTTTTCTCATCTCAAGAGGAAAGAATCCGTCTAAGAATGCATCCTGGAATAACTACCAAGTCATGGGAGTGGTATCCTTCCCTTTACTCATCATCCATATCTCCACCCAATCATATGCAACATCTTTTATTTGATTGGCAGCCAATTCAACACTCTCATCCTCAGTTACATACATAATCTAGGTGATCTTTCTCACTTCATCCAAGTACATCTGTGGGTCTTTACCTACCTTCGATCTATAGAACTCAGGAGGATTCATCCGCATAAATTCACGAACTCGAGCTGCAGTAGAATTATTCTCTTGCAGAGGTGGAACAATAGCCTGGGTGCTAGCTTGAGCATTGGCGCTAACTGCCTGGGCTAGCGCCTGAAAAGCTGCCCAGAATTCTGCATGAGACACATTCTCATTCAAGGAATCAATGGGTTGAGGTTTTTAGTTGTTTCTATGAGCTCGATGAGGAGGCATTTTCTATTATAAGAGAGCATGAGTTAATCGTAGATAAAGAGACATTTGTAGGCACGATAAACTTTAGAAAGAAAGAAATGACTTTTCCAAAAATGTTCCGTAGCCTCTTGCTCATAGATGTGGCGCGCTACACACCGATGATCAAGACTCTACGTAACGCAGCTTGTCAGACTCCCTAGGACTCCTTAAACCTTAGGCTCTGATACCAAGCTTTGTAACACCCCAAAATTTTATCCTAAGATGCCACACAGTGCTTAGGGCTACACGTAGCCTCAAGCTAACCCTCAGAGCCAGACACTACCTTAAGGAATTCAATTCAACAATAGTCATGCACAACAACGAGATATACCACATCGGGTTCAAAAGAAATATTGGAGAATACTAGACTGTACAATGACATTATATTGAATGTCTGTACATACCAACCCTCTAGTCTGACAAATTCTCTATACATCAAAATCAAGGAGCCATTGGGACAAACCCCCAACTGAATCAAACAGTACTGAAAGCCATGATAACAAAATGATATCACCAAAAATATAGACACGGTCCCTAAACCATGAGGACTCACCACTGAGGGAACGTAGTTGAGGCACTCGAATATCGCTAACGCGGCTATCACTGAGTACCTGAACCTACATTACAAGAAAATGTAGCCCATAGAAAAATATGTGGGTCAACACTTTGGAATGTACTGAGTATGTGGGGGTACATGCAACAATGAAAATATCATCATCAAGTTTATAAAAATATGCATATGTACAATGATGGCTCACTTGGATTGAGTTAGATTGAAACATACTTTTCATGATCTCATAGTAAATAAATCATATGATAAAAACCTCGTAAATCATCATAAATAACTCAACTCTTTAACTCAAGACTTGAAGTGACTCGGTAATTCAAGAAACTCAACTCTTATGGACATGGGAGGTTCTTATAACTGACATAAACTATGTGAGCTACATGGAGTCCAACGTTTTACCCTCCTAAGGAGAGAACCCCACATTAGAGGAAGCATCCACATTGGAGGGAGCATCATACTCTTGCCAGGGAGTACAACCTAAATTTAGTGATCACAATCTTATACTTGTCCTCTCGCCCATAATTATCAATATCAATCCTACGGTGGCACGTAGTTTTAGGGAAATACCACATTTCTCATTCGGTGCTAAATCCTACTCCCAGACACAAGCTCAGAACGCGTTAGGAAATCCACCATAAATATTACAAGGGTCTATCATGAAGACCAAATCAAATCTCTTTCTTATTTATCAAATCATAATCAATTTGTGGATTCCTAACTCGACTCAAATCAAATCAATCTTTCTCAATATCAAAATGTATCAATTCATTAACTTATAACAACATCAATAACTTTGAAAAAATATCAAGACTCATTGTACCAACTCAATCTCATGAATCAATATATTCAATAATCTAGTTTGTCATAAGGAAGCTTAAAGCTTGACACATATCTTGAAAGCACTTAAAATATCAACTCATGGTAGAAATATGAATTCACAATATTAAATATCAAGTCATAATTTAGGAATAGCAAAATAATCATGTATAACAAAGCTTGAACAATTTATATTCTCATAATCTCATAATGAAGTAATTTGGGTATAAACCCACTTGCAAAATCATATAAATCCATGATAGAAATTAAAGCTTTGGGCATAAGAACGAAACAATTTCTCTTGTTCAAAACCTCACGTACCTTAATCTTTGAAATTAGATGAATTCTAGTGCTTGATACTCTATCCGCACTTGTAATAACTGATTCTCGAAGCCCACACTATGAGGAACTTGATTCTTGAAGAAATCTTGAAGATTTATGGATGATTTTTGAAAGATTAATGACCTTAAATAAAAACCTAGATATATTTCTTAAGAGAATTGGAAGAGAGAATGAAGAAATTAGGGTTTAGATGGAAATTCTCATATATATATAGGGGCCTTTAAAAGATGGGAAAAGACCAAAATACCCTTGCAAAGATATCCTTTAATTGCTGAAAAAATAGCTGACGACATTCGTGACAAGTCATCATGAAATGTCGTCACAAAAGGATGGATTTTATGATTTTCTGCTTAAGGTCAACGATATTGGTGATAAGTCATCACACTTGTGACAACTTATCATAAAATGTCATCACTGGGGGTGGAAATCTTCCTAAGGCTGATGACATTGGTGATAAGTCATCACACTTGTGATAGTTTATCATAAAATGTCGTCACTCAGTTTTCCAGCCTGACATGCTAGAGTAAAATGGGCATAACTCTTGGCTTCGATACCGGATTTGGGTAAAATTGGTATCGTTGGAAAGATAATTTAATTATATATCTTTTGATAGGTTACGAGCTCAATAATTCGTAGTATAATGAGAGATATGCTTATTTGAAGTTGAATATAACAATATCCTTCCAAGAATTCAATTAGTAAGGAATGTTTTGATTCACCTAATCGATAGGATATCTTTGATGCCTTAATACACATCAAACTTGATCAGAAAACAACCAAACCACTATAATTTACTTCTCATGAGCTTGAGTCATGGTTGTACTATTGGTTAAAGTCTCGGGGTATTACAATAACACAAGTGAGATGTATTAGTAGCCCTACGCATCGGGGTACATCTCAACCTACGCTGGTTATGTAGTTCTGGAATGCAAGGATTGCTTCTAAAGATCACAACCTCTACTGACTAATAGGTGAGTCCTCATCCTTGGGTCTACTCGGTGCTGAATTCTACTCCCAACCAAATAGATACTGAACATGATTAACTGAACTGAACTGGAATGAGTTTACTAAGTTCCGTTGACTGACGGAATACTACTAAAATCTGATAGCTGACTGAGATTACTGAGATTACTGAGTAGGATTGAACAGATATTGAATATACTGAGTTTTTCCTGAATCATGAGACTGACTAAATTCTACTGCACATGGCTTAATTGAGAGTATTGTAAAAACATGACATGGCTCTAGGTACACAGCTAAATTGTCGAGTACAAGTGCCCTCAGGACTCGATAGAATGAAACTGACAAGGCTTGATACTTTTGATAACATGACCAATATCAACAAATTCATAATTTCATAGTTGGGAATTTCATGAAGCACATGATTATCATAACATTGTACGTGGATAGTAATGCATATAAACATGACATAATTTCATGCTTCTAATCTCATGAACATCTCATCAAGAAATCACAATGCATAGGTTTAGCATGGGAATCATCTTAATCAAGTAGGTATAACATAACCTAAGAGACATGACAAAATCTTGACACATGAAAACTAAGTCCTTGATCATTATTTATATTTTGGGGCATATTATCAAACACCTTGTATGCATACTTAGGGCATAGGTATGATCATCAATTTAATACCACATGGTTCCATAATTTAACTCAATTGCATGAATTTCAACCCTATACTAACGTAGTTTCATGAAAATATGATAAAGATACAATCTTGGCAATCATACAATAATAATAACATGAACACAATCAATTGAAAATAAAAATATCATGACATAGAGTTTAAAATAGGATTCTTGAATTTCATGGATGAAAGAAATCCATGAATCAACACTGTGCATACCTTAGCTCTTGATTTTATGAAGTTTGATAGAGAGAAATTCTTGAACTTGAATCTTCTATGAAAAATCCTAATGTGTTCTTGAGAGGTTTGAGAGAATAGAGTATATTTTGGTGTAATGGAGGCTCAAATCTGTATTTTTGAGCTTATATAGGATAGGGAAATTTACCCTTTTAACCCTAGGACACATATTTTAATTCTTGTGAAAATTTTCCAATTTTCATCCTTGGCATGATGCGCCACTATCGTGCCAAGTCACTGGAACTGGACAATTGGGAATCTGCATGGTGGAACAATGCGAAGCTATCATATTGCCACAGAGCAACACTGGAAATTGACAATTTCCATTTAAGCTGGCTCCGCGATGCGCTGATGGCTCAGTTGAAACACTGTCTCACTAAAAGGGCTCTAACTCTTCGTTCGGGTGTCGGATTTGGGCGAATTTGGTATTGATGAAAATACCACATGTATAAAAGTGGGTTCATATTTAAATCAAGTTTTTAACATTTCTGGAATAAATTTAAGCAAGGTAGAAGTACGGGGTATTACAGTATTATTGTGAACGAAGCATTTCAAGTTGTGGAAATAATAAAGAAGTTACCACCTATGTGAAAGGACTTAAAGAACTACTTGAAACATAAGTGAAAGGAGATGATAGTCGAAGATCTTATAGTAAGACTGCGCATTGAAGAAGACAACATAGCCATGGAAAGAAGGTTGAAATTTTTTTTTGCAATAAGTGGAACAAATATTATAAAAGACGACCACAACAACTCCAAAAAGTGAAAGAAAGCTGGACATAAAAGCAATCAACCTAAGAAGAAATTCAAGAAAAAATGCTTTAACTGTGGCAAGATTGGCCACAAGTCAACAGATTGTCGTGCCCCAAAGAAAGGCAAAAAGAAGGACCTAGAAAATATGGCTGAATCCAAGAAAGAAATAGATGATTTGTGTGCCTTGCTATCTAAATGTAACTTGGTGAGAAATCCTCGAGAATGGTGGATGGATTTCGATTCCACCCGCCACGTTTGTGTAAATAAAGAGTTGTTTACTGCTTTTGCTTTGGCTCAAGGCGAAGAAAAAATATATATGGCCAACTCCGCAACTGCAAAGGTTGAAGGAATAGGAAAAGTTTGCCTGAAAATGACATCAGGCAAAGCGTTGAGTTTGAACAATATCCTATATGTATCGGAATTATGAAATAACTTGATTTTTGTATTATTTCTAGACAAAAACATATTCAAATGTGTATTTATTTTCAAAAAAATTATGAAAAGACCTATTTAAAATAAATGTAATGAATGTTGAAATTAATAAAAGTTCAATTTTTTCTTACTTGCTGGAGTTTAATGATTTGTGGCATGAACGATTTGGACATGTCAATTACAAAACATCATAAAAACTGATTAACTTTGAAGTTTTGCCAAACTTTGAGTGCAATAAATCAAAATGTCAAATATGTGTGGAATCAAAGTATGCTAAGTATCCGTATAAGTCCGTTGAAAGGAATTCTAATCCCTTAGACTTAATATACACTGAAATTTGTGATATGAAGTCAAGACCATCTCGTGGTGAAAAAAATATTTTATAACTTTTATTAACGATTGCACTAGATATTGTTATGTCTATTTGCTAAACAGTAAGGATGAAGCAATAGATGCATTTAGGCAATATAAAACAAAAGTTGAAAATCAGTTAGAGAAAAAGATCAAAACTATAAGAAGTGATAGGGGCAAAAAATATGAATCTCCCTTTGCAGAAATATGTGTAGAGAATGAAATTGTCTATCAAACTACGACCTCGTATTTACCTCAACTAATAGAATTGCGGAAAAAAAAAATTAAACCTTGAAGAAAATGATGAATGTCTTACTTATAAATTTAGGTTTACCGCAAAACTTATGGGGGGAAGCTATCCTTACAGTTAACCGAATACTTAATAGAGTGACCCACAGTAAGACACTATCAATTCCATATGAAAAATAGAAAGAAAGGAAACCCAACGTGAAATATTTTAAAGTGTAGGGGTGTCTAGCGAAAGTCCAAGTTCCTATTGCTAAAAGGGTGAAAATAGAAACTAAGACAGTGGACTACGTGTTCATAGGATATGATAAAAGTAGTAAAGCATATTGGTTTTTTATTCATAAATCCGATCATCCGGTGTAACACCCCGTATTTTCCTAGCATAAGTTAAATCTTAGTACGTGAGTATCCATACCTAAAATTTTAGAAATACTCATTATTTCTTAGTTAATATCCCACCAAGTTGTGGGAAATTGAACTAGCTTTCCAACGATATAAGATTCACCTAAATCTGATAACCGAGAAAGAAGTTATGGCGATTTTAAGTTTCAGTGGTAAAATACCATGATTTGGGCCCGTAGCACATCATAGAGAAGTGTAAAATCACAATTTTCAAATTGAATTGAGACTCCGAAATTCCACTAAATCACGGTTATGTCCCATTTCACAATTTTCCCTTTTCAGTGAAGCTCCGCGATCATGGCGTGTCGCGGAGGAGTCCCATTTCATATTTGGCAATTTCCAGTGGGCCTTCGCAATAATGGCGCATAGTATAGGTGGCCAAAATGGTATTACAAAGGATTACTGCAATAGATCCACATTGCGGTGATTTTCCAGGTCCCAATTAAAAGTTTCCAGCAGGCCACCGCGATGTTGGCGCATCACTCTATTGGCGAAAAAATTAAGATTTTCAGCTTTCAGTTTTGAGTTTATAAATTCCTTTAAGGGTATTTGAGTTTTTTCCCATGATCCTAATTAGCCTAAAACACAAGATTTAACCCATTAGTAACCTAAATAATCATCATTATTCAATTCCTCTTAAATTAAAGATTCTTTTCTCAAGAACAAAAATCCTAGCTCTCAAATTCAAGGCCAAATCTCAAGAACACTCCATCAATCCTCTTAAATTCATTAACTTAGGTATGTTAAATGCTCATCCATGGGTTTCTTTCAATCATGGAGTCCAAGTATCTGATTTTAATTATAAATTTATAAGTTTTTCAAGTTATTTTGACTTTAAATTTAGTTTTCAACCATGAATCTCCACGAACTATGATCCTACACCATGAATAAATGAAATTGTTATTGTTATTCAACTCCTCCCATTTTAATGTTATCATTCCTTGAACTAAATCATGATTTAGTGCTATTCATGTTGAATTCATTCTATTACTACAAGTTTCATAACATTCCCATGATTTGATTAAACTATGAACTTTAAGTGTTTGATAAAATGCCTACAAGAATGAGTAGTTGATAAAGATTTTTCATGCTAAGTCCTCTAAGTTTAATATTGTGTTACTATTTTTGCTTTTGAGCCCTGGGGGTATTGAATACCGAAAAATCATAGTTGTTTTACTTAGTCTTGTCTCAGTAACTTTAGAATAACTTCAGAATACATCATGAGCATTATTAGATCAGTTAGTTAAACTCAGAAATAGTCAGTAACTCAGTGTCATTCAGTTGGGAGTAGGATTTAGCACCGAGCGAGTGTAGGGATGATGACTTCCCCATCAGATAGGCAAAGTCATTAGTAGCAGTCCCTATACTCCAAAACTAGGTATCCAGCATAGGATATGAGAAGTCACCCATATGTTTAGGCCTGACTATCTTGTAGGAGTCACCCATCAGATTAGGCTTGACACCTTTCATCCTTTGGGACAATACAATATAGCAGAATAGTGGATCCATATAGCCAGCGTTAGTACCTGTGGCACAGTATTAACACCCTTGCAACTGGGGTTACAGGTGGACCCCGATTAGCTTAGATTGGGGCATGTCGGTTAGATGATAGCTTCCACAGTCTCACTTCAATAATCAGACCAGTAGTTCAGTCTCAGTGTTATTTGCTCAAGGTATACAAATATCAGTTATTTCTGTATTTTATGTTTACAGACTTTTATTCAGTTTATGTTATATGCTTGGTCATGCATCCCAGTATCTAGAAATTCCACGTACCTTCAGTATTTATAGACTTTCATGCATACACAGTTTTTACTGATTTCACATATTTTCAATATCTATAGATTTCATGCTCTCTATTCAGTACTCTATGTTTTACAAGTATATTTAGACAGTTGTTATTCCTGTTCATGAAATCACGCATGTAGGCCTACCTCATTAGCATACCAGTACATTCAAAGTACTGATTGCATACCTTTCTTTTGCACTATGATGTATTATATTATAAGTTCTGACACTTATTTCTCGGATCACACTTAGACTTCTTAGACTTTCAGCAGTAGCAGTGGTGGCTCCTCATATTTTGAGGACAGATTATTTACTTTATATCTCTAGTTCAGTAGTTAGTAGAGTTAGTTGGGGCATGTCCCATTAACTCATAGTCAGTCAGTTTAGAGGCTTTCAGACATTACAGTTAGTTATTCAGTACTCAGACTTCAGTTGACATATTAGTTAGTTATTTAGATTTTCTTTATCTTACCAGATTTAGATAGTTGTTTTCCAGATTTATGGCACAGTGTTGATTTTAGTTATTAAAACTTTATGGATGATCAGTTATTCTTCTGTATTTATGATTATTTTATTTAGTGCTCACAACAGGTACCAGCTCATGGGTTAGTTTATGGTCCCTCGGGACTGTAAGCACCGTGTAACGCCCAGGGTGTACTCTCGGGGTGTTACAAACTTGGTATCAAAGCCTAAGATTTTAAAGTATCCTAAGAAGTCTAAACGCTGTGTTAAGTAGAGTCTTATGCATGGGTGTGTAATGCACCACACTATAGACAAGAGGCTATGAGGCGTTTAGGAAAAGTTTCCTTTCTTTCAGTATTTATGTCGTACGAGTGAGCATGAGCTCAAGTTTAACTCTTAGTCTAATCTTTTTCTTTCTTCTATTTACAAAATATGCCTCCCAAAAAGAATAACAGAAGAGGAGCAGGAAACCATCCAGTACATCTGCCTATCTAGGAAGATCCTCTAGACAAACATGTCTCTCGTAAAGAATTTAGAGCTGTGTTCACCACTCTAGCAAACTCCGTAGCAACTTATAATGAATGGAAAACTGGTGTTCAGGCCAACCTAGTGGCCAATACTGTTGTAGCCAGGATTCGGGACTTCACCCAGATGGATTCTCCTTCTTTTAGGGGATCCAAGTCTGAATAAGATCCACAGGAATTCTTAGATATGGTGTAGAAAGTAACGAATATTATAGGGGTAAAATCTAGTGGGAGTGCTGAGTTGGCTGCATATCAGTTGTAGGATGTAGCCCATACTTGGTTTAAGCAGTGGAAGGTTGATAGGGGTGTTGATGCAGGGCCTGTAGAATGGGAAGAGTTTGCCATAACTTTCTTAGACAGATTCTTTCCATTGGAGTTGAGAGAAGACAAGGTGTTAGAATTTATTAACTTGAGATAGGGAAGAATGAGCGTGAAAGAGTATTCCCTCAAGTTTACTCAGTTAGCTAGATATGCTCCCCATGTAGTAGCTGACAGCAGGTCCAAGATGAGTAAGTTTGTGTCTAGTGTATCCTATAGTGAGGTCAAGGAGTGTAGGACTGCAATGCTGATTAGAAAGATGGACTTTTCTAGACTGATGGTCTATGCTCAATAGATTGAGGAGCAAAAGATTAAGGAAAAAAAGAGAAAATAAAAAGGATAGGACAGGTAGTTTTAATTTTAGTCAGCCAAGGTCAGAAGGTGGTAACTGTCCCCAATTCCATTAGAGGTCTTTATCCCCAGCACCTTCTTTAGCCAGTGCCCTAGTACCCAAATTCAGAAATAATAATTGGGTAAGGCAGCAGGTTCTAAGTCCTAAGGCAGTGTTAAGAATACCCGTACAAATCCTCTATGTCAGAAATATGGCAGAAACTATCAGGGTGAGTTTAGAGGTAGCAGTGATGTATGTTTTGGATGTGGCAAGCCAGGCCATCATATTTGGGAGTATCGAGTAGTTGCCCAGAAAGGTAGGGAGTTGCGCTAACAAGGCTAGTCCAATCAGTCATCAGTTCCAGCCAGCCGCCCAACTCATCTGGGTACCGTATTTGGTGCTACTAGCGGTCAGCGTATGAATAGATTATATGCTCTTCAGTCCAACCAAGATTAGGAAAATTCTCCTGACGTAGTTACTGGTACGTTGCAGATCTTTTATTTACATGTTTAAGCTTTACTATACCTTGGAGCTTCTCTTTTTTTGTAACTCTATATATAGCCATCAATTTTGTAGTCAGTTCCAAAACTCTAGCAGAGCCCTTTTCAGTGTCTACCCAGTAGGTGTTTCCATTGTAGCCAGGTAGGTATACAGGAACTGTTCAATCACAATATCTCAGAAAGTTACCTTAGTTGATCTCATGGAGTTAGAGATGATGGATTTTGATATTATTCTCTACATGGATCAGCTTCACTCATGCTATGCCTCAGTTGATTGTAGAAAAAAAATAGTTCATTTTTAGTTCCCAAATAAACCAGTCCTTGAATGGAGGGGTAGTACTACAGCTCTCAAGGGTCAACTTATTTCATACCTTAGAGCGAGAAAAATGATATCCAAGGGATGTGTCTATCATCTTGTTCGAGTCAAAGACTCTAATTCAGAAACTCCAACCCTTGAGTCAGTTTCAGTAGTCAGGGAATTTCCAGATGTGTTCCCTAAAGATCTCCCTGGAGTTCCTCCCAAAAGGGAAATCGACTTCAAAATATACCTTCTCCCAGACACTCAGCCTATCTCTATTCCGCCATACAGGATGGCTCTAGCCGAACTTAGGAAACTAAAAGAATAGTTAAAGGATCTCCTAGAAAAGGGATTCATCAGGCCTAGTGTCTCCCCTTGGGGGGCACCAATTTTATTCATGCGTAATAAATACGGTTCCCTCATAATGTGTATTGATTACCGTCAGTTGAACAAAGTCACCATCAAGAATAAATATCCACTTCCTAGAATCGATGACTTATTTGACCAACTTCAGGGTGCTAGCTACTTCTTTAAGATAGAACTCAGATCAGGCTATCATCAGCTCAGAGTCAGAGAATGTGACATTCTAAAAACAGCTTTCCGAATTCGGTATGGTCACTTTGAATTTCTAGTTATGTCCTTTGATCTTACAAATGCCCCAGCAGCTTTCATGGAATTAATGAATCGCGTATTCAAGCAATACTTGGACATGTTCGTCATAGTCTTTATCGATGACATTCTTGTCTATTCCTGTAGCAAAAATGATCATGCAGACTACCTCAAAATAGTACTTCAGACTCTCAAATCGTATCAGTTGTTCGCCAAATTTAGTAAGTGCAAATTTTGGCTAAGGTCAGTATCATTCAACAACAACAACAACAAACCCAATGTATTCCCACATAGTGGGGTCTGGGGGGGGGTAAAATATACGCAGTCCATACCACTACCTTCGGAGAGGTAGCAAGGTTATTTCCGATAGACCCCCGACAAGGTCAGTAGCATTCCTTGATCATATTATTTCAGGTGATGGCATTAGAGTTGATCCTCAAAAGACCAATGCAGTGAGAAACTTGCCTAGACCCATCTCTCCATCATATATCAGGAGTTTATTGGGTTTAGCTGGCTATTACCGTCGATTTGTTGAAGGGTTTTTATATATTGCATCCCCTATTTCCAGATTGACTCAGAAGAAAGTCAAGTTTCAGTGGTCAGATTCTTGCGAAAAGAGTTTTCAGGAGTTGAAGACTCGACTCACCTCAATCCCAGTTTTGACTTTACCAGATATGGTCAGATTCTTGCGAGAAGATTTTTCAGGAGTTGAAGACTCGACTCACCTCAACCCCAATTTTGACTTTACCAGATGGTTCAAATAATTTTGTTGTGTACTGTGATACATCCAGAGTAGGTTTGGGTTATGTCCTCATGCAGAGAGGTAAGGTCATAGCCTATTCCTCTAGACAGCTTAAGCTTCATAAGAAGAATTATTCGACTCATGATCTCGAGTTAGCAACTGTAGTGTTTGCCTTACAAATTTGGAGGCATTACTTGTATGGGGTGCATGTTGATGTGTTCACAGATCATAAGAGTTTAAAGTATGTGTTCTCTCAGAAATATTTAAATTAACGTCAGAGAAGGTGGTTAGAGTTATTGAAAGATTATGACATAAGTATTCAGTTTCATCCGAGCAAGGCCAATGTAGTGGCTGATGCTCTTAGTAAACTGTCTATGGGTAGTGTTGCTCGTGTTGAGGATGGTAAGAAGAAATTAGCTCAGGAAGTTCATCAGCTTTCCCGACTAGGTATCCGCTTAGTCGATTCAGCAGAAGGTAATATATGGGTATAGAGTAGTTCAGAATCATCCCTAGTTTCCAAAGTGAAGGAAAAGCAGGATAAAGATCCCAGTCTAGTTAAGTTGAAAAAATCAGTCAGATATTAGAAAGTGGAGGTCTTATCCCAAGGGGGATATGGTGTGCTGCGTTGTCAGGGTCGGCTATGTATGCCTGGTATAGATGATTTGAGGCAATGAATTCTTGTAGAAGTGTATGGTGCGTTTTACTCAATTCATCCAAGGTCCACTAAGATGTACTATGATTTGTAGAAGATCTATTGGTGGAGTGGGATGAAGAGGGATATTGTAGAGTTTGTAGCTAAATGATCTACATGCCAGCAGGTTAAGATTGAGCACCAGAAGCTAAGTGGGTTCATGCAGGAGTTCAGTATTCTCACATAGAAGTGGAAGAAAGTGAACATGGATTTTTGATAGGTTTGCCTCGTACCCATTATTAGTATGATTCTATTTGGGTTATTATAGACAAGATGACCAAATCAACTCATTTTTCGCCAATCCCATACCTCTTATTCAGCCAAGGACTATGCCAAACTCTATCTCAGAGAGTTGGTTAGGTTGCACGCTGCTCCATTATCCATCATCTCAGATAGAGGTACCCAGTTTACCTCTCATTTCTAGAAAGCATTCCAAAAGGGTCTTGGTACCTAAGTCTACCTTAGTACCACCTTCCACCCTCAGACAGATGGTCAAGCAGAAAGGACCATTCAGACTCTTGAGGATATACTGAGAGCATGTGTAGTTAATTTTAAAGGTAGTTGGGATGACTACTTTTCTTTGATTAAATTCGCATATAATAATAGCTATCATTCCAGTATCCAGATGGCTTCGTTTGAGGCTCTTTATGGTAGGAGATATAGATCTCCGATTGGTTGGTTTGAAGTAGGTGAGGCCACAGTAGTAGGGCTTGACTTGGTGTTTGAGGCATTAGAGAAGGTTCAGTTGATCAAAGAGAGGCTTAGGGCAGCCCAAAGCCGATAGAAATCGTATGCAGATGTGAGAAGAAAGGATCTCGAGTTAGAGTTTAGTGATTTTGTGTACTTGAAAATCTCCCCCATGAATGGAGTGAAGAGGTTCGGCAAGAAAGGGAAACTCAATCCCCAATATGTCGATCCCTACAAAATTCTCATTCATTTAGAAAGATAGCGTACGAGCTTGAGTTGCCTTCAGATCTAGCCTCAGTACACCCAGTATTCCATGTCTCATTATTGAAAAAGTGTATTAGTGATCCAGCTGTAGTTGTTCCCTTATAAAGTGTGGATATTCAGAATAGTCTTTCTTATGAGGAAGTTCCAGTCGAAATTCTCAATCGTCAAGTTCGTAGACTAAGGAACAAAGAAGTTCCACTAGTCAAAGTTCTTTGGCGGAATCAGTCCATTGAGGGAGCCACTTAGGAAGCAGAAACAGATATGCGAACCAAGTACGGTCATCTTTTCTCCACGAATTCAGATTTGGTTTAAGGTATTCATCTTCTTAAGATTTCTCTTTATTATGCTCAATTTTAGTTGCACATCATATTCATGTAAGTCGAGCATTCATGAATCAATTCAGTCATGTATTCCATGAATCAGATATGCATGTTCAGTATGTAATCTTAGTCCATCAATTTACTCAACTTAACTAGTCTCATTTGAGGACGAATGATCCCAAGGGGGAGATATTATAATATCCCATATTTCTCTAGCATAAATTAAATCTCATTATGCGAGAATCCATACCTAAAATTTTTTAAATACTCATTATTTCTCAGTTAAGAGCCCACCAAGTTGTGGGAAATTGAACTAGCTTTTCAACGATATAAGATTCTCCTTAATCCGATAACCGAGTAAGAAGTTATGGCAATTTTAAGTTTCAGTCGTGATTTGGGCCCGTAGCGGATCGCGGAGAAGTGTAAAATCACAATTGTCACATTCCAATGAGACTCCGTGATTCCACCACATCACGATGATGTCCCATTTCACAATTGTCCCTTTCTAGTGAAGCTCCGCGATTATGGCGCGTCACAGAAGAGTCCCATTTCATATTTGGCAATTTTCTGTGAGCCTCCGCAATAATGGCGCATCGCAGAGATAGACAAAATGGCATTCCAAAGGCTTACCGTAACATCTCTGCATCGTGGTGATTTTCCAGGTCCCAATTGAAAGTTTCCAGTAGGCCACTGTAATGTTGGTACATCGTGCCAGAGGCAAAAATTGGGATTCCCAACTTTCAGTTCTGAGTTTCTAAATCCTTTAAGGGTATTTGGGTCTTTTCCCATGACCCTAATCAGCATAAAACATGATATTTAACCTATTAGAGACCTAAATAATCATCATTATTCAATTCCTCTTAAATTGAAGATCCTTTTCTCAAGAACAAAAGCACTAGCTCTCAAATTCAAGGCCAAATCTCAAGAACACTCCATCAATCCTCTCAAATTCATTAACTTAGGTATGTTAAATATTCATCCATGGGTTCCTTTCACTCATGGTGTCCAAGTATCTGATTTTAATTACAAATTTATAATCTTTTAAAGTTATTTTGACTTTAAATTTGGTTTTCAACCATGAATCTCCATGAACTATGATCCTACACCATGAATAAATGAAATTGTTGTTGTTATTCAATTCCTCCCATTTTAATGTTATCATTCCTTGAATTAAATCATGATTTAGTGCTATTCATGTTGAATTCATGCTATTACTACAAGTTCCATAACATTTCCATGATTTGATTAAACTATGAACTACAAGTGTTTGATAAAATTCCTACAAGAATGAGTAGTTGATAAAGTTTTTCATTCTAAGTCCTCTAAGTTTAATATTGTGTTACTATTTTTGCTTTTGAGTCCTGGGGTATTGAATACCCGAAAACCATAGCTGTTTCACTTAGTCTTGTCTCAGTATCTTCAGAATAACTTCAGAATACATCATGAGCATTATTAGATCAGTCAGTTAAACTCAGAAATAGTCAGTAACTCAGTGTCATTCAGTTGGGAGTAGGATTTAGCACCGAGAGAGTGTAGGGATGACGACTTCCCCATCAGATAGGTAGAGTCATTAGTAGCATTCCCTATACTCCAGAACTACGTAGTCAGCATACGTGACCCGTTAGTTTAGGCCTGACTATCTCACAGGGGTCACCCATCAGATTAGGCTTGACACCCTTCGTCCTTTGGGACAATACAGTATACCAGACCAATGGATCCACATAGCCACTGTTAGTATCCATGGCACGGTATTAACACCCTTTCAATTGGAGTTACAGGTTGCACCCCGATTAGCTTAGATTGAGGCATATCAGTTAGATGATAGCTCCCACAGTCTCAGTTCAATAATCACACCAGTAGTTTAGTCTCAGTGTCGTTTGACCAAGGCATACAAATATTAGTTATTTTAGTATTCCAGTTTATAGAGTTTTATTCAGTTCATGTTATATGCTTGGTCATGCATCCCCAGTATGTACAGATTCCCCGTACCTTCAATATTTACAGACTTTTATGCATACACAGTATTAATAGATTTCACATATTTTCAGTATCTACAACTTTCATGCTCTTTATTCAGTACTCTATGTTTTATATGTGTATTTAGATAGTTGTTATTCCTGTTCATGAAACTATGCATGTCAGCCTACCTCATTTAGCATACCAGTACATTCAAAGTACTGATCACATACTTTTCTTTTGAGCTATGATGTGTTATATCATAGGTTTTGGCACTCAGTTCCTGGATCGCACTTAGATTTCTCAAACTCTCGGTAGTAGCAACGGTGAGTCCTCATATTTTGAGGACAAATTATTTTACTTTATGTATTTAGTTCAGTCGTTAGTGGAGCTAGTTGTGGCCTGTCCTACCAACTCATAGTCAGTTAGTTTAGAGGCTTTTAGATATTACAGTTAGTTATTCAGTACTTAGACTTCAGTTGACATGTCAGTTAGTTATTCAGATTTTCTTTATCTTACCAGATTCATATAGTTGTTTTCCAGTTTTATGGCACAGTGTTGATTTTAGTTATTAAAACCTTATGGATTATCAGTTATTCTTTCGTATTTATGATTATGTTATTCAGTGCTCACAACAGGTACCAGCTCATGGGTTAGCTTGTGGTCCCTCGGGACCGTAAGCACCATGTGACGCCCAGGGTGTACTCTCGGGGCGTTACATCCGAATATCAATGAAAATACGATAATTGAATCAGATAATGCTGAATTCTTTGAACACATTTATCCGTATAATGCTAGACATGAACAGTCTAGTGGGGGGGCCTAAACGACCTCGGGATAAACCAAAAGAGGATATTCATAATGATAAGAATCCAAGATGTAGTACACCTCAAAGAACGTCAATTTCGTGTAGATCATATTTTGTAACATTTCTCTTAGAAAATGAGCCTCAAACATTTAAAGAAGAGATGACGTCTTCAGACTCATCCTTTTGGAAAGAGGCAGTCAATAGTGAGATTGATTCAATCTTAAGCAACCATACATGGGAGTTGATTGATCTTCCTCCAGAAAATAACCTTTAGTTTCTAAATAAATCTTCTAAAGGAAAATGAAAGAGGATGGTTCTATAGATAAATACAAGGCAAGACTAGTAGTAAAAGTCTTCAAACAGAAAGAAGGTCTTGATTACTTTGATACATACTCGCCTGTAACGAGGATAACGTCAATTCGGATGTTAATTTCCTTATCGGCGGTATATGGTCTTGAAATCTATCAAATGGATGTGAAAACGTCATTCCTAAATGGAGAATTGGAGAAAGAAATTTACATGGAACAACCTGAGGGTTTTGTGATTCCAAAAAAATAAAATAAGTTGTGTAAACTTGTTAAGTCACTTTGTGGACTAAAACAAGCACCTAAACAGTGACATGTGAAGTTTGACCAAACCATGTAGGCAAACGGGTTCAAGATAAATGAATGTGATAAATGTGTTTACATTAAAGACACTCCAAATCACCAAGTCATTGTTTGTTTGTACGTGGATGATACGTTGATCATCAGTAAAGACATTCTGACATAAATGCTACAAAACGAATGCTCGAGAGTAAGTTTTATATGAAAGACCTTGGAGTTGCGGATGTGATCTTAGGAATAAGAATCCATAGAATTTCACAAAAGTTGGCATTGTCACAGTCTCATTACATTGAAAAAGTACTTGAAAAATTCAAGTATTTGGAATTCGATATGCCAAGACTCCATTGTACATGAGCTTCACACTTCAAAAGAATGATGGTGAAAGTGACTCACAGTTGCAATACGCAAGAGTGTTGGGATTTTTAATGTATATCATGAATTGTACACGACCAGATATAGCATGTTCTATTAGTAAGTTGAGTCGGTACATGAGTAATCCAATAAAACTCATTGGATGACAATGAAAAGAGTTTTGGGGTATTTTAAATACACTAAAGACTATGCTTTGCATTATAATAAATATCCCGAAGTACTTGAAGGATATAGTGATGCAAATTGGATCATCGGATCGAATGAAGGAAAATCCACGAGCGGATATGTATTTACTATAGATGAAGGAGCAGTCTCTTGAAAATCATCCAAACATACATGTATTGCTTGCTCAATAATGGAATCAGAATTTATCAGATTAGATAAAACTGGTAAAGAAGTAGAATAATAACAATATATACCATGGATCAAATTTGTTTGGAGTTGAGACATAATTATTATCGTTGAAAAAAAAATAAAATGTGTTCCACCAAACGATTGATCTATTGATAAACAAAAGATCCAATTAGGAACTGCACATTAAATGATACAATTACCAGCATGGGACTTCAAGAACTTGGCTCTCTTGTACTATGTATATGACTGCCAACTAGCTCGTGAACAAAAACAGTGATTAATATTCTTGACTGCCAACTAGCTCGTGAACAAAAACAGTGATTAATATTCTTGAAAACCAGCTGACCCCCAAAACACCCACCTTACCTTTTCTAATGTTGAATATATACTTCTCACAATCTCATTGCTTACATAGGGACGATCCAATTAAAGTGATAACATATACGCTATGATCTTACTTTTTTTTCCACACTACCTAGGAACTGCAACAACAGGAATAGCCTTCCTCAAGGTAATAACTTCAAACTGTTCCTCCATATCTAAATTCTCTGGTGTCATCCCTTTTTGTAACTTCCAATTAAATGGTTGCATAATAGAAGCCAGCATCAAGTTCACCATCCTTATAGCTAAAGGCATTCCAGGAAAAATTCTTCGCCCGCGCCAAATGGTATATACTCGAAGTCCCTGCCTTTGTAATCCACACTAGATTTGATGAATCTTTCAAGCAGAAACTCTAGTGGTTTTACCCAGGACTTGGGGTCCTTTTTCTTTAATTTTTTAAAATTTAAAGATTCACTTTTTCTTTGGTTTAGGATCTAGTGTTTGGTTTCTATTTTGAGACTTTAAGTAATCTTTGTTCGCATTGTAAAAGCATTAACGAGGGAATCGTGACATAGAGGTTTAATTAAAGAGGAATCCTGCATGTTCCACCACAACTCTTGACCGTAAGAAGTTACTCCACTGTAAGAAGTTACTCCACTTATTATTAGCCATTAACATTTTAGAATATCCGGTCTTGTAAATAAAATTGATCCAAAAATACTTGCAACTTTTGAAAATCAAAAGAGCATCAATTAGTTACCTATTTTTTTTTTTTTTCAATTCCACCTTACTACTTCCAAAAAGCATTTAGTCAACAATTACTAGTACTTCTTTTTAAAAAATAAATAAGAATAATTTAATCAAAATACCTTTTATCAGTACTATCAAATAATTTTGTTAATGATATTTTAAAATTTTAAGGAAAATTATACAAAATATATCTTGGGTTAAATGTTTTACACAAAAAATAACCCGCATTTTTGTTTACAATTGGAAATGACCCTTTGGCCAATTTTGATTCAATATAGAATTTAAGCTTTGTGCACCGTCAGTGTATAAAATATTCTATATTATCAGGTAAACTTGACTTTCTATTGCAGGTTACTTAATTTTTTCTTTTTTAATTTTTATATAAATAATTGGATAACCTCAATAGTAGGTCAAGTTAACTAATAGTGTAAAATATTTTGTACAATGACAGTGCACAAAACTTAAACTCTTCAATATATAGCCCGTAGGCCATTTTATTTACAAAAAAGTTGGTTGATAATAGTAGCTTTCCATTTCTTTCGATATATAGCCCGTTCAGCCAAGGAGCTCTAGTTCATTGATTCTGACGGAGCAACAATGTAGATCTGTCCGTCTGGGTCTCAACATAGTCACTGGTTGCTCTCCGGTTCATTTAGAGCTTAGCCGGAATTCAATAGTTTGTTGTGAGGGAGAAGACGGATGGTGGAAGGAATTGTTTGGGTGGTAGTGTGGTGGTGCATTGATGTTTATTTCACCAAAATATGTTCATCCGATCCTTAGAAGTTCAGAAAACAGAAGATAAAGATTGTTTATGTTCAACATAGTGCTATAACAATCAATCAATGAAAAATCATTGAATATCTTTCCCCGTTACATTTTATTTCCACATATCAAAACGTTGATGTGCAACTGTGTATATCCAATATTTCAATTGTTGTTGGCAACAATATACAATATTATAAAATGACAGAAACAAACCAAAAGCAAAGGATTCATTATTTTTTGTTATGTTGAAGTTGATCTAGGGGAGTCAAGCTAAGGTTCTCACCGGATTCCAGCTAGTGTTTTTCCCAAAAAAAAAAAAAGGATATCGACACTTAAATAATTATTTATGTTATAAAATAAAATAACGGAGTAAAGAAATCGAAAAATATATAGTAGTGACTTTTATTATATATTGTTCTATATACAAAATAGAAATAAATGCAATTTTGCCAACCCTTGTAACCAATAGAAATAGGAGGTTCATGCATGGGAAAGTCTTCATTTGAAAATGAAGGTAATGTTGACAATGGAAGACATCCACACTACCTATCATTTCTTAACACCCCCTGGATGTCTAACATAAAATAAAGAGAAACTCTAACAATGAATATCTTATAATACACATTTTTATTTTTAACTGCCTCATTGAAAACCTTATCAAGAAAAACCTAATGGGATAAGATCTTGATTAAGGAAAAAAGAGTACAGTGAGTATTTACTCCCCTGATTAACACATCGCTTAACATCTAGGGGATGTCGCATCCCAATCTTGTCTATCATCTTCTCGAATGTTGAGGTTAACAATCCCTTGGTGAACAAGTCTATTAAATTGTCACTTGAACGAACCTGTCGTACATCGACATCACCATTCTTTTGGAGTTCATGTGTGTAGAAAAGTTTTGGTGAAATGCGCTTCGTTCTATCTCCTTTTATGAATCCACCCTTTAATTGCGCTATGCATGCTGCATTATCTTCATATAAAATCGTGAGTACTTTTTTGCATTTCAGATCATTTTTTTTGTCGAATGAGATGTATCATGGATCTCAATTACACACATTCATGGCTTGCTTCATGAATAACTATTATCTCCTCATGGTTTGATGAAGTGGCCACGATAGACAATTTTGGAGATCTCCACGATATGATAGTTCCCCCACATATGAATACATAGCCTGTTTGAGATTGAGCTTTGTGTAGATCAAATAAATACCTTACATCAACATAACCAAAAAGATCAGGATTGCAATCTTTTGCATAAAATAAGCTCATATCGATAGTCCCTCTTAGATACCGCAATATGTGTTTGATTCCATTCCAGTGCCTCCAAGTAGAAACAGAACACTACCTTGCTAATAAATTCACAGAAAAGTCTATATCATGCCTTGCAGAGTTAGCAAGATACATTAGTGCACTGATTGCACTAAGATATGGTACTTCAGGATCAAGAATTTCCTCGTTCTTTTCTTAAGGTCGGAATGGATCCTTAGTCACATCAAGTGATCGAACAACCATTGGAGTACTTAATGGATGTACTCTATCCATATAAAATATTTTCAAAACCTTTTTTGTATAGGTAGATTGATGGACACCGATTGCACTAAGATATGGTACTTCAGGACAAGAATTTCCTCATTCTTTTCTTGAGGTTGGAATGAATCCTTAGTGACATTAAGTGATCGAACAACCATTGGAGTACTTAAATGATGTACTCCATCCATATAAAATACTTTCAAAACCTTTTCTATATAGGTAGATTGATGGACAAAGATACCATTCGTTAGATGCTCAATTTCCAAACCAAGACATAATCTTGTCCTTACAAGATCTTTCATCTCAAATTCCTTCTTTAAATAATCAATTTCCTTTTGAAGCTCTATTGGAGTTTCAATAAGATTTATGTCATCAACATAAAGTACAACAAACTCCGATGTTGTTTTCTTTATAAAAGCACATGGAAAAATTTCATTATTTGTATAACCGTCTTTAGATAAATACTTACTAAGGCGGTTATACCATATGCATCTAGATTGCTTCAAACCATATAATGATTTCTGCAATTTAATTGAATACATTTCTCAAGATGCCTCATGCATTTTATATCCTTTAGGAATTTTCATGTATATCTCATTATCAAGTGATCTAAAAGATAAGTTGTAACCATATCCATCAAATGCATTTCAAGCCTCTCATGAACAGTGAAACTAATGAGATAACATAATGTTATTCCATCCATAACTGGTGAGTATGCCTCTTTATAATCGACACCAGGCCTTTGTGAAAATCCTGGTGCAACAAGGAGTGTCTTATATCTTTGTATTTCATTTTTCTCATTTCTTTTATGCACAAAGACCCATTTATAGCCAACAGGTTTAATACCATTTGGTGTTTGAATAATAGATCCAAAAAATTCACGCTTGACAAGTAAATTCAACTTAGATTGAATTGTTTCTTGCCATTTTGGCCAATAATTTCTTTATCGATGTTATGTGACAGATTGAGGTTCGAGATCCTTGCTATCTTGCATGATTTTTGTTACAACATTATATGCAAAGACATAGTCCACCACTATTTTTGATTGATTCAAAGTAGTTTCACTATCACTTGTATTTATGAATAATTCCTCATTTTCTTGAGGTTCAGACTCATTGGTTCCTTCAGGGGTATCAAAATTGTTCACGTCTTGAACTTCCATATGAGATTCTTTCGTAGTGATATCTTGACCATTTATTTTTCTTGTTATAGGATTTCTATCCTTAGAACCCAATGGTGTACCACGTTTCATGCGTGCTTTGGACTCATTAGCTACGACACTAGTAGATGGTCCTTCAGGAACCTCAATTCATATTGGAACATTCACTACAGGAATATATGATTTTATAATCCTTTTTAAACCTGTAAATGTATAGGTATTTGATTTATAATTTTCTGCAAATGAATTATCTTTTGTACTTCTTGCTCACAAATAGAAGCACGTAGATCAAGATGAGACAATGATGGATTTTTCATAAAATTTCTCTTTTCATTTCACTATTTTCTCCTCTTAATTTTGAAAAAACAGTCTCATCAAACTGAAAATCTGCAAATCAAGTAGTAAATATATCTCCAGTCAATGGTTCAATAAGGTAGTGAATAGTAGAGGGTGATTCAAATTCAACATATATTCCTAAGCTTCTTTGGAGGCCCATCTTAGTACATTGTGGTGGTGCCACAGGCACATCCAAAAATTCTCAAATGATATATATTAGGCTCTTGACCCAAAATCAACTGTAACAGAGAAAAATTATGATAATTTATCAATCTGAGACGAACAAGTGTTGCAGCATGCAAATGGCATGACCCCAAATAGAGGCGGGCAACTTAGTTTTCATAAACAATGGTCTTGCTATTGATTATAATCGTTTAATTAATAAATCGACAAGGACATATTGAGTATGAACATGAGCTACAAGATGTTCAAATTTTATCTTAATTGATAAGTAATAATCATTAAATGCTTGAGATGAAAACTCTATAGCATTATCAAGAAGAATAGACTTGATCTGAAAATTAGAAAACTGTACCCGTAATCGTATTATTTGTGCCAATAATTTTGCAAATGCCAAGTTGCGAGATAAAAACAGACACACATAGGACCATTTACAAGAAACATCTATTAAGAACATGAAATATCGAAACAACCCACTAGGTGGGTGAATAGGTCCACAAATATCCCCTTTGTCATGACCCGAACCGAGGTCCTGACCGTGATGAGCATCCCGAACCATGAAGGCCCGAACTCCCTTCTAAACTTAAAATCATATACACCATACATACATAAACAAGGAAATATGGAAATTATAGCAAGGCGGAGTCATAGTCATAAATCTGATATGGATTTAGCATTTAAGAACGAAATCCAAAACTAACTAGCAACATCTGCAAACCATCTGTGAAATCTCTATTACATGATCACTAACACAATCTGAAAACTGGGACAAGGCTCCCAGTAGACCAAAAACATATCTAATAATAGCTGTCTGAAAGTAAATAGGCCTTTTGGAATAAAGAAGGCTCACTAGACACTGCAACTTTGTCTGATAAAATCTATTGCTTTTCTGGACCCCTAGATTGAGCCTCAGAACCTGGAGGGCGGAGGAGGGGTAAATACAGATGTACTAGTATGCAAATTAATCCAAAATAAAACTTTTATATAAGTAAAACAATGGAGAGCAATTTGTTAAAACATCATGCATAAACAGTTCTCAAGACACATGCGCACTTTCGGAAAATCATGTCATTCTTGTCAATTTACTGTCCATTCTTTATATTACTTTTGAGTTAGATGACACTCTCCTACAACTCTGATATTCCACGAGCTATATGAAATCCTCCATTGACTCGGCGGGGAAGCCCCCAACCCAAGTATACTGCAAGGATTGGAGTCTCTGATTCTGATATGCCACACGATACTAGGCCAGCGTAATATAATATACCTGGATCGGCAAATAAAGATTTTTAGGCAATGAGTTATCTGAACTCGTTCCCTCTTCAGGGAATCACCTAACATCTTTTTATGCCTTATTTTAGCCTTTTCTGAACATGCATCATTCTGAAATTTTAAAACATAAAAGTCTGATTTTTGTATTAGTCTGTCTCTGTTATGGCATTGTCTGAGTTGGTATCGTCATACCAAGACTTACAAGTCGTTATTCTGATCCATATATGATTATTTCATTCTAAAATAATATTCAGGCCATTTGATCATGTATATAGTGTAAGAAGCGTCATATCTCAAATCATAAGTCAAAAATCATGCAAAGGCTTTCCATTCATTCAACAATTTCAATAAGTAGTGGCCAGCTTCTCAAAAACATTCCTGAAGTTTCTTTGTTTATCAATCTCAACACTTAAAATCATTAAAGCATTCCTCTCTCCCATTCTTAATCATCGTGAATTTCACATAAGACAAATAGTATCTTGAATCATTCTCTAAACTATAAAATGTAAGGATTCATAATTGTAAATCAAATAATAAAGTGATGGGAGAGAGAGATTATATATTTCATGCTCTCGATTCATAATTCACTGTGTTCAATGCATACGTACATATATACAATTCAAACCAATTTGGGGGAAGGCCTAAAGACCAAAAACAATATTATCGAAGCTTCTAAAACATAAATGTATTCATAAGTTCAAAAACCCCTTTCTTAAAATCATGATTTCTATACCCATGAGATTTTAGGAAAACCCCGCGTACCTCGATTATGAAGAATAATTGGCTGATCCTTGAAGCCTACAGTTTGGAGATTCCAAATCTCCGATCAATTTTAAAAACCCACGGTTGAGTCTTGAGTTTCTTGGAGGAAAGTGTATGAACTAGGGTTTTTTTTTTAAGGAAAATCTTGAGAATGTCGTATAGTATGCTTGTAGAGGTCTAAATCTCCTGTTTGGATGTTTTAAGATACTTGAAAAAAAAGTCCAAACTACCCTTGTTAACTTCTGAAGAAAATTGAAAAAATTTAAATTGGAAACCCAATCTTACGGGCCATCGCGACGCGCCACTATCGCGGTGGCTCACTGGAAATTTATAAATGGGAATTTGGCCCACTCCGCGACGCACCACCATCGCAGAGTCTCACTGGAAATTGAACATCATCATTTAAACCCTCTCCGTGATGCGCCAAGGACAGGAATGATGGTGTTCTACGATTAGGACTTGAATTAACCATAACTCCTTCATCGAGTGTCCATTTTGGATGAATCTTATGTCGACAAAAAACTTATTCGATCATCTACGTAATGAAAAGTTGAAATCTAAGGAATTCCACAGGGAAATAAATATAAATCATTCTAGAAACCAATGCTTGATACTTTAGCAATATCCCCCCTTGGGAACATTTGTCCCCGAATGTTGACGCGAGACACAGACAAGCATAATTTCAAGCATACTAAGTCATAGAAAGAATAATTCAAGGATTGTACCTTCCAATTCGTCATCCATTGGATTAGAAAGGTTTGGGTATCTAGTTCTCATGTCAACTTCTGATTCCCAAGTTGCTTCTTCAATTTTCTAATTTCTCCACAACACTTTAACTAAGGCTATCTCTTTGTTCCTCAATCTTCTAACTTGGTGATCCAAAATTTCTATAGGCTCTTCTTCATAGGATAAGGAGTCTGTCACTTTGATTTCTTCGACAGGTAACACTAAAGAATGGTCTCCCATGCACTTCTTCAACATAGATATATGAAATACCGGATGAACATAACCCAAACTAATAGGTAATTCTAACTCATACACAACTTCACCTATCCTTCTCACAATCTGGTATGGCCCTACATTGCGAGGACTCAACTTACCCTTCTTCCCAAATCGCATAACTTTCTTCATGGGAGAAACCTTGAGAAACACCTAATCTCCAACCTCAAACTCTAGATCTCTTCTCCTAATATCAGCGTAGGATTTGTGATGAATCTGAGCTGTCTTAAGTCATTCTCTAGTGACTTTCACATCCTCCATTGCCTGATGAACAAGATCAGGCCCAAATATCTGCATCTCACCTACTTCATACCACCCTATTGGTGACCTACATCTTCTCCCATACAATGCCTCAAATGGTGCCATCCTAATACTGAAATGGAAACTATTATTATACGCGAACTCTATCAGGGGCAGGTGCTCTACCCAACTACCTTTAAAATCAATCACACAGGCCCTCAATATGTCCTCAAGGGTCTGAATCATCAATCTGAGGGTGAAAATCAGTGCTTAGGTTCACTTGGGTACCTAAACCTCTCTGAAAAGATCTCCAAAATTGAGAAGAAAATTGTGTACCTCGATCGGATATGATGGACACAGGTGCCCCATGAAAATGAACTATTTTTACAATGAACAGCTTGGCATAATCCTCTCCCAAATAATTAGTCCTGACAGGTAGATAGTGAGCTGACTTGGTCAGCCTACCTACAATCATCCAAATAGAATCATACTGGTTTTGGGACCTCGGAAGTCCTGTAATGAAGTTCTATTTCCATAAAGGCAAAGTTATCTCTTGAGAAGAACCACCTGGCCTCATATGTTCCACTTTAACTTGTTGACAATTCAAACACTTGGCAACCTAGTTAGCCATAACACGCTTTATATCATTCCACCAATAAAGGGTTTTCAAATCATGATACATCTTAGTAGAGCCAGGGCGAACAACATACCTCGACGTGTGAGCATCGTCAAGGATTCTCTTCCTCAGTCTATCTACATCTAGCACACACAACCTACCTTAGTATCTCAAAATACCATCAACACCAATTTCAAATGATATTACCTTTTGTTGACCCACATATTTCTTGATCTGCATCAAGATGGGATCTTCAACCTACTTCTCTTTAACTTCTGTACAAAGGGAAGATTTTTCTATATCATGAACAACCACTCCTCCATCCTCAAAATCCAAAAGTCACACTCCTATATTTGTAAGTCGGTGAATATCCTTCACTATCTCCCTCTTTTATTTCCCCATATGAGAAAGACTGCCCATAGAAAACCGGTTGAGGGGATCGGCTACCACATTTGCCTTGATCGAATGATAATGCAGGCTCATGTCATAGTCTTTTAAAAGTTCAAACCATCGCCTCTGCCTGAGATTCAATTCTTTCTATGAGAAAACATACTGTAAAATTTTGTAGTCAATAAATATATCAACTTGTACCCTAAACATATAGTGTCGCCAGATCTTAAGTGCAAAAACCACAGTTGCTAAATCCAAGTCATCAATAGGGTAGTTCCGCTCATGCACCTTCAACTTCCTAGATGTATTATACACCCATTCTCCATCAACTTTCTCTCCAAGAAACCCTAACCTAATTCCAAGAACTCTCAAACTCTATTACATCCTCTTTAAGACAATCTAGAATTTAAGGCTTCTAATCTAAGAACTTCAAGAAAAAGCCTTCAAGAACATCTCCAAGAGTTCAAAGTCAAGATTCTACATCAAATTAAGCTTAATAAGGTATCTGGAGTTATAAACAAGGAAATTATTTCACCCTTATGCCCAAATTGCATGATTTTAAGATTTTATTTAATTGTTTTGAAGTTGGGTTCATACCTAAGTATGTATATTCTTGAAGCATATGATTTTCATGAGATTTAAAGCTTTAAGTATATCAAGAAGTGCTTATGTTTATTTTTTTAACTTACAAAATTTTTATTATTAATGAGATTGGACTATCTTGACTTGTTATTGTTGAAATATTTCAAGATCGTTATTAATAATGAAGTTTTATTATGAATTGATGTGAGTTAAAAGCATGGGTTTTAAGTCCTAAGTTTGAGTATTGAGACTTTAAGAAGATTATGGTTTTAAGTATTCTTTGATAAGCCTATTTCAAGATTTAAGCAAGAATTGATCTTTTGATCCTCAACTAAGAGATGGAATCCACATTTATTCATTTTGATTATAGTTTAAAACAAAGAGAAACATAAATTTTTTTCATTATAAACCCTTATGCTATTTTAAGGTGAATTTCCTAAAGAGAGAGAATATAAGTAATATGGGAGTAGTATTTAGCACTGAGTTAGGTATGAGACCAAGATCACAAGCCCCAGAACTGCGTGCCACCATAGGTTTTAATGCCCATAGTGGGTTTAATATAGTGATCACTCTAGTTTAGGTTCTATTCCAATGGAAAGCTCCCAACATGGGTAAGAGATATTGGACTCCATGATAGTTCACATGGTTTATGCCGGTTAGAAGAATCTCCCAAAAGAAAGAGTAAAAGTACAACTTTTAGAACTAAGTGTTATGGCTCACAAGATTTATACAATATGTTTTATTATTCATGATTTATGATTTCCAGATTTCAGTTATTTAAGCTCAAGGTGAGTCATTTACACTTGACATGCATTATTTAAAAGTTTGTATGTATATTGAGTTACTGTTTTAATTATACATTCACCTCCACATACTCAGTACATTCCAGAAGTACTGATCCACATATATGTCTATATGCTACAATGTCTTATAATGTAGTACCTGGTGCTCAATTCCAGTAATGTGATTGCTTTCGATCATGTTACGCCCTGAGTCTGTACCCCAGATGCTACACCGTGCTTACGATCCTGGAGGACCACAAGCTAAACCATGATTGATATCTACCGTGAACACTGAATATTAATACTGAAATAAATGCAGAATATAGGCTGAAATGCCATAAGGTTCAAAATCTATAAATACTGATAAAGAATATCAACTGATAATAGAAATTTGTAAAACTGAATACTGTCTGAAAAACCTCTAAACTGAACTGTCTGAATATGGAGTTGATGAAAAAATTCCCCAACTAACTCCATCTACTGAAATACTACAACTACTGAGAAACTAAAATAATAACACATCCTTGATAGATGAGGACTCACAACTAACTCTGATACTGTTGGATGAATCTGAATCTTTCTATACGCGGTCAGAAACCTGAGCGTCCGAACCTATGATATGAGACATCATAGTGCAACAAAAGAGTACTGTACGTGGAATGTACTGGTATGCAAGATGAGGTAAGGCTGAATACAAGGCTTCATATGTATTAATAATAACTGACTGAATGATATAGAGTAACTAAACATGAGAGTACATAGATAACTAATACTGCTATAAATACTGAGTATGCACTACTGTGAATATAAATAAATACTATGAATAAGCTTATCTAAAGCTAAGTCCTGAGTTCTGATACTAAGTAACTGATATCTGAAGTTACTGATAACTGAGTTACTGATACTGATTGACAATATCTAACAGTCCTGATTCTATAGAATTGAATTGAGTTCTATTGTGAAGACTAAGACTTAAACTGTGAGAGGTAATCATCTAACCGATATGCCCCAAATAAGATAACTGAGTTAGAGTCCAACCTGTGACCCCAGTTGGAAGGGTGTCAGTACCGTGCCATGGGTAAAGACACTAAAGAGTTACCCTCATCTGGCAGGTACTCTAAAGATAATGGTGGAACCTTCAACTGGCAGGTTTGATGTCTCAACCTACACTAGCTACATAGTTCTAGAATGCAAGGATTGCTTCTAAGGATCACACCCTCTACTGGAAGGTGATCCCCCATCATTGGGTACAATTGGTGCTGAATTCTAATCCCAACTGAAAGACACTGAACTGAGTATACTGAACTAATATTGAGTTTTCTTGAGTTCTATAACTGACTAAGTTCTACTGAGTTTTGTAATTGATTGAATTCTACTGATCGTGACATGACTGATACTATTTTGTAACTGACACTGGCTCTAGGTACACAACTAAATTATCAGGTATTACAAAGCATAATAATATATACTTGTTCATAATTTATCTATAAAAATATTTTATCAAACACTTGTAGGGCATAAGCTTGCACATATATTAACTGTAATACCTCATACTCTTTCCTAGCTTGAGATCATCTGAAAATTGTAAGAATCTTTCTTTGAAAGATGAATCCACTTTTTTATATGTGGTATTTTTAATATTTTCACTTTTTTCACGTGGGGAATTCAACAAGATTTCCATCGATATAAGATTTGCTTAAATCTGATAATCGGGTAAGAAGTTATGACTATTTTAAGTTCCCATCATAAAACAGTGCTATATTGGTTAGTGGCGGCCGCGACACAAGCTAAAATGACAATTGTCCCTTTTTAGTGTCTCAGCGCAATTTTTCCGCATTGAACCAAACTTCCAGGTCACAAAGGAAGTGGAAACACGATGGGTCCACGTCGTGTCATTCCTCAATTACCCAATTGTCAAATTCCAGTGACACGGTGCGATAACACCGCGTCGCGCTAGGGGTCCAATTCGGAAAATTTTTACTTAAATTAAAAGATGCATTCAAGGGTAAAAAGGTTAATTTTTCACCCCTATTTAAGCCTTTTAACATAAGATTCAGCTATTGGGAACCTAAAATATACTCTCTTCTCTCAAAAACCTCTCAAGAACAACCTAGGGCTTTTCATAGAAGATTCAAAATCAAGAATTTCCTCCGTCAATCTTCGTGTATTTACGAACCAAGGTATGCACAATGTTCATTCATGGATTCCTTCCATCCATAAATCTCAATAACCTTGTTTTATCTATAAATCATGGTATTTATGTTGTGGGTTATTTGTAATCATGTTGTTTACGTTGATTGATTTTAAAGTTGGAATCTTTGTATTTTTTTATATTATGTTAACATGCAAGATAAAATCCATGAATTTAGTTGCTTATGATGTGTAATTTGATGATTTCACCTATGCTCTAAATTGTGCATGCAAGGTGTTTGATAAAATGCTTGGAAGACTAGAAATCATGCCTTATAGCCCAAAACATAAACTAAATGTGACATACTTGTCATCTTCTTATGTTTATATGGTTTCCATGCCATCATTGTGAAACGTGTATGTTGTTGGAAGGCCCATGATATTAGAACATGAGATTATGATATAATTATAAGCATATATTAGAACATGAGATTATGATATAATTATAAGCATTCCTGTCCATGTTAGATAGTATGATAACCATGTACTTCGTGAAATCCCCAACTTATTATATTATGGATTATTGATGTTGGTTATGTATTTAAGAAAGTTAGGCTTTGTCAGTTTCCTTTCATCGAGTCTTGGGGGTACTTGTACCCGACAATTTAGCTGTATGCCTAGATCCAATGTCATGTTTTCAAGTACTCTCAGTCAAGCCATGTTTAGTAGAATTCAGTCAGTCTCATGACTCAGAAAAACTCAGTAATCTTAGTAATATTCCGTCAGTCAATGGAGCTCAGTTAACTCAGTCCAGTTCAATTTAGTAATCCATGTTCAATGTCTATTTAGATAGGAGTAGAAATTAGCACCAAGCGAACCCAAGGATGAGAACTCACCTGCCAGTGGAGGGTGTGATTCTTAGGAGAAATCCTTGTATTCCAGAACTATGTAGCCAGTGTAGGTTGAGACATCATACCTGCTAGTTGAGGGTAGATGAGGTGGCTGGACCTGCTAGTTGAGGGTTTTCACCGTTCTCATTAAAGTAATCTGCTAGTTGAGGGTCACTCACATGCTGTCCTTACTAGTGGCACGATATTGACACCCTTCAAATCAGGGTACAGATTGGACCCCAGTTTAGCTATAATGCATCATTTGGGGTATGTCGGTTAGATAACTACTTCCCACAGTTTAATTGTCAGTATCACTCAAGAACTCAGATAGTTCTTTAGATTTTAGGACTGTTAGATACAATCAACTTAGCTTAGTACAGAACTCAGATAGTTCTATCAGAATCAGGACTGTTAGATATAGTCACTCATATTATCAGTATTCAAATTCAATAATCATGTTATCACGGTAGTAGAGTCTTGTACATGGGTGTGTTGTGCGCCACATTTATGTGTAGGAGGCTATAAGATGTTTAGGAATAGTTTTACTTCTTCCAGTATTCATGTAGTGCCAGTGAGCATAATCTCAAGTCAATTTATTAGTCTAATCTATTTCCCCATTTCTTCTACAGAACATGCCTCTCAAAAGAAGAAATGGGAATCAATCAGGCCCTCAGCCCGAAGAACTTTTGGGCGAACATGTTTTTCATGTAGAGTTTAGAGCTGCATTCCCTACTCTTGCTCAGTTATTTTCTACTCAGAACGAATGACCTGCTGCCGGTCAGGCCAATCCAGTGGCCAATTCAGCTGCAACCAGAATTTAAGCTTCACTCGAATGAATCCTCCATCTTTTCTTAGTTCTTAGTCAGATGAGGACCCTCAGGAATTTCTAGATCAAGTTTAGAAGGTTACAAAAATCATGGGGGTTACTTCTGTTGAGAGTGCTGAGCTAGCTGCATATCAATTTCTCACACTTGGTTTAAATAGTGGAAGTTAGAAGGCCAGATGATGCAGGGCCTATTGAGTGGGAGGAGTTTGCTTCTACTTTTCTTGATAGATTATTTCCTCTAGATCTTAGAGAAGCTAAGGTGTTAGAATTCATCAACCTCAGGAAGGGAAACATGACCATGAAAGAGTATTCTCTGAAGTTTACTCAATTAGCCAGATATGCCCCTCATATGGATGCAGATAATAGGGTCAAGATAAGTAAGTTTATTTCAGGGGTGAATAATAACATGGTTAATGAGTGTAGATTCGCTATGCTGAATAGTGACATGACTTTAGCCAGGCTCATGAATCATGCTCAATAGATAGAGGAGCAAACGATTAAGATGAGGGAGAGGCAGAATAAGAGAGCAAGAATAGGTAGTTATAACTTTGCTCAGCCCAAATCAGAAGAAGAAAACCATTCCCAGTTTTGTCCTAAGTCATTAGTTCCAGCTCCTTCTTCAGCCAGTACTCCAATTCCTAAATTCAGAGAGGGTAACAAAGATAGAGCACCAGGATCTAAGTCTCAGGGCAGTGTTAGCAGTGCCCACACCTATTCTTTTTGTCAGACTTATGGCAAGAACCACCAGGGTACTTGCAGAGTTGGCAATGATACTTTTTTTGGGTATGGCAAGCCAGACCATAGAGTTAGAGATTGTCCGTAGTCAGGTCTATAGGGTCAATAGAACCGTTCCTCAGCTTAGTTTGGTTGCCCAAATCAGCAGGATGCCACCTCCAGTGCTACTAGTAGGCAACGCCCTAACAGACTCTATGCTCTCCAATCCTGGCAAGATTAGGAAAATTCTCCTGATATGATTATTGGTACGTTACATATTTTATGCACATGTTTACGCTTTGCTAGACCCAGGAGCTTCTTTGCCTTTTGTTAATCCCTATATAGCAGGTGATTTCGGAACCAGTCCCAAAATTCTAGCAGATCCCTTTTCAGTCTCTACCCTAGTGGGTAAAACCATCATATCTCGGCGGATATATAGGAACTTCCCGATTATGATATTTCAGAAGGTCACTTCAGCAGACTTAGTCGAATTAGAAATGATAGATTTTGATGTCATTCTTGGCATAGATTGGCTTCATTCCTTCTAAGCCACAGTCGACTACAGAAATAGAATAGTCTAATTTCAATTTTTGAATGAACCCGTCCTAGAGTGAAAGGGTAGTGTATTCGCTTTTAGAGGTCAGCTTGTTTCCTACCTTCGGGCAAGGAAAATTATATCTAAAGGATGTGTCTATCATCTTGTTCAAGTTAAGGACACTAGTTCTGAAACTCCCAATCTTGATTCAGTCCCAGTTGTGAGTGAATATTCAGATGTCTTTCTCAAAAATCTTCCAAGAATTCCTCCCGAAAGGGAAATAGACTTCGGCATTGATCTTCTTCTAGACACTCAGCCTATATCTAATCCGCCATACAGAATGGCACTAGCAGAACTCAAAGAATTAAAAGAACAGTTGAAGGATCTCTTAGATAAGGAATTCATCAGACCTAGTGTGTCCCCGTGGGGCGCACCAGTCTTATGTATGCGCAAGAAAGAATGATCTCTCAGGATATGTATTTTATTACCTTCAACTCAATAAAGTCATAGTCAAGAACAAGTATCCTCTTCCCAGAATCGATGACTTGTTTGACCAACTTCAGGGCGCTAGCTATTTCTCCAAGATAGACCTCAGATTTGGCTATCATCAACTCAGAGTTAGAGAATGTGACATTCTAAAAATAGCCTTTCATACTAGACATGGTCACTTTGAATTCTTAGTCATGTCCTTTGGTCTTACTAATGCCCTAGTAGCTTTCATGGACTTGATGAAATGTGTGTTCAAGCAGTATTTATAGATGATATCCTTGTCTATTCCCACAGTGAGCATGATCATGCAGACCATCTCAAAATTGTACTTCAGACTCTCAAAAATCATCAGTTGTTTGCCAAATTCTGTAAGTGCAAATTTTGGATAAGGTTAGTAGCATTCCTTGGCCATATTGTTCCGGTGATGGCATTAGGGTTGATTCTCGAAAGACCGAAGCAGTAAGAAACTGGCCTCACCCTGTCTATCCATCAGATATCAGAAGTTTCTTGGGTCTAAATGGCTATTATAGATGGTTTGTTGAGGGATTTTCTTCTATTGTGTCCCCTATGTCCAAATTGACTTAGAAGAAAGCCAAGTTTCAGTGGTCAATCCTTATGAAAAGAGTTTTCAGGAATTGAAGACTCAACTTACCTTAACTCTAGTGTTAGCTCTTCCAGATGGTCCAGATGGGTTCGTAGTGTATTGTGATGCATCCAAAGTAGGTTTGGGTTATGTCCTCATGCAGCATGGTAAGGTCATAGCCTACGCCTCCAGACAACTTAAACCTCATGAGAAAAATTATCCTACTCATGATCTTAACTTAGAATCCATAGTATTTGCCTTGAAGATTTGGAGGCATTATCTATACAGTGTTCATGTAGATGTGTTCACAGATTATAAGAGCCTTTAGTATATCTTTTCTCAGAAAAATGTAAATCTTTGTCAGAGAAGGTAGTTAGAGCTCTTGAAAGATTATGACATGAGTGTCTTTTATCATCTAGACAAGGCCAATATAGTGGCCGACGCTCTTAGTCCATCAGCTTGCCAGACTAGGCGTTCTCTTGGTCGATACAGAAGAAGGTGATATATGGGTTCAGGGTAGTTTAGATTCATCTCTAGTTTTTGAGGTGAAAGAAAAGCAAGATAGAGATCCCAACTTTGTTAAGTTGAAAGAGTCAGTTAAGGATAAAAAAAAGAGGTTTTTTTCCAACTGTAGATGACTTGAGGTAGCGAGTTCTTGCAGAAGCGCATGGTGTGCGCTACTCTATTCATCCAGGGGTCACAAAGATGTACCGTGACTTATGGGAAATCTATTTATGGAGTGGGATAAAGAGAGATATTGCAGAGTTTGTGGCCAAGTGTTCTACATGTCAGCAGGTTAAGATAGAGCATCAGAAGCCTAGTGGGTCCATGTAGGAGTTCAGTATTCCTACTTTGAAGTGGGAAGGAGTGAACATGGACTTCATGATGGGTTTGCCCCAAACTCATCATCAGCATGATTCGATTTAAGTATTAGCTCATTTCCTTCCAGTCCATACCTTTTATTCAGCCGAGGATTATGCCAAACTCTACATCAGAGAGTTGGTCAGATTGCACGGTGTTCCGTTATCCATTATCTCAGATAGAGGTACCCAGTTCACCTCTCACTTGTAGAAAGCATTCCAAAAGGGGTCTTGGTACCCAAGTTCATCTCAGTACAGCCTTCCATCCTCATATAGATGGTCAAGCAGAAAGGAACATTCAGACCCTAGAAGATATGCTAAGGGCGTGTGCAATTGATTTCAAGGGTAGTTAGGATGACCGCTTGCCTTTGATTGAGTTTGCATACAACAAGAACTATCACTACAGTATTAAGATGACTCCATTCGAAGATCTTTACGATAAAAGATCCAGATCTCCAGTCGGTTGGTTTGAAGTTAGTGGGGCCTTAGTCATAGGGCCTGACTCAGTATTCAATGCCTTAGAGAAAGTCCAGTTGATCAGAGAAAGACTCCGGGCTGCTCAGAGCCGACAGAAGTCTTATGAAAACGTGTACAGAAAAGATCTCGAGTTTGAGATTAGTGATTATGTCTACCTAAAGATCTCTCCTATGAAAGGAGTAAAGAGTTTCAGCAAGAAAGGAAAGCTTAGTCCCCGATATGTCGGTCCCTTCAAAATTCTCAATTGTTTTGGCAAAGTATCTTATGAGCTCAAGTTGCCTTCAGACCTAGCTTCAGTTCATCCAGTCTTCTATGTCTCTTTTCTCAAGAAGTACACAGGTGACCCAACAGTTGTAGTCCCTATTCAGAGCATTAATGTTAAGAACAGTCTCTCTTATGAGGAGATTCCATAAGAAATCCTAGACTATCAGACTCGTAGATTGAGGAACAAAGAAGTCCCTCTAGTTAAAGTTCTTTGGCTAAATCAGTCCGTCGAGGGAGCTACTTGGGAAACAGAAGCAAACATGCATACCAAGTATCCTCACCTCTTCTCCGCCAACTCAGATCAAGCTCAAGGTAACAGTTCTCCTTAAACTTACTCCATTTTATGTTCGGTGTTCATCACAAACTTGGCATCAAGTACCATTGCATATTCAGCCATGCATTCATGTATCAGTTTAGTTATATAATTATGCATCAGAAATACATTCTCACTGTGAGAAACTTAGTTCCTCAGAAAACCCAATCATGCATTCATGAATTAGTTACACAGGCATCAATATGCATGTCCAGTATGATATATTCAGTTATCAGTCATGTCATCCATGAGGTCATATTCCAGTTATCCATGTTCAGTATGTGCATCGGTTTATGTTTTCCCCTTACTCTTAGTTTCATTCGAGGACGAATGTTCTCAAGGGGGAGATATTGTAATACCCCATACTCTTTCCTAGCTTAAAATTATCTAAAAATGTTAGAAGCTTTCTTTGAAAGATTAATCCACTTTTGTACATATGGTATTTTTAATATTATTACTTTTTTCCACATGGGAAATTCAACAATCTTTCCATTAATATAAGATTCACTTAAATCCGATAACTGGGTAAGAAGTTATGACTATTTCAAGTACCCTTCGTAAACTAATGCTATATTGGTCAGTGGTGCGCCGTGCCACAAGATAAAATGCCAATTGTCCTTTTCCAGTGTCTTAGCGCAATTTCCCTGCATTGCGCCAAACTTCCAGGTCATAAAGGAAGTGAAAATGCGATGGCTCCGCGTCGCGCCATGCCTCAATTTCCAGTTGTCAAATTCCAGTGACACAACGTGATAGTGCCACGTCGCGCTAGGGGTCCAATTTGAGAAATTTTCACTGAAATTAAAAGACGCATCCAGGGTTAAAAGGGTCAATTTTCCACCCCTATTTTAAGCCCTTTAACACGATATTCAACTATTGGGAACCTAAAATATACTCTCTTCTCTTAAAAACCTCTCAAGAAGAACCTAGGGCTTTTCATGGAAGATTCAAAATCAAGAATTTCCTACGTCAATCTTTGTGCATTTACGAACCAAGGTATGCACAGTGTTCATTCATGGATTGCTTCCATCCATGAAGCTCAAGAACCTTGTTTTATCTATAAATCATGGTATTTATGTTGTGGATTATTTGTAATCATGTTGTTGACGTTGATTGATTACAAAGTTTGAATCTTTGTGTGTGTTTTTGATATTATGTTAACATGTAAGATAAAATCCATGAATTTATTTTCTTATGATATGTAATTTGATGATTTCGCTTATGCCCTAAATTGTGCATGCAAGGTGTTTGATAAAATGCTTGGAAGACTAGAAATCATGCCTTATAGCCCAAAACATAAACTAAATGTGATATGCTTGTCATTCTCTTATGTTTATACAGTTCCCATTCCATTATTGTGAAATTTGTATATTGTTGGAATGCGCATAATATTAGAACATGAGATTATTATATGATTATAAGCATTCCCATCCATGTTAGATAGTATGATAACTATGTATTTCGTGAAATCCCTAACGTATTATATTATGGATTGTTGATATTAGTCATGTATTCAAGAAAGTCAGGCTTTATCAGTTTCCTTCCGTCGAGTCCTGGGGTTACTTGTAGCCAAAAATTTAGCTGTATGCCTAGAGCCATTGTCATGTTTTCAAGATACTCTCAGTCAAGCCATGTTTAGTAGAATTCAGTCGGTCTCATTACTCTTGAAAACTCAGTAATCTTAGTAATATTCCATCAGTCAACGGAACTCAGTTAACTCAGTCTAGTTCAATTTAATAATCCATGTTCAGTTTCTATTCAGATGGGAGTAGAAATTAGCATCGAGCGAACCCAAGGATGGGAACTCACCTGCCAGTGGAGGGTGTGATTCTTAGGAGAAATCCTTGTGTTCCAGAACTATGTAGCCAGTGTAGGTTGACACATCATACCTGCTAGTTGAGGGTAGATGAGGTGGCTTAACCTGCTAGTTAAGGGTTCCCACCATTCTCATTAGAGTAACCTGCTAGTTGAGGGTCACTCACATGTTGTCCTTACTAGTAACGCGGTATTGACACCCTTCCAATCAGGGCACAGATTGGACCCCAGTTCAGCTATAATGCATCATTTGGGGCATGTCGGTTAGATAACTACTTACCACAGTTTCAGTATCAGTATCAGTCAAGAACTCACATAGTTTTTTAGATTTTAGGAATGTTAGATGCAGTCAACTCAGCTTAGTACGGAACTCAGATAGTTCTATCAGAATCAGGACTGTCAGATACAGTCACTCATGTTATTAGTATTCAGATTCAATAATCATGTTATCACGGTATCAGTGTCAGTTATTATATCTTATGCCTGTATTCTCACGCTCATAATAGTCAGTTTGTTATCATTATTGTTCATGCATATAAACCCCATGCATTTAGCCTACCTCACATGCATATCAGTACATTCAAAGTACTAACGCATTCGCGCTATGGTGTTTTATACCATAGGTTCAGAGACACAAGCTCCAGAGCACAGTAGTATTCTAGTCTCAACAGTCAGAGTTTGAAGTGAGTCCTCATCTTTCGAGGACATGATCATTATTTTAATATCTCATTAATTAATTTATTAGTTGGAGTTAATTGGGGACATGTCCCATCAACTCCTTATTCAGACCGTCATGTTTAGAGGCTTTTCAGACTACAGTATGTTCAGATAATCTATTTTAGTTTTGTTTGGGTATTTCATACCCCACCCAGATGTTCTATTTTATCAGATACTATGTCTCATTTTTTAACCTTATGGCCTTTCAGTTTATGTTTCTGCATTATGCAGTATATTATGCAGTATACAGGTACAGATATCAGTCATGGGTTAGCTTGTGGTCCTTCGGGGTCATGAGCACCGTGTAGCATTTCAGATACCAGATTTGGGGTGTTACATTAACATGTCATGATTTCATTAATTTATTCACATGGATATTCTATCAAACACTTAGGGAGCACAACTTAATGCACATAATCATGGTTAACACATAAGCATGACAATTACAATGCTCAAACTAGCAAATTCATGGATTATAACATGGGGATTTCACAATTCAATATAAATGCTATTCAAAATTCATGGAATCTACCATTAATCATCATGAATTGAAACTCACTTAATATCAAGAACATTAATACAATCCAATTTCAAGCATGTAAATCATGAATCGTAAATCTTGAAGTTGTATAAAAATAGATTCTTGGACTGTATGGGTGAAAGGGACCCATAGATGAACCCCTAACATACCTTGATTTGTGAGTTTCTTGAAGTTTTTGGTGAATCCTTTGAGATTGCTCTTGGGAAGCTAGGGTTTGTTTTCTTGAGAGAGAATGTCTTTTGATTTGGGGAAAAGTTGAATAATGAATGACTTAAAACGTTTTTAGGGCGTTAATCTCACACTTGGGTGGAATAAAATTATGGGAAAAGACCCATTTAACCCTAGACAACATTTAAATTTTTGTCAAAAATTCCTAAACTGGGCCCTTGGCGCGACGCGCCATGATCGCATCGGGCCACTAGAAAATGACAATTAGGAACTGGGGGCTTGGCGTGATGCGGTGGAATCGTTGTGCCCCTTTGATTCTGAATTCACCCTTGGCGCGATGCTCCAGGATCGTGTTTGAACACTGGAAATTTCCAAATGCCATTTGGCCTGGCTCCGCGATGCGCCGGAGTGCCAGTTGGCACACTATTTTACAAAAACGGCCATAACTTTTCGTCCAGGTATCAGATTTGGGAAAATTTTATATCATTGAAAGACTAATTAAATTCCTATGCAATGGCAGGTTCTAAATTGAAAAATACTGAGTATTTCAAAAATTTTATATTGAATAACATATGGACTGAGAGTTAATTTAAGCTAGGAAAATACGGGGTATTACAGAGCATCTCCACCTACTTCCCAGCTCTTGGTGAATCCTCATAGTTCGAGGGCCTATTCTACTAGATTTTTTATTGATGAAGTACTCTAGTTATTCGATTTCAGTTAGAATTGGGTCAGCTGGGGCTTGTCCCAGTGGCTCTCTAGTTAGAAGTAGAGGCTTGTCCAAAGTTCTATTTTCGATTCAAAGTTTTGGTTTTAAGATTTCAAAGTTTAAGAATTTCAGTTAAGACAATAAATTCAGTTATTTCAAGATTTCATATGTCAAATTTCTCTTTATTATGAGTTTCGAAATTGTTAGAAGGCTTAAAGGGTTAGCTCGGGGTTACTTTTAGTCTTGAGCATCGTGTGTCGTATAGGGTGTACTTTTGGAGCATTATACAAAGCCTCTCCATCTCCAAACCATCAGTCGTCTCTCAAATCGGCTGATAAGAGGTGATACTTTGTCCTTCTTTATCTCTTTTTCTTTTGAATTTTTACTTATTCAGGAAGAAAAAGTTGAAACTTTCAAAGCTCCTTAAAGAGTCGTTGCAGCCCAAATTTGCCTATAAAAGGGGGCCTTGTTTACCTCTTTAGGCATGGGTTTCAAGGTGGTAAAACTTGAGGAATTTTGAGTCTCATACTATTTCACCCCTTAAGTTTTCTAGTTGTATTTTATAGTTAACCAATCACCCTTTCTCCTAAATCTTGTTGTTGGAAGTTTGCGGAAAATCATTCATCGACTCGTGGTTCAGGTCCACTGCCGATTAGAGTTCGAGTTCAAATTTCCGATGGAAAAGCCTTAGTTCACTACCTCACGCAAGTTAAATTCTATCTTGTCAAATTACATTATATTTTGTTTTTATGATTCTTCGATGGTTTGAATTCGTTAGTCGATTCTGGACGTGAATATGAAATAAAATGATGTCTGGCCATTGGATTTCGTCTACATTATTTGAAGTGTTGACAAAATATTTCTAGTTGGTAATCTGATTTAAATGAATATAATAAATGTTGAGGATTCAAATAGAGCTGTCTATTTTGTTTTACTGGTTGTGAAAGTAATTCATAGTGGTAGTTCTCGCATCGTTGGGCTTTATACACGCTTGACAGTACGTCCGTAAATTATTCAAACCATTTAATTAGCTTAATATAGACTCTGTGAATCTTATGCCTCCTGTAACGTGTCCAGTGGGCTGTTCTGGGTTTATTTGATGTTGGTTTGGTTGCTTTAATGGTGCCATAGTGACTTAGATGTGTTCCTGTTTGGCTCGGGTGTTCACAAGGTCCTACCAGCCTTGATTTTGTCCATAAAATGTTTTTGAACAACTTTAAACGTTACATATTCTTGGTTGTACAACATGGAATCCTTGAAACTTTTGTTTGAAAGCTGAATGCGACATCGTGTTGGTATTGTTTTAGGATAGCTATTCACCTTTTTTACCTGCTAACTTAGAGTGTAAAGATGCTTTACATGTTTTAGATTTTGAAATACGACTCATTAGTTGCTTATAGATCATTGTGTTATTTTTTTTTCATAACATAGACATGAAACCAGTAACTTGACTCCTAGTTATTTAAATAAGTGTGGAAGCTCACTGTTAAGCTAGAGTTAGATTAATTTTAGTGGCTTCTTATATGGTCAAGTGCTGTAGATACATATATATGTCTAGCCTAAATAACTATTGTAAAGAATGACATCAATTTGGGGGTCTAAGTAGAGGCGATCAGATCATAGCTATTTAATTCTTGAAGATTATATATGTGGTTGAATAAGAGTAGGGTACATGCTAATTACCTACTTAGGTTGGTTAAAATTTTAGTACTAGCTCATGTGTAACTATTCTCTTGTGTCGTGGTATATTTTTCTATTTCAAGGTCTGCTTAAACTATCAGAAGGTGCATTTATATAAGAATCAACTTAAGACTTTTCTCTTATTTTAATTGTTACTGCTAAAATTGAAGGTTAGTTGAAATTAGCAGTCATACTGTTGTGAAATAAGATGATATTCTCTGATCTTGACAACCTCCTTTCTGAAACAATATATTTTTCGACAGTTGCATGAGTTACTTCATAGATCCCAGGCCCGAGTATTTTTAATCTACACATGATAGGCATTGATATGATAAGTTTAAGTTTACATAACTGTGGTTGCAAAGATTCGCTATTCACACTTCAAATCTTCTTTCCCTAAGTAGCATATGTGCTTTCGAATGACTGCATCAGATAGATAATCATTTCCTGCTAGTAAGACATGGCTCTTTTCTTTGTTCTCTCTTCATTAACAAGACAGGTGCAACTACATGTTTCAACAATAATACTTTAGAGACATGTTTCTCTGGTTTTCTAATATATAGTATGTATACATTTATTTATAGTAACGACCTGCATATAGGAGAACTTCTATTTGAGCAGTGTACGAGGATAAACATCAATATATAAAAAGAAGGGTTGCATGATCCTTTTCATTACTAAATCGCTAAATTTTTTGCTCCTTTTGCCTCTTTAAACTTTGATTGCTCCAAAATGTCACTGGACAACTCTTATCTTTTCTCAAGTTTGTTTAAAATGTTCCATCATTTGTTCATAACTCTCGATTGAAACTGATTCTTCTTGCGTAAAAAGGTCACAGTTCTCTGAGAAAACCTCCACCGCTCGGTTTAATTATCACCCATATATGTGATATACGTATATTAAGATGGTGAAAATTCTTACACGTGAGAGAAACATTCAACCAGATTTTTTATATTCTTGTTTTGAGTGTGCCAACTGTTTTATATCTTATGTTATCGTATCATCTAATCGGTTCTTAATCTTTATATTGTTTTGTTTCATGTGAAACTTTTCCTCCTCTGTTCTTGTCTTATTTCATGTGACATGAGGAGTTGAAATGTTAATTTTTCTTAATTGAGTTACAATGTGCAAAATCCTTCTTCCCCCTTTTTGATCAACTTTTCTGGCAGCTTTCCCACGAACAACAATGGTGTTTGGTTTGCTTGGTTTATCTCTCGCTCACGTGATACTCTACTTGTCAATTTGGTAGCTAGAACTCTAATGCTATGGTCTTTTTTTTACTAACATATGGAATGTTATAGCTTTTATCTAGCGTCAACACCAAATGAAAAATCCACATGACCGTTAACTTGGATTATAACCAACTTGCCTGAAGCATTTTTTTGAGTAATACTTGACCTATGCATAATATTTTTGGAATCAGTGTAGTTACTGTTCCCCTTATTGATTTTCTACGTGACTGCAAACATTAATGTGTTTATCGCCAAATTCACTTTGCATCTCTCATAAGATCGAGTAAGTGTATAATCCTTATCTTTTTCTTTGTCTCATTTGAACTCATAAGCGCATTTGGGGTCTCATGGCTTGACTCCATCTCTGTCCAAATCAGACAAGCGATAACAAATGCATTATGTATTTCCGTCTAGCAGTCTAGTTCCTTATTCCCTTTCTTTTTAAGTTATATTCTTCTTTTGTAGACACTTATTATTATTTTTATTTAATATTCTGCACATTGTTATTTGAAATTGGTGTTTTGTATGTTCTTGTTTGAATTAACCTTTAAATATTGTAGAAAATCCTTTTTTCTTAGATTCTATGATTAGCATAATCACTGGGTTCCAGTATAGAATTCATATCATTAAGGGTTAAAATTCGAT
>NC_061116.1:187705666-187723386 GCF_002878395.1 Capsicum annuum
ACTGGGTTCCAGTATAGAATTCATATCATTAAGGGTTAAAATTCGATGGGTAAAACATACCTTTTAGAATAGTTGGTCGAGTTGCTGGATCCTTTAACGCTTTAATATAGAATAATGGCTTTATCTTTGGAATCAAATTTAGTTTTAACAAATTAGTAATGTTGGATTAATAAAAATAATAAATTTTGTGGTAGGCTATTCATTACAGCTAGATTTGGAAGATTGGCTTTATTAATTTTGGATATGGTAAATTAAATTTTATTTATTTATTTATTTATTTATTATTATTATTATTATTATTATTATTATTATTATTATTATTATTATTATTATTATTATTATTATAAAATATGGCACTTCGGAAGCCTTTTTTTAGGATTTCTAATGACTAAATATTTTTTTTTCGTAATAAATAATAAATTCTCAAGCCATAATATATTTTATCTATTCATTAGGGTAGGGTAAGTGACTTAATTTTTAAAATTTGATAAAAAGCAAAAAGGGTCATCTTTTAAAAGAAAAATAATTTATTTTATTTATTTATATTATTAATTAAAACCTTTTGTGAAACTATTGCATCATTGGTAAGAGATTTTATAAAAGTTATGTCGGTAATTTTGCTAAGTAAAATTCATGGCAAGGATGTTCTAATTTTTTTTTTTCTAATGTTTCTTATAAATAACCAACATATGATATACTTATTAAGATATATATGTTCTTTAAACCTGGCTTATATCTCTTCTCAATTTAATACTTGATTTCCTTTATCTAATTTAAGTTTGGCCGGTTAGCTGTAGTTAGTGGATCCTTTAGGGTGCCTAATCCCTTCCCTTTAGGATAATTAGAAGTCTTACCATGAATTTAAGTTGTGTAGATCTAGAATGAAGTGTTTAATTTCTTTAATCTCATAGGTTATAATAGGTGTCCTAATTCACCGTAGACCTAATTAGGTGGCGACTTCCTTAATTTATTTAAAAGTTTTTCAATATGTTGTTCCTCGGTTTGACCCATATTAAAATGGGGTATAACTGCTTGGCGACTTCACTGGGGAGTATTAGGTTCTTAACCATAAAAAACTTAGGTTAATAATTATGTTTTTTTTATTTTTCACCCTAATTGTCTTGTTTTATCATGTTTGTATAGCATAAATAGTTTATTTGCTATTGTTTTATATAAATTGTCCATTTCCTCCACTTCAAAAAATTGACACTCACACACATTGTACAAGCGGATTGTACATTGTACTTTCCCAAAATTCTTTCAAATCACCTATTTTAGAGAGTTGGTATGTTATACCCCAAACTTTACTTAGTTTCGTTCAGCTACTAGTGTGTCAAGGGTAAACTTTAAAAATGAATAACTCATGATACGTGTGAAATTTTTCAGCTCTAGACCCACCAAATTGTAGATAATTGATTCAGCTTTCTAACGATACTAATTTTGCCTAAATTCGATACCCGGGTGAGAAGTTATGACAATTTTCATGAAAAGCAGTAGCTTACCGCGATTAGGCCGCGTCGCGGCGAACCCCAAAATAATGTTTGTCCATTTTCCAGTGGCTCAACGCGATTGTCCAGTGTCGCGCTAGAAATCGCGTTGGAGCAGACACCGCGTCGCGTTGGAGTGCAATTTCACACTTGTCCTTTTTCCAGTAAAGCATCGCGATAACGCCGCATCGCGATGGAGTGCAAAATCACACTCGTCCTTTTTCCAATGATGCAACGTGATATCACCGCGTCGTTCCATAGTACAAAATGGCACTCGTTCCTTTTCCAGTAAGCCACCGCGATGGTATCGCATTGCACCGAGGTGAAAACTCCAGATTTTAGTTTCGAACTTAAAATTTCAAGGGGTAATTTAGACTTTTCCCAAGCTCCAAATCTTGAAAAATAGAAGATTAAACCTATTCTAAACCTAGTACGCTTATTTCCACTAAAATTTCTCTCCAAGAAACCCTAGAACTTCAAATTTTAAACCTTAAGAAATCTAAAATTCACCATTGTTTTTCCAAGATAACCCAAAGTTCAAGGTTCCCAATTCAAGACCTTCAAGAAACAATCTTCAAAAGCACAAATAGGGATTCAAGGTCAAGTGTCTTCACCAATTTCATCAATTAAGGTATATGGGGTTATGAACAAAGATACTCCTTTCATCCTTGTGCCCGAAATGAGTTTTAAAGTTAAATTTTACATAAAATTATATGAACTTCAAATTAGGATTCATACTCAAATATTGTTATTTGAAGATTATGATATTACAAGTGTTTTAAATAATGATTTGCATGCCTATTGCTACATATTTATGCTTGCGATGTAGTTTTATATACAATGAAGGTTGAATTTCATAATTTTAACTAGAATTGTGCAAGAACTTCATGATGTTGACTATTGAGCGCGAATTATGATAATTTGGCATGAATTTTGAAGCATGGGTTATTAAGTCCTAATTTGAATATTGATATTCCCAGAATGATGTTGCTTTTAAGCATCCTTTATTTGTTTATAATTAGTCTTTTGAACCAAGATTTGATCTTTGATCCTCAGCTAAGTTATGGAATCCACTTTACAGTATTGATTACAACTTTGATTATAGATTAGTCTAATTTCATATTTAAATAGATAAATGCATAATTAGTTTTCATTATAAACCCTTATAGTAGTTTAAAAGTGGATTTCCTACATACTGAGAGCATATAGATTAGAGGGAGTAGTATTTAGCACCGAGCTGGGTATGTTCACATGCCCCAGAACTATGAGCCAACATAGGTTCAAATTGTCAGATTATTCCTATTTATATAGATGACAGATACAAATTGTGATCACTTAGCTTAGTTTATACTCCTTGGAAAGAGTATGACACCTCTCCCCAATGTGAGATTTTTCCATAAAAAAACTAGATGTTGGACACTATGATAGCTCACATAGTGCATGTCGGTTAGAAGAACCCCCATAAAGAAAAGAGTAATCCTAACAGAAAAGAATGACAGAACTGCTTTTAGAAACTAAGTGTAAAGGCTCATGATTTTATTCAGATATTGTTTTACATAAGTCATTAGCTATGAGATTTCAGCTTTTAGTTTACAGATACAAAACTGAGTCCTTCCTACACTTAGCATGCATAATTTGAAAACAGATTTCAAGTATAGATTTAGAACTAAATATGGTGGCTCACAGCATTCATATAGTATGTTTTACCATTCATGATGTATAATTACAACTTTCAATTACTCAAGCCAAAGTGAGCCATTTATACTTAGCATGCATTGTTTATGAGAAAGATATATATATATATATATATATATTCCCTCACTGTTTTACTTATTCATTCACCCCCATATTCTTAGTACATTCCAGAAGTACTGATCCACATATATGTCTATGTGCTACATTATTTAATAATGTAGGTTCAGGTGCTCAATTTCAGCAGCGTGAGTGATTTCGAGCCTCTCCATCTACAACTCGATAGTTTGTGAATCCTTATAGTTTGGGGACCCAGTTATTCAGTTTTCCAGCTTGTTAGAGTAGTTGATTTAGTATTTTCAGTCAATTCGAGTTAGTTGGGGGCTTGTCCTAGTGGCTCTCTAGTTGTTAATAGTAGAGGCTTGTCAGACTGCTAGTTATGATTTCAGATTTTTAGTGTTAATTGTCCAGACTTTTAAGTCAAGTATTTTCAAATATTATGTTCAGTTGATTCCAGCTTAGATCAAACAGAATTTAGCATTTTAACTTTGATTATATGTCTATATTTCTCTATTATGCATTTCAGATTTAGTAGAAGGATTGCATGGTTAGGTTAAGGTTACTTGTCGTCTTGAGCACCATGTGATGTCTCGAGACCTATTTTTGAGGCATTACACGATGCATACGTGATGTGAACAGGAGTTTTACAGTCGTGGGACCACATGCCTTCTCATATACGAAATTCATGTCCGTGTCTACCCAATTCTTAGAAAAATATAAGATAAAGTATTGCCACCCTTGATTTAGGCCATACATGCATAAGCCATAAGGGGTTTGACCTATGGTGTCATTCCATGAATTTAGGAAACACCTCTATATCAAAAGGGTTCACGACCCGATGACAACCCTCATATTATGTATAGGATAATGATAAATTGATCCAAGTTAAAATTTGACCAAATTGAGTTTGGAAAGGCATCTACTTATGTTGTCTTCGTGTAGGTTTCTAGAATGAATAACTTGCCTAATTTTTCCAACACCCAAATAGTTATGTATGTGCCACTTAAGCTAAGGAGATGGTGGGAGAAGATCAAGATAGAGCATGGGTTCGAGATTAGGAGAACTTTGGGTTTCTTGACATTATTGATTTACATCCCTTCTGACAGGCATATAGTCAAGGCATTACTCAAATTATGGGATCCCACTAGAGTCATGTTCAAGTTCAATGATTTTGAATTGACCCCCACAATTGAAAAAATTGGTGGATTTACCAATTTGAAGTATCAAGGACGGGGTATGATCTTACCTCGCTAACAGTCAGTAAAGAAATTCTTACATCTTATTGGGCTCAGAAATAACCTCAAGCTTGCATGTTTGGATCATGATTGGATTTATCTCAACAACTTGTATGAAATATTTGGTCACAAGGATGGTCACGAAGTCTTTAGCAGGGAATTCTCTTATTTTGCTGAGAGTTGGAGAAAGAAATAACCTATCGCTTCTACCATTGCATTACTAGACATTCTGATCTTTTCTTTAGAGCATGAAAGGATTGAAACTTGACTTAGCTCCATGGTTTGAGCTTTTTTTTGTGGGGTTAAAATTATTGAAGTTACACTGGTTCTAATGATTGTAGCAGAAATGATAAGAGCACTATCCAAATGTGCTAGAGGAAGAAGGTTCTTCGAAAATTACAATATCTTTCTTCGGATTTGGGATATAGAATATTTCTATAGACGTAACGCCATGGTTTACATGCTCTTTAGAATACCCAAATGGATCAACTCTCATCTACAAAGGATGGCAGAATTTGTATCCCCCATTGGTACAAATGATTGGTATGCATACATGAGGGTGCTATCGAGTAATCAAATCCAGTGGAGGTACCCATGGCTGTCACCTCGTGCTGCTATCATTAGGGGTCCTACGACATACTATATTGAGCTTATTCGCCTAAAAGGTCTCCAACTATATGCTCCCTCATGAGTGCTTTGACAATTTAGAGATCATCAAGTCATTCCGCTTCATTCAGATATGAGCAGATTTGAGATTGATTTTGGGCCACTCTTCGAGATTCCTAGAGCAATGGAGTTTCTTTAAGAGTGGGGAAATCTGATGATAATAGATGTGCTTAACGAGCAAGCTTACTGTACTCCAGAGTATTATGTGTGGTTATCAGCAGATATGGAAGATGTAGGATTTAGCCGTCAAGGGAAAGCCATTGTGTATGAAGATCTTGAAGAAATAGAATGGGCACATGGTATCCTGATCAACCACTTTGTCATCCCACCTAAAATGTGGGAACAATTCATTCCCGGATCGTTGGCACACTTTGGAGCAAGAAGACTTAGTTTAGTGCCTAGAATTTCTCTTTCTATTATCATGTACTTTCTTTATGTTTTGGCTAGAATTTTATTTTTTTTATCATGTACTCTCTTTATGTTTTTAAAATCAATGTAATGATCTAATGATGATATTTAAATTAAGTGGTTTGTTTCTAATTTTCTAACTCCATACTCGAGCAATGTTATTAATTAAAGCATGGATCAATTTTCATAATCTAAATTATTTGACGCATAGGCCCACCTCTTGGCACAAAAGAGGTCCATTGCATAGAAGGATGCATTTTTTATTATTGAAATTTTCTTTTATTATGTTCTTTGATTGTAATATGATACATTCTTTTCTTTGTTTCTAACATTGATTGCTTGATTGCGAGTTACTTTATTTGTGCAAATTATTCACCTATACTGATATATTTCTTTCTTTTGAAGGTTTTCCTTCTTTTTTATTTATTCCTCCAAAGGTTGATTTGTGTTGACTACGAAATGGATAGTCACCTATACTTTATAGATTAAAAGCACAAGTAAACGCCAATATGACTGATTCAAGTACACCTGAGGGCTTAGGACGTATCACCATCCCAAGAGATAAACCTGAGACTTCGGGGGAGAGGGATGTAACCCTTCATGATGAACATATAGCTAATATGATGCAGAAAATAACTGACATGCAAAATGAAATTGATCGACTTCGAAACCTCACCAACCTATCCATTAGCATGAATACTCCACTTCCTGAACATGGAAAGAATACCACTATTCCATATTTTTTTCCACCTATTTACTCTCCCGCCTCCCAACACTTTCTACCAAATCCAATACTCCATCAAAGTAACCTAAAATTTTGCCAAATCTCCCGCTAACCCACAATAAAACAACCCGCAACAAGTAGACTCGCAACAAATAAACCCATTACCTTTCACTACTTTATATGTTTCTCAAGCTCCACTAACCAAAAATCCATTTACCTAAGCTCCACATACCCAAAACATCCCACCTGCCCAAACTACCCAAGTCATCCAAAACCACCAAGTGACCCTACATATATCGGTAGCACATACTGTAATTCCTAACATGCAATATGTGCCACGAGTATATGTAGCGGGAGCTCAATCTTTCATTATCCTAATGTCGACCGCATAAGAAGTTAATTCATATCAAGAGATGGAAAAGGAAGTAAGGTTAAAAGCAGATGAAAATGTAGCAAAGGAGATTCACAGTTTAAAGAAAGCGTTCAGAAGCATCCAATAACACAAAGGATGCTAAGGGATTGAGTATGAAGATTTATTTTTTCATCTAGACGTCGAGCTACTGGTTGGGTATAAGGTGCCAAAAAATAATATGTTTGATGGGAAAAGGAATTCTCGAGCTCATTTAAGGTCGTACTATGGTAAGCTAGTTGGAGTGAAGAAGGATGAGAACATTAGAATGAAGTTGCTTGTAAGGAGTTTGATAGGAGAAGATTTAGATTGGTATACAAGACAAAACCCATAGAAATGGCATGGTTGGAATGCCTTGGCACAAGAATTTATGGATAAGTTTAGGTTTAACACTGAAGTCATACCAGACAGGTTCCACTTGATGAAGATGGAGAATAAATCGATGGACTCCTTCAAAGAATATGCCATGCAGTGGAGAGCAGATGCCATAAAAGTTCAACCTCTGATAGCAGAAAGCAAGATGACCTCTCTTTTTGTCCAGTCTCAAAAGGATGCAACGTATTATAACAAGCTGATAACCGTGGTTGGACAAAAGTTATCTGAGGTTGTGAGCATAGGAGAATTTGTTGAAGAAGGTATTAAGACTAGGAGAATTACTAACCTATCAACCAGCTTATCAAAACCCATCATAATATCAACCAACCTATCCGCCTCAAACCCACTCCCAACAATAAAATTATCCTCCAAATTCACCCAGACCTCATCTGAACTATGAAAAAAGGCCAACCAAAACCTATACACCTATAGTTAAACCTTTATCCAAACTATATGAAAGATTGAGAACTGATGGATTACTCCAGCTGATCTAAGGTAAAATTCCAATCCCCTACCTGGATGGTATGATGGGACAAAGCATTGTGTTTACTACTCCGGGGATGCTGGGCATGACACTGAGAATTGACTTACTCTTAAGGATAGGATTAAGGCGTTAATCAAAGAAGGAGTTATTCAGCTCAAAGAAGCTACCCCCAATGTGAACAATAATCCCTTGCCAAATTTATGGGGGTTCCTATATGAACTTGATCATCATCGATGAAGAATGTAATTTGGACGGAACTATTGTATTAGTTGGTGATAAAGAAAAAGTGGAAACATTAGTTTTTATCGCACCTATAATTACAGTCTAGATGTGAGCGCCAATTGAAGTAGAAGTTGTTGTTCCCACGCTTATGATCACTGCCTTAGTTTCTCAAACACCTTCAAATACTTCGGTGGTTCCTTGGAATTACTCAATTGATGCAAGGGATAAAGGAAAAGAAAAATTAGTTATAGAAGCTACTGCTGTGGGAATGACAAGATCTGGGCGTTCTTATGCCCCTGAAGGAGTTTTGCAAGGAGTTCCTAATAAGGAGAATAGTCAGAAAAAAGTTATGACAGAGGCTGAGGTTGAGGATTTCTATAGGAAAATGCTGACTAAGAAGTATTCTATTGTGGGACGGCTAAAGAAAACCCCTGTCCAAATCTTCTTATTGTCATTATTGATGAATTTTGCAACTCATTGCAGTGCTTTGGTGAAGGTGCTAAATAAAGCTTAAGTGCCAACTGAAATGACTACTGAGAACCTTCCAACTCTGGTGGGATAAGTTTTAAAAGCTAATACAGTATCTTTTCATGGGGTTTGGGGCACAATAGAGCATCAAACATCATTGTCAGGTATCGGGACAAGTTTGTTTCTAAAGTTCTCATTGACAATGGCTCAACTATTAATATTTGTCCTTTTACTACCCTTTGAGCTTTGGAAATTGATATCGGGAAAGTTCATGAAAGTAATGTGAGGGTTAAAGGCTTTTATGGGAATCAAAGAGGAGTTATTGGAGGAATTAATTTAGCACTACAGATTGGACCTGTGGAGTTTATAGTAGAATTCCAAGTGTTGGACATTTCTACTAGTTATATTTTGTTACTCGAAAGGCCATGGATTCACAGTGCTGGCGTAGTCCCTTCTACCCAGCACCAGAGTTTGATTTTTTTTAGGATTATCATGATATTATGATCCATGGATGATTTTTTTTAGGATTATCATGATATTATGATCCATGGAGAGAGGAATAGTTCTATCTACCAGGAGAAATCAGTCCCTATTATTGAATGAGTGGAACATCTAAACGGATTTGTTTTTATGTTAAAGAGATCACGTGTACTGCTCAGGTAGAAAGCTTAAAGTTGCCACAGGTACTTATGATGATGGCCTTGGATATGTTGAAGAATGGTTTTTTGCCTGGTCGTGGTCTTGGTGTAAACTTGGATGGAATACTAAAAAGCCATTCCAATTGTCCAGAAAGAAGAGCACTTTTGGTCTTGGATATGATCCTACTCTTAAAGAAGTATCATTGGCTAATCTTAAAAATAAAGGTCTAAGCATAAACAATGTTTCTCATAGGTTGCCAACTGATCCATCTTGTCCTCCTGTAAAGCAAAATCCAAGAAAGATGAAGCCTGATTTGAGTTTAAAAGTTAAGGAGAAAGTGTCCAAGAAATTCAATACCAATGTCATTCGAATCACAAAGTATCTCACTTGGTTATCCAACATTGTACCCATTCTAAAGAAAGACAAGAACATCAGAGTATGCGTGGATTATCGGGATCTCAATAAAGCTAGCCTAAAAGATAATTTCCCTCTCCTAAATATCACATACTCATTGATAATTGTGCGAAGCATGAGCTGCAATCATTTGTCGACTGCTTCGCAGCTTCGCAGGGTACCACCAGATCTTGAAGGATAAAGAAGATGTTGAGAAAACTACTTTCATCACACCTTGGGGAGTATGTTATTATTGGGTGATGCCTTTTGGACTCAAGAATGCAGAGGCAACTTATATGAGGTCCATGACCATAATATTTAATGGTATGATCCATAAAGAGATTGAAGTCTATGTATATGATGTCATTATCAAGTTGCGGAAGAGCTCAAATCACTAGGCAGATTTGAAAAAGTTCTTCAACAGGCTGAGATGATACGATCGGAAATTGAATCCTACAAAGTGTGTATTTGGTGTCCTCACTAGGAAGCTATTGGGCTCTATCGTGAGTAGTAAAGGCATAGAATTGGATCCTTACAAAATAAAGGCTATCCAGACTTGCATCCTCCAAGAAGTCGAAAGGACGTAATGAGTTTTCTAGGTCGACTCAATTATATCAGTAGATTTATTTCACAATCCACAGTGATTTGTGAACTAATATTCAAGCTATTGAGAAAGGATGTTGCTAAAAAGTGGACAGAATATTACCAACAAGCTTTTGATAGAATCAAGGAGTATTTGTCTAATCCACCTATTTTGGTGCCCGCGAAACCCAGGTTGCTATATTTGTCTGTGTCAGACAATGCATTTGGGTATGTTTTAGGACAACATGATGAAACTGAAAAGAAGGAGCAGGCTATATATTACTTAAGCAAGAAGTTCACACCTTATAAAGCCCGGTATACATTATTAAAACGTACATGTTATGCATTGACTTGGGTTACACAAAAGTTAAGGCATTACATGTGTGCGTATACCACTTTTCTCATCTTTAGAATGGATCCGCTCAAGTATATATTTCAGAAGCCCATGCCTATGGGGAAGCTAGCAAAGTGGAAAATTCTGTTAAGTTAATTTGACATTGTTTATGTTACTCAAAAGGCGGTGAAAGGACAAGCTTTAGCCGACCATCTTGCTAAAAATCATGTAGATAAAGAGTACAATCCTCATAAAACTTATTTCCCAGATGAAAAGGTCCTATTTATTGGAGAAGATATTTCAAAAGAATATCCAGGTTAGAGAATATTCTTTGATGAGGCTGCAAAATTCAAAGGGGTTGGTATTGGGGCAGTACTAGTTTCAAAATCAGGCCAACATTATCCGATCTCAGCAAAGCTCAGGTTTCCATGCACTATCAATATGACAGAGTATGAGGCTTGCATTCTTGGTCTTACATTGGCTGTTGATATGAACATACAAGAACTTTTGGTTATAGGGGACTCAGATTTAGTGGTTCATTAAGTTCAAGGTGAATGGAGTGTTAAGAACGCAAAGATGTTTCCATATATAGAGTGCGTGAAAGAGTTGTGTAAGGAGTTCATCAAGGTTGAATTCAAAAATATCCCAAGAACTCAAAATGAGTTGGCAGATGCATTGGCAACCTTGTCCTCTATGATTCTACATCCATACAACAATTTCATAGATCATATCAAGGTGAATGTATAGGACTAAATAATATACTGTCTTCATATAGATAAAGAACCAGACATTAAGAAGTATCTCAAGGATGGAGACTATCCAGAAGGCATAACTAGTATTCAGAAGAGAACACTTAGGAGATTGGCAAATCACTTTTTCCTAAATAGAGAAATCCTTTATAGGAGAACTCCAGATTTAGGGTTGTTAAAGTGCATCGATGCTCAAGAGGTGACCAGGTTAGTCAAATAAATACATGGGGGCATGTGTGGGATGCATATGAATGGTTTTATTTTAGTAAAGAAGATTCTTCAAGCTGGCTATTTTTGGATGACAATGGAAATAAATTGCATTTGCTTTGTGCGAAAATGTCATCAATGTCAGATTCATGGTGATTGGATTCATGTTCCACCAAATGAACTCCATGTGATGGGTTCTCCTTGGCCATTTACAGCTTGGGGTATGGATATCATCAGTCCAATTGAGCCAGCCACATCAAATGGGCATAGGTTCATCTTAGTAGCTATTGATTATTTCACCAAATGGGTAGAAACTTCTTCATATAAGTTTGTGACAAAGAAAGTGGTGATAGATTTTGTTTGCAATAACATTATTTGTCGATTTGGAGTTCCTGAGTCGATTATAATAGATAATGGAGATAATCTCAATAGTGGATTGATGCGTGAGATATGTGAGAAGTTTAAGATTACTCATCGTAATTCCACACTTACCGTCCTTAAATGAATGGGGCAGTTGAGGCCGCCAACAAGAATATCAAACGGATATTGTGGAAAATGATTGATAACTACGAGAATTGGCATGAGAATTTGCCATTTTCCCTCCTTGGATATCGCACCACCATTAGGACTTCTACTGGAGCAACACCTTATCTATTGGTTTATGAAATGGAAGCAGTGTTATCCATAGAAGTAGAGATATTGTCTTTAAGAATCATCCAGGAAGCTGAGTTGAATAATGCTAAATGGATTCAAAATTGGCATGAACGATTGAAGCTAATTGATGAAAAAATGATGAATACGGTTTGTCATGGGCAGCTTTATTAGAATAGAATGGCTAAAGCTTTCAACAAGAAGGTAAGATCGAGATAATTTAAATTGGGACAATTGGTGTTAAATCACATATTTCCACACTAGAATGAAGCTAAAGGAAAGTTTGCACCTAACTGGCAAGGGCCTTTTGTCGTTCATCGAGTACTGACAGGCGGAACACTGATCCTAGCAAATATGGATGGTAAGGTGTGGTTGAAAGCCATCAATGCAGATGTTGTTAAGAGATACTATGTTTAGAAGCCATTTATTTCTTATGTAATGTTCCTTTTTCTATGTAATGAAACTACGAATGACCTAATTCCCTTGGGGTAATTCGTAGGAAACCCATGTCGGGTTTGGTCTTTTAAAGTAGAAATTTTCTAAAAATCTCTCTTTGTTTGTAATGTGAACTACAGTTGACCTGATGTCCTTGGCGGATACGTAGGCGACTACATTGTCCTTGGTCATATTAGAAAAAAAATTTGAATTTCTCCTTTTTTGTTTCATATGTAATGAACTACGTTCGGTCTGATTCCTGTGGGATATGTAGGTAACCTATAGAGGGTTTGGCCACTTAGTTTTAAATTTTTTTAAATGAATTTCATGAATTACGTGTGGCCTAATTCCCTTGGCGGGATACGTAGGCATCTTATACAAGGCTCGGTCTCATCATCTTGGAATATTAGCATCTCTCAAGTCAAATATGGAATAGTTTTTAAGGGCATCATTTCGAGAAACGATTGAGAAGACGTCAAGAGATATTGAAGATTATGGGTTCAACCAAGTAGTTGAAAAAAAGGGAAATTCTCTTTGGATAAGGGACATTCGATTTGTTTCACAATACCACTATGCATGTTTGCACATTTTTATTTATCAAGTTATTTGTTACTCTTATTTATTTTTTATTTTAAATAGTTTTAAATCAAATATCTCTTACTATTCATTGGACGAGATTTGAAATAGATGGGGTTATGAGTCCAAGCAAAGCTGAAAGCATAAAGTATCAAGAGCCAGATCTCTAAAGTTAACACAAATCAACCACCCCAAAAACTAACAATTTTTCTTTGAGTGCAGGTTTTGAAAAATAGCAGAAGCCAAAAGTTGATAACATTTGCTATCTTACGAGGATTACATATCGAACGATTTGAATTTTATTTAAAATATTTAGGAGAAATCATTACTTTGTAATAATATTGATAAAATGATTTTGAAGATTTTACAAAGATTTCAAGCGTCTTGCACATGACTTTTAGCTAGTCTACATAGATGCCTTTTAATATACTGCACAAGTGTTTTCAAATGTTTAAAATACACAATACATAGCGTTAAATATTTTGTATATATGCCCTAAAATGCACTGCACAAATGCTTTAATATATATTTTAGAATGCATTGCACATTACTTTAATGGATTTTGCATGACTTTGAGTTATTATGCACCATGCATGACTTTCATTTCCGCCGAAAGCACTACACAATTGCTTTAATTTATTTTGCACTATGCATAGATTTCATTTTCTTATAAAGCACTGCACAACCGCTTTAAGTAGTTCACATTATGTATGGCTTTTATTTTCTTCTAAAAGCACTGCACAATCTCTTTAAGTTATTTCGCAATATGCATGGATTTAAATTTATTGATTTGATTTCCTTCTAAAGCACTACACAACCGCTTCTAGTTATGTTGCATTATGCATGACTTTTATTTTCTTCTAAAGGCACTGCACAATCACTTTAAGCTATTTCACAATATGCACGGCTTTAAATTTTTTCTATAGCACCGCACAATTGCTTTCAAATGCACTGCACAATTGCTTTCTGATAACATCAAAAAACGTATGGATGCACCAAACAAACACTTTATAGAAATTCATTGCTTGCAAAAGTTATTTTTCATAAATCATTGGCTTAGAGAAAAGCCTCCATCCATCCATTATTTGGTTGAAAATGCCTCATCTTCATAATTTACTTGGTTTAAGACCTTATTTTCATCGGCAAAAGAGATCATTGACATGAATCACCGGCCTAAAACTTTATTTTGCATAAGCTTTGTTTCCAATGCCCGAGGCATTATTTTTATTAATTTCCTAAATTCATTTACTATTTATGTACTAATTGCTTTATCTAGTTTAAGTTTTGTAGGAAACTTAGTACCAACGAGGAATTATTTCTAAGCAGCGAACTAGAGCAAAGCTAGCGGATGCCAATCATCCATGGCAGCGTCCGCAAGCAAGAACTCAACTTGACTCAAAATTTGCAATTTCTCATATAACTTGAGCCTTTTGCAAATCGATTTTCATATTCCAGTGCCATCATAAGCTGAAACTGGGATAAAAATTTTGAGATTCTCTCAAAATTTTTGCATAACATAACTTGTGAACTGTATCGACCTGATTCTTGTAAAACCCGAGATATGTAGGTGACTCAAAATTCAGGTTTTGATCGAATTAATAATCATAATCGTGCCAATTCTAGCTTCGTTATTCCACCTTTTGGGTGTAACCTTTCCATAATCAGTCTAATTTACTAGTCGAGAAAAAATTGATTTACATCAACATTTTTGTCGAAAGACTCTTTCATCAGCTATGATCTAAGAGGGACAAGCTGTTGACACCTAATTTTGGCTCTCCTTTTCATATAATTAATTTTCATATGATTTTTAGTCCTGAATACTTTATCAAAATGAAGTTTTTTATCCTTCTTATTAATTTCAGTAATATTAGGCGTCAATGAAATAATTTTCTTTTACTTTCTTAAATCTAACCTTATTACATAAATATCGTACTAATACTACATATACCGCGTCAAATATTTAACTATTAGGATGTTAGCTTTTACTCCAAATGAATTTTGTTTGATTGACATAATATTTTTCTAAAATATATTTACGCTCGTTAAATTAATCAAATGAAAAAAAATGATTGAAAAAATCAAATTTTCTACCTTTACACATTTTGGGCCAAGTTTATTGTTTCTCATATGAATATGGAGCCCAAAACTCTCTTTTTACCTACAGATAAAAACCATCCCAACCCAGAATATCCCCAAAATCGGCCTAAATATCCTATTAGCCTAAATAGCCCAAGACCTCTTTTCTCTTTCTCTCCAATGTTGAACATCAACCAGAGAGCTCAACTAGACTAACCAAGTCATGCTCTTCCATGTCTGCAATCCCTTCAACCATCAAACCATTGGAAAAATAATAAAATCCATTGATTTGATCTCCCTTTTCATCTTCTCTCTCTATGCCTACCTCAATCAATATCACTTGCTCTTCTATCACCCTTTGTTGAAGAAAATTGCTCTATAATTTCATCAAAAGATGGAAAAATTCAAAGACCCATTAGTTTCAAGGTGTTTTTCCTTTGATTCAACGGCTATCAAGCTTAAATTGATAGGTCCAAAGTCTCTCCATCTCCAAATCATTACTCGTCTCTCAAATCGACTTAGAAGCGGTGATACTTTGTCCTTTTCAGCCATTGCTCCTAAATACAGATGGAGAGGCTGAGAAGGAAAAAGTGTCAACAAGGTTTCAAAGCTCCTCAAGGAGTCGTTGCAGCTTAAATTTTCCTATAAAAGGGGGCCTTGTTCACCCCTTTAGGCATGGGTTTCAAGGTGGTAAAACTTGAGGAATTCTAAGTCTCATACTATTTTACCCCTTAAGTTTTCTTGCTGTATTTTATAGTTTTCCAACCACCCTTCCTCCTAAATCTTGTTGCTGGAAGTTTGCATAAAATCATTCATCACTCATAGTTTAGGTTCATTGTTCGGTTTGAATTTGAATTTCCGATGAAAAAGCCTTTGTTCGCTGCCCCACGTAAGGTAAATTCCATCTCGTCAAATTACATTATATTTAGTTTTTGTGATTCTTCGATAGTTTGAATTCATTAGTCGATTCTGGACGTAAATATGAAATAAAATAATGTCTGGTCATTTGATTTCATCTACATTATCTGAGGTGTTGACAAAATATTTCTAGTTGGTAATCTGATTCAAATGAATATAATTAATATTTAGGATTCAAATAAAGTTGTCTATTTTGTTTTACTGGTTGTGAAAGTAAATTCATAGTGATAGTTCTCGCATCGTTGGATTTTATACACGCTTGACAGTATGTCCGTAAATTATTCAAACCATTTAATTAGCTTAAGATAGACTCTATGAATATTATGCCTCTTGTAACTCATCCAATGGGTTGTTATGGGTTTATTTGATGTTGGTTTGGTTGCTTTAATGGTGACATAGTGACTTAGATGTCTTCCTATTTGGCTCGGGTGTTCACAAGGTCCTAGCAGCCTTGATTTTGTCCACAAAATATTTTTGAACAGCTTTAAACATTACATATTCTTGGTTGTACAACATAGAATCCTTGAATATTTTGTTTGAAAGCTGAATACGACATGTTGTTGTTGTTGTTTTTGTTGTTGTCGTTGTTGTTGTTATTGTCGTTGTCGTTGTCGTTGTCGTTGTCGTTGTTGTTGTTGTTGTTGAGCCTTTTTTAGAATTTCTAATCACTAAATTTTTTTAATTTTTTGTAATAAGTAACAAATTCTCAAGCCATTGTATATTTAAACAACTAGATATTTTATCTATCCATGTAGGGTAGGGTAAGTGACTTATTTTCTAAAATTTGATTAAAAAGCAAAAAGGGTCATCTTTTAGAATAAAAATTGTTTATTTTATTTATTTTTATTATTAATTAAAAGCTTTTGTGAAACTATTGCATCATTGGTAAGAGATTTTATAAAGAGATCTAACTTTGGGGAAGATTATTTTCTACTTGTTTTAATTGTTTAGTATAGGAGTAAAAGAAAAGAAATGTAGTAAAGTGAACCGATGTTAACATAATATATATACATTCAATGTGGAACAAAATTGAGCTTGTTGGACTGGTCCAACCAATACAAAAGTGATTATATAAGTGGATAAAAATCTACCTAGATTGTTGCAACTACAGTTGATGACACGTCTTTCGTTTGGACATTCCTAGAAAAGTACATGATGCACGTCTCATTTGGAAGTTTCAAATATATAAGTTGAGGAGACATACGTTGATTTCGAAATATTTATTGCACCATAAAATTACTGAAATACCCCTGGTAGTCATTTAATAAGGAACAACTTTCATAGCATTGTCAGTCTTTTCTTCTTCATTCTACCTTTCGGTTTAAAAGTAGAACTTTTCTCAACAAAATTATGACTCACAAATTTATTTTGACTCAAAATAGTGCTAAAAGAGGTAAAAGGAGATATATTGGATCTGAGATTAAAAACGTTACAATAGATCAATAACACAATCAGTAGCGGACCCAGAATTTAAGGAGTGTGTGCTTAAAAAAATTAAAAAGCTGAAAAAATAAAAAATTTCCTCACCGAGGTTCAAACATGGGGCGTCCTTTCTAGTGGAGAATCTTAAGATCAACCTAAATGTCAGTGCACCCAAACAACTTTTTATTTCAGTGGGTGTTTTGATATGTTTTATACCTATTTTCGTACATTTTCTACGTAATTATTCATATTTTACGTCGAGTTTAATAGGTGCCGGAGCATCCGAAAAATTGGTGTAGGTCTGCCCCTGAACGCAGTCATATAAACATTGAATGGTTAAATCCAATGGAATTGGTTAAATCCAATGGTTAAATCCAAACGCAGTCATATATATATATATATATATATATATTCATGCATCTCAAATAGCCAGTCGATGGAATTGGAGAACTACTCATGTAACACATAAACTTGTGTATTGTTAGTTCACTCCATAAACTTTTACATA
>NC_061116.1:187723486-187791605 GCF_002878395.1 Capsicum annuum
ATCGGTATGATGCTTTAACAACCCATCGGCAATCTATTCTGAATAGTTATTGATGAACTTTATTAGTTTTTTTGGAGCCTCGTCCGAGATGTTGAACCCTTCAAACAGGTAATACTTCTGTTCTCCCGAACTGACAGGATCTATTTTTTCTTCTTCTTTGGAAGTAGTTGATGGATTATCAATTGTGATATTATGCTCTTCAGCAGTAGCTTCTACTGTGACATCCACCTAAAAAGCCATAATTATCAATGCTAATTACAGATATACAACAGATTGTCTATCTGTTGCAACAGACAAATCTTATGTTACAATAGATGGATCATCTGTTGGGATGAATTTGAACAGGTAAAACAAAGCGGTACAATAATTTCGAATAGATGACCCATCTGTTGCAACATAAGACTCATATGTTGGTATAAATTAAAAAAATATTAAAACCTATTTGATTTGCTAAAATAAACGGGCATATGTTGCAATAGATAACACATCTGATGCAACAGGTTAGACAATAGTTGCAACAGATGTATATATTTGTTTGATAATTTTAAGCAGATGTATCATCTGTTGAAACAGATATGTGCCTGTTTGTTTATTGGAACAGATGATATACATTCACCTTTTTCAGCTCATGCTGCTCTCCTGTGGCCCTTGTACACTGAACAATGGTGCAAGAAAAAGATAGAGGCATTGCAATTTTGCTTTTTTCGATGCTTGATGATGCCCTGGAAATAGCTTTCCTTATCCTTTTAGCCACCTTGATCTCTAGTGGAGTGTATGGATATGAAATCCTCTTTGATGGAATGACACCCCTCTTAGATGTTATTTCCTTTACAGAAGCAGTTAGTGCATTAATAACATTAATTACTCCATCAGGTTTCGCCTTGTAGTCTTGACATTTGCATGCAGAACATTCGCTAAAAGTGAAAAAATCTGAAAAACACACTTATTTTCTCCCATTAATTTTTAAAAATAACCACTTTTGAAAAAAAATAATTACTTTTGAGGAAAAATAACCTTGATCAAACGAGTTATAAATCTACAATTAGACTTCTTCTATAACTAAACAACTAATTAGTCTAGAAAAAAAAAAAAAGTAGAAGCAACAGATGCAACATGGGATAATTTATTATGTTGTATTGTATCAGTTCAATGATGTCGCAGAATCACACCCCTCATATTATATAAGATATGGCGATAAAAATCATACTTGTGGTTATAGAACTTTTTTTTATACTAGTTTAACCGCACGTGTCTCACACATATAACTTCATCGTTTGTTTATTGAAACTTAAATGATTTTGTCGTTGCAGAGATTTTTAATAAATTATAAAAAGTTCAAATAACTTCTCAAAGATACTTTACACTTTAATATAATAATGTAAACATAAACATATATTTTTGTGTAAGCACATATATACTTGTCAGTGGCTGGGAGAGATGCATCAATTTGAACTATATTTGCGATACAATTTTTTTTTATATATATATTTAAAATATTTCTTTTTTTTTAAAATCAAATTTTTACAAAATCATTGATTACATTCTTATTACGTACTAAAAATTTTTAAAATTTAATACTTCTTAAATTTCTTAAATTTTTCTTATTGTAACGTTTTTTAAATCTTCTTAAAATCAAGTTTAGTTGATTTAGAATTCTTAAACTAATGAAAAAAGTATTAGTTGTCATTAATTTTGATTAGTTTTAATAAGTAAAAGTTTTACCATAAATATATTTAATTAATTTTCAACTCTTAAAGACTAGGAAAAAATAGTAAAAAAACGATTTTGTCTAAAGCAAAGACTTTTAATGAAGAGCAAAAAGTTCAAACAATATTTTTAAGGCCTTCACACTTATATATTAGATATATAGATAGACAGATATTAGATATTAGATATTCTAGATTAGAAATATATAAATTCTCTGATTTATCAGTTGTAAATCACAAGATACACTCTTTTTATATTCTTGATCTGTCAATAGTTATCAAGTATTAGATAGTTTATCAATGGTTAATCTCATCTTTTTAAAATAGTTGTCATGTATAGCTTTTGAGAAAGTCAATTTAATTAATTTTAAAAAAGTTAGATTAGATTAGATTAATATTTTAATACTAAAATTTGGATAGTTAAGAATTATATGAAAAATACTTTTGTAATTTTTTTTCTCATAATGAAAAAATACATTTTAAAATATTAAGTGAAAGTTTAAACATTTGACTCTCAGAAATGGAATCATGACAAGTAAGCTAAGGGAATAGTTAATTACACATGATTTAAATAGTTTAAACTCCCAACTGTTATGCATTGGATATTTGGATGTCCCCTTGCTAACTTTTTCATAATTTTTTTCCTTCATCCGGTTGAGAGTATTATAAAAGCCTACTAAAACTTTAAGGAGTCAATATACATCAAAAGCTCACTTTTGTTCCTTACTCTATAAATATGGAGATCATTTATTTTTCTACTTTCAACTTTGTTACAATGGTCATATGTTTTTCCTTTTTGTTTACTCTATTGGCCAAAAGGAGAAAATCAACACAAGAAAAATTGCCTCCAGGTCCATGGAGACTTCCTATTATTGGGAGCCTCCATCACTTGAGAGGTGCATTATTATTTCCACATTGTATCTTTAAAAATTTGGCAATGAAATATGGTCCTATTATGTATTTGCAACTCGGAGAAATTCCTACTATAGTCATATCATCTCCTAATATGGCCAAAGAAGTACTAAAAACTCATGAACTCGCCTTTGCTACTAGGCCACAACTTACATCCGTAAGCATCACTACTTACAATTTTAAGGACATTGTATTTACACCATATGGTGACGAATGGAGACAAATGCGTAACATATGTGTTACAAACCTACTAAGTACCAAAATTGTCAAGTCATTTGGTTCAATTCGGAAGGATGAGATTATGAAAATCGTCTCATCAATCCGATCCACGAATGGTTCTAGTGTTGTCAACTTAACAGAGAAAATGCTTCAGTTTTCGAATTCAGTGACTTGTAGATCAGCCTTCGGAAAAGTATGCACAAATCAAGGCGAGTTGATTAATTTGTTGAGGGACGTGCTGGACACAATAGGAGGATTTGATGTGGCTGATTTGTTCCCTTCGTGGAAGTTACTTCACAAGATGAGTGGGGTGCAATCGAAACTCTTGAAGCTGCATCAAAAGGTTGATGTAGCTCTTGAGAACATTGTTAATGAACACATTAAGAATCAAGCACTGGGAAGGAAGGAAAATGGTGATCAATTAATTGGAGGTGAAGATTTGGTTGATGTTCTCTTAAGAATTAAGGAGAATGGTGAACTTCAATTTCCAATAACAAATGATCACATAAAAGCATTCATTGCTGTAAGTTCTCTCCTTAATTAAGTTATATATACCATAGTACAAAGAATATTGCACAATTAAGTCACACAAAGGATATTTACAACTGAGTCTTCACAAGAAATGAGATTTATAATCTTTAAATTAAGAAATGTTTGTTGTTATAATAGATAAAAGGTAATTTGAAAGTTTTACACTATTTAATAATGACAAGGTATATAATTAACCTAAACTTAACATTTAATTGTGCACTCTCATGGAATTGTCTATTACTACCTTATGTATATATATTCGAATATGATAGTCTTTATTTATGTATATACATACTTATTTTTTGTTGTAGGACATGTTCTCTGGTGGAACTGAAACTTCAGCTGGGTCTATTATTTGGGCATTATCAGAAATGATGAGGAGACCAAATATTATGGCGAAGGCACAAAATGAAGTGAGACAAGTCTTCAAAGGGAAGACAAGTTTTGATGAAGAAGATCTTGATAAATTGACATACTTAAAATTAGTGATCAATGAAACATTGAGGCTACATCCTCCGGGTAATCTACTGCTAAGGGAATGTAGAAAACAAACATATATTGATGGATATACGATACCTCCTAAGACAAGAGTACTAATTAATACATGGGCACTTGGAAGAGATTCCGAAAGTTGGGACGATCCTGATAATTTTATACCAGAGAGATTTGAAAATTCTCCGGTTGACTATATGGGAAATTATTTTGAATTTATTCCATTTGGTTCTGGAAGAAGGATTTGTCCAGGAATGCAACTTGGTTTAGCTAATGTTAAACATCCTTTGGCTCGGCTCCTATATCATTTCGATTGGGCACTTCCATATGGAGCTAGTACAGAAGACTTGGATATGGTCGCAAAAACTGGATTAAGTGCATCGAAGCAAAAAGATCTGTGCTTAATTGCCATAGAGCACAGAGACAATGGCAAAATTTGATGCTGTGCTTTAAATGAATATGAATAAGTCACAAGTACCATACGTATAGTTAATGTGTATGTTTGTGTGATATGTCTTGCTTTCATCTTTGAAGTTTACCTGTAGAAAATTAATGAGGAAGAAGAAGAGCTACAGTCGTTTGTACATTTCTTTTGGGTAAAAGGTGGAATATATTGTACCGTTTATGTAGTACTATGTAATGTGATCATATAATATTTTTTCTTTTCCTAACACATTGTTTTTGGTCCACATGAATATTCCAGATATAGTTCAAAACATTAAATTGAATCCTTTATCTGCAGGGCGGAGCTGTATAGAGCCAATGGGTTCAATTGAATTCTCTTCACTGAGAATTTATATCGTGCAACAAGGACAAAAATGAGTTTTTCTAATTATATATAAACTGTTGAATCCCCTAAAAGTAAGAGAAGATTTTGATATAGTATGTAAGAGAAGATTTTGATATAGTATTTGTTGGTGAAATGATAATAAAATTACAACTGAAAAATTACAAATGAAGAAAACAAAAAAAATCTTCTTCTAGGTTGAGGCACGGATATCTCGTTCTATTTAATGAGATTTAAGTCCACTGCAGTAAATGTTTTCACCGTCCAACAGTAATCTTTTTGACTTGTTCTCACAGGATACAACAGTCTTCTTATAAAGAACAAATCAACAACTCTGGACAAGAGTTATGTTCAAAACTCCACAAAAAGAGCACCTCCCTTTAACTAATAAACTTTTTTTTTCTAAATTTTGTTAACTCTATATTTTCTTGTACTTAGGAAATAATGCAAGACTACACTATTTATAAGAGAGTAAGTCTTCCATGCAATTAAGTAAGAATGAATGAGGGTAGTAAAGATGAAAAATTAATGATCTAGAGATTAACTAATGACACTAATGATCAGATTCTACCACCATAAAGAATTAAGAGTAGTATATATATTAATATAAAGGAGAAATATAAATCTGCTGATGTGGTATGCTTAGTTGATCAATAATGCCATTTATCTTTTTTGCTCTAATTTTTTTATTTTTTTTCCTTTTTCTCATCTATTTATCTCATAAAATTAATAATTAATGACAACCAAATTAGAGAATACCCACCGATTAAGAAAACCTACCGTTTCTTCTCCATATTGTAACGCATCAACTTCTCCCGAATGTTTCTTATTCCTTCATTCATCAAGGAAATTAATTCAAACTCTCATCTCTCTTTTCTCTTTGTATGTATAAACAGAATTCTTCTCCTTCTGTTCATGCAGTTTTTTTTTTTAGCACCATGCTTTTTCTATGCGCCAACAATTTGAAATCCATCTAGATAAGTATCAAACTTCAAGTTGGTAATTAAAGGAAAGAAAACACCCTTAATTTTTTTTTTTGTTTTATAAATTTGATCAAAGACTAACACAATTTATTCCCTTTGAAATTTACTGTCACACTCTATTTGAGGGACAAAGGTCGCTGCCGTGGTAAGAAAAACCAACAAGATATCCTCCTTTTATTTGTTTCAAGCTTGAATTTTATATATATCTCGCCTAATAAAAATGAGCCTTTGTAGTTGCATGTGTGCAATTTTTCTTTCATTCCCTCTATTAACTCTTAATTTTAGGAGAAAAAATAGTTAAATTTATGTTACCATTTTATTTTATTTGTAGGAATGGATTACTCTTTGTTGTGGTATCTGCTCCAACCTGATATTGTGAGTGAGTATAATAATTGTTGATTCTTTTTTAACATTTTGTTAGTATTTTGCTTAAATCTTTTGTTATTTTAGTTTTTTTGGTTTTGAAGGGGTACTTAGTCCTCAAATGTCAGTTGTTCAACCTATATTGCTCAAAATCTTCAAAAATATCAACTGGTGCAACATTGAAAGTGAAGAGTTCGTGCAACTTAGTGTTCGACTATATTGGTGATAAACTTATTAATATTTTCCAGTTTCTTATTTCAAATGAACTCTTAGACTAATATGTCAACGAGGAATTAGTCTTTGGATTTTTAAACCATTAATCGAAAACTTTTGATGTAGAAATTCATAATGGCTAATACCGAGAGGTGAGATGTAGTATGGAATAACCTCTGTACTCTTAAATTATTCAAATTTGTGTAGATAATGAGTGTGAATAAAATTTATGATGTAGAAATTAACTAATCCACCACACATATTAGGAACCTGATCTCGGAATTTGCAGTAAACAACAAACAGTAAAAAAGTGCAACACAAATTTACCGTGGAAAACTCCTTGCTCAAGGGAGTAAAAATCCACGACCTACACTGCGTAGGATTTCACCACCAATCTCCTCTAATTGCAAAGACCTTTGTTTAAGATTACAATCCTGCAATCCTAGAACCTAACTCTTAACTCACAACTCCACAATTTACTCTAACTATTCTACTCACTATATGAGCACTCCAAGAAGTCAAACCCGCTTCTTATTACAATACATCACAAACAAGAAGTCAAACCCGCTTCTTGTTACAACGCCCCACGAATAAGAAGTCAAACCCGCTTCTTATTATTCACATTCATGACTAAATAACGTTCAATAAAAGAAAAGATTACAACTCAGAATCTATCCTATTAAAGACTCGAAACTCATTAATTTACTCCAACTGATGAATCCAACAACGACTACTAACTCTAGCCTTAATCTTCTCACACTTTAGTATTCAGTAGTGCAAACTCAAATAAAAATTGTGAACTAGGTTTCTGTTTTGCTGTGTTGAACTCCTGCAGTTTTTGCTCCGATGGCTATTGCTCTAAAGATGATTAATTTTGTGGATATGCAATAGGTGCGGGTCTCAATGATATTCTTTTCATATATATGCTGGAGATTTTTCATGCCCTAAAATATCACGGAATTGGACGCCTTCTCCAAATGGAACTTGGTTTCCTATGAGGAAATATGTGATTCCTTTCCTTATAATGAGATTGTATCATATAAGAAAACTTTGACTCCTCTTTAGACTCTATTTCATATTTTTATTTCTTTCCTTCTTTTCTCTTAATTTCTTTTCTTTTTTGCTCCATTCTTTACTTCTTGCTCTTTTATTTATTTTCTTCTTTATTTCGTGGCTCCAATATTTCTTATTGGTCCTTGATTTTCTTATATAGTCACGTCGCCTATTCTGGAATCTGGTTCACATGATACCATATTCACGTCACTTATTCTGGGACCTGATTCACATGATTCAACATACAAAAGTCAACAAGTAGTGAACTAGGTTCGTATTTGTCTATCATCAAAACTACAAACACGTGCTCCATCTTTCCAATAATTTTTCCTTTTTTGATGATGACAAATAGTGCATCATATATTCCTTGTCCACACCATATAACTTCCCCTTTTGACGTCATTAAAAATCAACAACCAAAGAACACAATGAACATATAGCAAGTGCAATATCATTTTAACTCATGGCCACTCGGGAAACACTATTCAGCACATATTTGTTGACAATAAGGTAAGTCAATCTGAGGACATCAACCATTTTACATAAGCAATCAAGACATGCAGAGAAGAAATACAATACAATAGACATGTACCAATTTAAGCCCTTAGGACCCCAATCAAAAGCATATCATATCACGGGTATGAAACAAAACATAAGCACCACAAGAAAAACTGGAGACAAAGGAACTCGAGGATATATACTGGTAGAAAAGGTACTAAGGCTGAGAAAGAGGATGGGGAATGCTTTTTCATACCATTGTGCACTTTATTTTTTTCTTTATAATACTTCATGCTAAGAATTCATGAGGTCCACCTTTAGTTGAGTATTTTTATCTTCAAGTAAACTATGCATTTGTAAGATGTAGATAAAACAACAACTGAATGATGAGACCTATTTTTTTTTTCAGAACCTGATTCATATGAACAAAGATCTTACTTCTTTTGGATATTTTTGTCAGATGACTTCTTCTTGATGACTTTCAAACCCTGGTTAAGCAAAATTAGATATGATTAAAGGACTCATCAAATTTTGTGCAACAATGATGGATTTTCCAACAATAAGATAACTGATATTTGTTTGTTCCTAAGAAAGTAGTTCCCCTAAGAAATAGTTAGTTAAACTTTAAAAGTGAGGCTATGAGTTGGAGTTTGTGAACCTGGTTTAGATAATGAGGTGGCTAAGACAATGATGACACTAAAGGAAATGGACTAGGTTCCCCAGACCGTTTAGCCACTGTCAAAGATGTGTCTGAGGTGTGTACCTGTAATAGTACGATACTGATTTATTAGATATACATTATATGTCCAATCAAGCATAAAATTGTTTATTTACTATCTAATTATTAAGGAAGTTATGACGCATCAATGCTTCTTCATAAGACCAAGCTCCAAGAAACGAAAACTAGGTTCACATTGCATTGAACCCTTTAATCATCCAACACTTCCCCCTCTTTTTTGCTCACTATACATTGTCTCAACATTGGTTCCCCTTGTCTCATGTACCCCCTCATTGATATGAGGATCACCACTAGACTGTGAATTTGATCATTTTCAAGAACTGCTTAGAAATCAGGTTCTATCAGTATAGACTATTCATAATCTTTACAATTATCTGTAGCAATAACAAATCCTTCATTGTCAACCTACTCTTCAAAATCACAATCATCAAGATTGCCATTCACAAGACTAATTTTTTCATCATCTTTCTATAAATTTGTATGAACTAGGTTCCTGTTGTTTAGTTTTCCCAATTGTTGTGAGCGAGCCTTCAATATTGAAGCTAGAACATTCTAACATTCTTCTTGATTTTTGATCACTTTGAGCAATTATTCACTGAATTGGTGTTGGGCAACTTATGAACACGATTTTCATGACTCCTTCATTTAGAACCAGGTTTCAGAATTTGAGTGCTTTTGTTTTGTCATGCATCTAAGAGACGCTCAGCAAGTTATGTTTCAATCCTTTTTTTCTTTTCAAGGACTACTTTGTAACCTTGGAAATACGTGAGTGGGAGGAAACTTTCTCATATTTCGATCATGTGTCCGAAGCATGTATTATTCAGCTATCATAATTTGTATTTTACTCTCACATTTACTTGAAACACTAGTTAAAGATTGGTCTTGGGTACCCAGATTAACTTGGGCCTCTTTCGATGAGTAAAAGGATGAATGAGATCTCTTCTAGCTCAGAAAGGCAATGAGATCTCTTCTAGCCCAGAAAGGCAAATAAGAGGACTGTTTCTTTTGAACATTTTCATGGTAAGGACCTGATTTATTTTTAATAAAATTATAACAATTCATCTGATAAAAACTAGGTCCTTTTTTGAAAAAATTAATATTTTTATGATTTGCTCAAATTTGACCTTAACATTGATTTCTAAGATGGCCTTCCTTCCATAATGAGTACAAAATTTTAATCTAGCAGGGTTACCTTGTGAGACTTGTGTTCTTCAGGTTTAAAACCAATCCCATGTGTATGGTGGTTTGAATATCTTGAATTTGAATTATCAGTGTTGACGACCTAGTCCACTTTTTATTGTGTTCTAACCATCTTTAGTCCTTGCAAGATTTTTCTGCAGTAACCTATTTTTCAGTAAGCTCTTAAAGATTTACAGTCAATTTTTTGATGTCATCTTCTAAAAATTATTGAAAAGTGGTTGCTTGGCTTTTTCCTTTAGAAGAAAATTCATTAATAGAGTTTTTGAAGGAACAATTTTCTTCATCTAGACTTTGATAGTCCATTCTTAAAGATGCATAATAAGTCATAAGCTGATTCTTGTCAGAACAAGTAGAATAATAGGCATCAAATAGAACATAAGCCAAATTTTCAAGTTTTCTTTTACAAAAATTTTTGAGTTCAGGTTTAAGATCAAGGAAACATACCTCAGATTCTTCTTTTTCAGTATCACCATCTAAGTCTGAACTTGCCATGTGTGAAATTATGGCCTTCTTGAAATTTTCTTCTATTATTTACCATTCGAATCAGCAATTGCAACAAGTGCTATAGTGTCCTCATCATCAGAATCCACTATAGCTAGTCATGATCGATTTTGTGGTTCTTTATCTTCAAATTCATCAGAAGAGTTTCTCATTTTATTAAGAGCCCTTTTAACAATAACATTAGCTTTATGTTTTGTCATCATTCTGTGTGATGGAAGAACCAGGTCATTTTTTTGTTCCTTATATTTTTCTTGGTTATTTTTCTTGGGCTCCACTGTCCATAAAGGACAAAATTTGATGAAGTATTCAAGACTGCCACACTTGTGACACACTTGATCATGATTTTTCTTTTCATAATTTCTTGGAACCTGGTTCCTATTTTGTGAATTCAGGTTCTTCCTCAACACCTTTGAAATCTCCTAGCCATAACTGCCAAATTCTCAGGTTCAAAATCTACATTTTCATTAGCTTTTTGAACCAAATTATTTTCCTTTGAGACCCCAATAATTTCACGTGCTTGATTTTTCTTAAGCTCATACGTTTTCAAGTTTTCGATGAGCTCATCTATGGTTAATGTGTCCAAGTTATGAGCCTCAGCGATAGCTTCAACCTTACATTCCCATGACTTTTGCAACACACTGAGCAATTTTAGGACAACGTTACCATTGGGAACAACTTCACCTAGAGAGTAGATCTCATTAATGATCGATGTAAACCTAGTATACATCTCCTGAATAGTGTCTCCTTCCTTTATCCTAAATAATTCATATTTTCTGTTTAGTGCATCAATCTTAGACTTCTTCACTTGACTGGTACCTTCATGAGCTGTTTGCAAAGTTTCTCGAATTTCTTTTGTAGTGGAACACGAGGATATCCTATTGTACTCATCAGGGCCAATTCCACAGATTAATATTTTCTTCACCTTTGCATTATTTTGAACGTTGATCTTGTCATTATTATCAAATTCCAATCTTCTTTTAAAAACCCATGTCTTTCTATCTTCACCAAGCTTGGTTGGAATTGTTGGTCCATCTAACTCAATGTTCCAGAGATCATGATCCTCTACAATAATGAAGTTCGTCATCTTGTTCTTCAACTACCCATAATATTTTTCATTAAAGAGGGGTGGTCTAATTTGTGAAACACCTTCTTGAGATGTTGGTGGGGCAGCCATCTGTTCCTTTTCAAGGTGTTAGCCTTTGATTTAAAATACCTGCTCTAATACCAACTGTAGAAATTAACTAATCCCACCACATGTACTAGGGACCTGGTCTCGAAATTTACAGTAGACAACAAACAATAAAATAAAGTGCAACACAAATTTATCGTGGAAAACTCCTTGCTCGAGGAAGTAAAAACCATGACCTACACTTCTTAGGATTTCACCACCAATCTCCACTAATTTCAAAGACCTTTGTTCAAGCTTACAACCCTACAATCCTAGAACCTAAATCTTAACTCACAACTCCATAGTTTACTCCAACTGTTCCTCCCACTATATGAGCACTCCAAGAAATCAAACCCGTTTCTTGTTACAACACCTCACAAACAATAAGTCAAACCCGCTTCTTGTTACAACACCCCACGAATAAGAATTCAAACTCGCTTCTTATTATCACACTCATAACTAAAAAATGTTCAATGATAGAAAAGATTACAACTCTGAATCTATCCTACTACAGACTCAAAACTCATCAATTTACTCCAACTGATGAACTCAACAACGACTACTAACTCTATCCTTAAGCTTCTCACACTTCAACATTCTATAGTGCAAACTCAAACAGAAATTATGAACCAGGTTTCTGTTTTGCTGTGATAAACTCCTGAAAGTTTTACTCCGATGGTTATTGCTTTGAAGATGATTAGTTTTGTGGATATACAATAGGCGTGGCTCTCAATGATCTTTTTTCCATATATATGCTGGAGATTTTTCATGCCTTAGAATATCATGAAATTAGATTCCTTCTCCAAATAGAACTTGGTTTCTTATGAGGAAATATGTGATTCCTTTCCTTATAATGAGATTGTATCATATAAGGAAACTTTGACTCCTCTTTAGACTCTATTTCTTATTTTTATTTCTTTTATTCTTTGATCTTAATTTCTTTTCCTTTTTGCTCCATTCTTTCCTACTTGCTCTTTTGTTTATTTTCTTCTTTATTTTGTGGCACCAATCTTTCTTATTGGTCCTTGATTTCCTTGTATAGTCACATTACCTGTTCTAGGACCTGGTTCACATGATACCACATTCACATCACTTATTCTGGATCCTGGTTCACATGATTCAACATACAAAAGTCAACAAGTAGTGAACTAGGTTCGTATTTGTCTATCATCAAAACTACAAACATGTGCTCCTTCTTTCCAAGAATTTTCCCTTTTTTGATGATGACAAATAACGCATCATATATTCCTTGTCCACACCATATAACTTCCCCTTTTGTCGTCATTAAGAATCAACAACCAAAGAATCCAATGAACATATATCACGTGCAATATCATTTTAACTCATGGCCACTCGAGAAATACTATTCAGCACATATTTGTTGACAATAAGGTAAGTCAATCTGAGGACATCAACCATTTTACATACATAATTAAGACATGCAGAGAAGAAATATAATACAATAGACAAGTACCAATTTAAGCCCTTAGGACCCCAATCAAAAGCATATCATATCACGGGTATGAAACAAAACATAAGCACCACAAGAAAACTTGGAGGCAAAGGAACTCGAGGATATATAAAGGTAGGAAAAGTACTAAGTCTAAGAAAGAGGAGGTGGAATGATTTTTCATACCATTTTGCAGTTTTTTTTCTTTATAATACTTCATGCTAAGAATTCATGAGGTCCACCATTAGCTGAGTAGTTTTAGCTTTAGGTAAACTATGCATTTGCAAGATGTAGATGAAATAACAAATTAATGATAAGACCTATATTTTTTCAAAACCTGGTTCATATTCACAGAGATCTTACAACTTTTGGTTATTTTTGTCAAATAACTTCTTCTTGATGACTTACAAACCTTGATTAAGGAAAAGTAGTTATGATTAAAGGACTCATCAAATTTTGTGAAATAATGATAAATTTTGCAATAATAAGGGAACTAATATTATTTTGTTCCTAAGAAAGTTATTCCCCCATGAAATGAGTAGTTACACTTGAAAGATGAGACCATGATTTGGGATATGTGAACCTGGTTCAATGAATGAGGTGGCTAAGACAATGATGACACTAAAGGAAATGGACTAGGTTCCCCCTGAATTGGAGCTAGGATAATTTTAAAACCCCTGAACTTGTTTTTTTTTCTTGAAAGAATTGTCTTTTTAAGGATGGATCAGGTTCACCAGTGCTTAAGTTTTACACATACTTAGAAAATACATGCATTGAAAGAGATGGTACATACCTGATTGTAAATAAGGAACCAAGTTCCCCTTTTGTGAGTTCCTCCTCGATTTCTTGATGCAATTAGTAAGAAAGCAAGGGTAATATCCACAGAAGTTCTAGCCACTGTCAAAAATGTGTCTGAGGTGTGTACCTGTAACAGTACGAGACTGAGTTATTAGATATACATTATATGTCTAATCAAGTATAAAATTGTTCATTTACTAGCCAATTATTAAGGAAGTGATGATGCATCAATGCTTCTTCAGAAGACCAAGCTCTGGGCAAAGAGAAACCAGGTTTACATTGCATTGAACCCTTTAATCATCCAACACTTCCCCCTTTTTTTTGTTAACCGTGCATATTCTCAACATTGGTTCCCTCTGTCTCATATACCCCCTCACTGATATGAGGATCACTACTAGACAATAAATTTGATCATTTTCAGGAACTGCTTAGAAATCAGGTTTTACCAGTACAGACTATTTGTAATCTTCATAATTAGCTCCATCAATAACAAATCCTTCATTGACAACCTACTCTTCAAGATCACAATCACCAAGATTGCCTTTCACAAGACTAATTTTTTCATCATCTTTCTATAAATTTGTACAAACCAGGTTCCTATTTTATAGTTTTCCCCAATTGTTGTGAGCGAGCCTTCAATATTGAAGCTAGAACATTCTAATATTCTTCTTGATTTTTGATCACTTTGAGCAATTATTCACAGAATTGGGTGTTGGGCAACTTATGAACACGATTTTTATGACTCCTTCATTTAGAACTAGGTTTCAGAATTTGAGTGCTTTTGTTTTGTCATGCATCTAAGAGACACTCAGCAAGTTATGTTTCAATCCTTTTTTTTCTTTCCAAGGACTACTTTGTTACCTTGTAAATATATGAGTGAGAGGAAACTTTCTCGCATTTTGATTAGGTGTCTGAAGCATGGATTATTTAGCTATCATGAACTGTATTTTCCTCTCACCTTCACCTGAAATACTAGTTAAAGATGGGTCTTGGGTACCCAGATTAACTTGGGCCCTTTCTAGGGAGTAAAAGGATGAATAAGATCTCTTCTAGAATAGAAAGACAAATAGGCGGACTATTTCTTTTGAGCATTTGCATGGTAAGGATCTGATTTCTTTTTAACAAAATTAGAACAGTTCATCTGATAAGAACCAGGACCTTTTTTGACAAAATTAATATTTTTATGATTAGTTTGAATTTAACCGTAACATTGATTTCTAAGATGGCCTTCCTTTCTACAGCGAGTACAAAATTTTAATCTAGTAGGGTTACCTTGTGATGACTTGTGTTCTTCAGGTTTAAAAATAATCCCATGTCTAGTGGTGGTTTGACTATCCTGAATTTGAGTTAACAATATTGAGGACCTGGTCCACTTTTTATTATTTTCTAACTCATCTTTAGTCCTTGTAAGATTTTCCTATAGAAGACTATTTTTTTCAGTAAGCCCTTAAATATTTACAGTTAATTTCTTGATGTCATCTTCTAAAGATTGTTGAAAAATGGTTGCTTGGCTTTTTCCTTTAGAAGAAAATTCCTTTAAAGATTTTTTCAAGGAACAGTTTTCTTTTTCAAGACTTTGATAGTCCATTGTTAAATTTTCATAATCATTCATAAGTTGATTCTTTTCATAACAAGAAGAATAATAGGCATCAATAAGAACATAAGCCAAATTTTCAAGTTTTCTTTTAGAAAATTTTTTGAGTTCAGGTTTAAGATCAAGAAAACATACCTCAGATTCTCCTTATTCAGTATCACCATCTGAGTCTGAACTTTTCACATGTGAAAGTATGGCCTCCTTAAAAGTTTGTACCTGTTGTTCACCATCCGAATCAGCAATTACAACAAGTGCTAGAGTGTCCTCATCATTAGATTCCACCATAGCCATTCATGACCGATTTTGTGGTTCTTCTATATCTAAATTCATTACAAAAGTTTCCCATTTTATCTAGAGCTCCATTAACAGCAACATTAGCTTTACATTTTGTCATCATTCTGTGTGATGGAAGAACCAAGTCCTTCTTTTGTTCCTTATATTTTTCTTGGTTATTTTTCTTGTGCTCTACTGTCCATAGAGGACAAAATTAAATGAAGTGTTCAGGACTGCCACACTTGTGACACACTTAATCATGATTTTCCTTTTCATAATTTCTCAGAACCTAGTTCCAATTTTGTGAATTCAGGTTCTTCCTCAATACCTTTTGAAATTTCTTAGTCATGAGTGCCAAATTCTCAAGTTCAAAATCTACCTTTTTAGTAGATTTTAGGACTAAATTGTTTTCCTTTGAAACCTCAATAATTTCACGTTCTTGATTTTTCTTAAGCTCATACGTTTTAAAGTTTTCAATGAGCTCATCCATGGTTAATGTGTCCAAGTTATGAGCCTCAGAGATAGCTCATCCATGGTTAATGTGTCCAAGTTATGAGCCTCAAAGATAGCTTCAACCTTACATTCCCATGACTCCAGCAACACACTGAGCAATTTTTGGACAGCCTTACCATTGGGAACAACTTCACCTAGAAAGTAGATCTCATTAATGATTGATGTGAACCTGGTATGCATCTCCTGAATAGTGTCTCCTTTCTTTATCCTAAATAATTCATATTTTATGTTTAGTACATCAATCTTAGACTTCTTCACTTGACTGGTACCTTCGTGAGTTGTTGCAAAGTGTCCCAAATTTCATTTGCAGTGGAGGATGAGGATATCCTATTGTACTCATCAGGGTCAATTCCATAGATTAATATTTTCTTGGCCTTTGTATTATTTTGAACATTGATCTTGTCATTATTATCAAATTCTAATCTCCCATTAGGAACCCATGTCTTTCCATCTTCACCAAGCTTGGTTGGAATTGTTGGTCCATCCAACTCAATGTTCCAGAGATCATGATCCTCTCCAATAATGAAGTCCATCATCCTGTTCTTCCACTACCCATAATATTTTTCGTTAAAAAAGGGTGGTCTAATTTGTCAAGCACCTTCCTGAGATGTTGGTGGGGTAGCCATATAATCTTTTTCAAGGTGTTAGAACACCTTTAATTTAAAAGACCTTCTCTGATACCATCTCTAGAAATTAACTAATCTCGCTAAACGTATTAGGAACCTGATATCAAAATTTGCAGTAAATAGCAAATAGTAAAATAAAGTACAATACAAATTTACCGTGGAAAACTCCTTGCTCAGGGGAGTAAAAAACCATGACCTACACTGCGTAGGATTTCACCACCAATCTCCACTAATTTCAAAGAGCTTTATTTAAGATTACAACCCCACAATCCTAGAACCTAACTCTTAACTCACAACTCCATAATTTACTACAACTGTTCCATCAACTATAAAATCACTCCATGAAGTCAAACCCGCTTCTTGTTACAACACCTCATAAATAAGAAGTCAAACCAGTTTCTTGTTACAACATCCCACAAATAAGAAGTTTAACTCGCTTCTTATTATTCACACTCATGACTTATTAACGTTCAATAATAGAAAAGATTACAACTTAGAATCTATCCTATTACAGACTCGAAACTCATCAATTTACTCCAGCTGATGAACTTAACAACGACTACTAACTCTAGCCTTAAGCTTATCACATTCAGTATTTAGTAGTGCAAACTTGAACAGAATTGTGAACCAAGTTTTTGTTTTACTGTGATGAACTCCTGCAGCTTTTGCTTCGATGGCTATTACTCTGAAGATGATTAATTTTGTGGATATGCAATAAGTGAGACTCACAATGATATTCTTTCCATATACATGCTGGAGATTTGTCATGTCCTAGAATATCACGAAATTGGGCTCCTTCTCTAAATGGAACTTGGTTTTCTATGAGGAAATATGTGATTCCTTTCCTTATAATGAGATTGCATCATACAAGGAAACTTTGACTTCTCTTTAGACTCTATTTTTTTATTTCTTTCCTTCTTTGCTCTTAATTTCTTTTCTTATTTTCTCCATTCTTTCCTTCTTACTCTTTTATTTATTTTCTTCTTTATTTCATGGCTCCAATATTTTTATTGGTCCTTAATTTCCTTGTATAGTCACGTCACCCGTTCTGGGACCTGGTTCACATGATACCACATTCACGTCACTTGTTTTGGGACCTGGTTCACATAATACAACATACAAAAGACAACAAGTAGTGAACTAGATTCGTATTTGTCAATCATCAAAACTACAAACACGTGCTCTTTCTTTCCAACATATAGGTGTGTTAATGGAGGTATGAGATGCATGTTCAAAATTTTGTAAAACCAAGAGACTAGAAGACTGGCTATGTAGATTAATTGACTTTTAATCATTCATTTTCATAAAATAAATAGGGGGTTTGATTCAGTTCACAAATTAATGGTTTTCGTTTAACGAGAAGAAATATGTGTAGTAGTATTCAAATTTAGAGAAATAGCAAGCTAGGGTTATGTACACCTTATAGTTTTCAATACTTTCTAACTATGGGCTTTACGAATTCATACATGTATCGTGTTTACAGAGAAACATATTTTATTTAACAACATAATCCAAGTGTTTCTCAACCATCAAGGACTAATTCACTTTAGTTCTCTTGAATCAAAAGCATTTACCAAAAACAATACAAAATCTCAAAGTAGTTAATCCTACTAAGGCATTAACTTATGAAATAGGGGTTGGTAATCCTATTTTTTTGTCACTACTCTCTTTTCCAAAGATCAAGCTTTCTTTCGAACAAGTTGTGTTTTAAGGCATATCCTCTATGTTTGCAACCACGAGAATTCAAGATAAGTGAAGAGAGTATGATGTAAGCTAATCAATGCATAGATTGTATGCTACAAGGTTTCCATAACCCTAACTAATAAATTTAGCAACTCATGAATAAAACAAAATCATCATAAATATATTCATCATACCAAAAACTAGAAGACGATCTTGGTGTACGAATAGTGAAAGCAAGAAAGAAGAAACGTTTCTCTCTCTCCTCAAGCTAAGCCGCGACTCTCCCTCTTTAAAAACTAATACATAATAATTCAATAATGAATAAAAATTCAGCAATGAAGTCTTTTAATAATCTCTTCTCTCATAATTTCCTTCTAAGTCCCTGAACAAATTATAAATGATAAATTAGTCTTGGACATAGTTTCTAGGTGCCACATTTGGTCCAGATTGCTACTCTCTCTTGTGTCATATGTCATCCGCATTCCATAGTCCCATTATGTCTTCATCTACTTCATTAATACCTGAAATCATGCTAATCACATCGATTAGCTCAATTACATAGAAGTAGAGTAAAAACATAAGAAACTAGGCACTTTGTTCTCTAAACTTAGCTAAAATATGGATAAATTATGGTGCTTAGGCATATAAATACACCCAAGATCAGGTCACTCATAGCTTGTCCTCACCAGTGGCGCGGTATTGACACCCTTCCAATTGAGATTATAGATTGGACCCCAACATAACTATAATAGCTTATTAGGGGCATGTCGATTAGATAACTACTTCCTATAGTCTTAGTCACAGTCACAATTATAGAACTTAGATAGTTCTATGGAATTTAGGATTGCCAGATACAGTCAACTCAGAACAGTACGGAACTCAGCTAGTTCCATCAGAACCTAGACTATTAGATACAATCGCTCAGTATCAGTTATGTCAGTTTTACTTGATATCAGAATCTCATGTAATCAGCACTCAAACTCAGTAATCATGTTATCACGAATTTAGTTACAGTCTTTTATTCATGTATGTATTCTCATGTTCATGTTATACAGTCAGTTAGCATTGTTCATGCATCTAAACCTTATGCATTCAACCTACCTCACTTGCATACCAGTACATTCAAACGTAGTGACGCATTTGCGCTATGGTGTTTTATACCATAGGTTTAGAAGCACGATCTCTAGAGCATCAGTAATATTCTAGTTTCAGTAGTTAGAGTTAGCAGTTAGTCCTCATCCTTCGAGGACATGATCATTACTTTTATTTCATTATTAGTTGGAGTTAGTTGGGGACATGTCTCATCAACTCCTTATTCAGATAGTTTAGAGACTTTCAGAGTACAGTGTTTTCAAACTAGATGTTTTCAAATGTTTTTTCAGTTTTGGTATTGTCGTACCACATTATTCAGAGATGGTTTTATCAGATGTTTATCAATTTTGAACCTTATGGCCTTTTAGCCTTTATTTTTGCATTTATACAGTATATTTCCAGTGTTCAGGTACAGATATAAGTCATGAGTTAGCTTGTGGTCCTTCGGGGTCATGAGCACTGTGTAGCATTTCAGGTACTAGATTTAGGGTGTTACAAACCCAGAAGCTAATGAATCAAATATCGTACAACCGAGAGTTGATGCTAGCTTACTGAGATCACTGTACCTATCCTTGAAATTCTTGTAGAAGTCGAGGTCCATTATCCTATCGATAATATCATAAGCTTTCGGGTATGCTAATTACCTGCCCCTCATGAGGCAGAGAATTTCTTCAACATACTATGATATAAGAAGTAAATTTTTAAATAGGCTAGTAATTGTAAAAAAGAAAAACATAGTGAAAATATGCAATGGATAGTCCATATATTGTAGAGGGTTCTCTGAATCTGTTCATAGATTACCACCTAATGCAACTTATGAAAGAGATAGGTAATATATTGCAATAGATGACACATCTATTGCGTAAATTCTTCTTCATAGAGTAGATTAGAATGCTAGGTTAGGAAAAGTAAACTTACCCTGTCCACGCACTACATATGCATATCTATCATACTCTTGAAGCCTTGGGAGGAAAAGGTATGGATGGGGTAATTTTGTGCTCCTTGCTTAGCATTCTTGGCCCATCGCAGATCCCTTTTCTCTTTGGAGCCAAGTTCTACATATATGTCCACCTTTTTGAATGGCCCCTGAACTTCAAAAACTTTTGGAAAGGGAGTAGTTGTAATTTTTTTTATTTCTAATTGGAGAGTACTTGGCTAATTGCTTTTTTCTTCCTCTCAACCACTATTGTAGGAGTTCCTGACTTCCTCACTTTCTTGGATGGTATGAAACCCCTCTTGGATTTCAATTCCTCAATAGCTTTAGCTATAGCCTCTACTTTTTCAAAGAGTTTATCCTAGCTGTCCTTGCACTCTTCGCATTACAATGAGAATATGAGGGTGAAGAAGAGTGAGAGGGACTGATGTAAGGGTGAGAGGGACCTGTGTAAGGGTGAGAGGGACCTGTGAAAGTGGTGTTTTCAAATATATTTATTTTTTCTTTAGCATCAACATGCTCATTGTCACGACTAGCAGAAGCATCAACATGCCCGCTACCAACATCAACAACTCCACAAGCAACACCCCTAGAAGAAGAACACAGATCTATTGCAGTAGGTTGGTCCTAAAGAGCCTCACCATTAGGCTGACCTTGCCTAGCTGTTCTTTTTATGGATGTTGCTCTAATCAATTTATTCTTATTAACTCCACTATTGGGTCTGCTATTGTATCAACAATACCTAGAGTAATAAAAGAAGTCATCCCCAACTCCTGCTTAGTGGGATTGATCCATGGATGTACAGTCTATAAAAAAGATAGATATATTTAAATCATATAATAATTTGCAGTCAGTTGGGTTACTTGTTAACACAGACAACATATGCAACAGATGATCTTTCTATCACAATAGCTGATCTATCTGTCGCAATAGATTAACAATATGTTGCATTAGATTACCCATCTGTTGCATAATTTATAATAGATAGGTAATTTGTTAAGTTGGGTTCAGAGAACTAAAGCAGCAGATGGGTAATCTAATGTGAAATATAAATCATCTATCGCAATAGATTACCATCTATTTACTAATTGTAGTGGATGGATAATCTGTTGCAACAGATGGCACATTTATTTTAATATCTTTCTTTTATTTAAATTATTTTACTTAAAATAAGACATACTACATCATCCGGAGGGTTAAAGAGATCAGACTCCTTAATTTTTATGCTGCTCTTTGCAGCCAACCACTAAGGATCCTTGGACGAGAAACCTCATTCGGGTAATCCTTGACCTGCTTTCGAAGGTGAGGAATGGCTTCAAATGCCCAAGTTTAAAAATATAAATTGGAGGCAAGCAAAAAAATTCATAATAATTATTCAATATAAATTAATGGATGAGTAAACAAATAGTGATTAAATTTACTATAAAAGCCCAAGGAAAGCCGATATTGTGATTGTCTTTGGGGATAGCTTTGTCAGTAAATATTTAACAGTCAAGTAGTAGTTGTCATAGCCCCAGGGATAATTGTTGAATTTCCTAAAATCCTCAGCAAGATTCAACAAATCACCTTCTATGGCTTTGTTAACGTCTCTTTCCAATGTAACAGAATGGGCAAACCAAACTAAGCACAATTTCTCCTTGGACTTATTTGATATGGTTTTATCCTTGAGATTTTCTATCAACTTATTGGCTTTTTACCCATATCGAGTAATGTCTAACAACCCGTCTATTTTTTCCTTAGGTTTGTTGGTTTTGGTGAGTGGTCGCTAGGACAATGCCTTTCCTATATTTGATGGTGGTGGTTTGACTGTAATGATTGCCTTGGACCTTTTGAATGGTATGTCCTTGGTGAGAGGTTTTTCTGGATAATCGTATCTCAAGTCTATCACTATGGTAAACTCTTTCAAGCTAAAACAAATCGGCATGCCATAGTAGTTAATCCAGATTTCATCCATCTTTTTCCCCCTTTCTTCGAATCTTTATCATCCCCCACGTTCTTGATCCTATAATTGAGAAGACCATATACCATGCTTATTTAGAAATGGGCAATGTGGTCCTCAGGTAGCTCAAGAAAGTGTCCAAAGTAGCTCTTCTAAAAAAGTCCATCTATGTTTTTATTCTTCATAGTTTTCCTAAAGTCATCAAAAAGTTTCCCCAATTAACATTTAAGTACAAGATCACCAGTTAGTTCTGCAAGGTCATCTATCGGCATTACAACTTGAAACCTGTTAATACTAATAGTTTTGACAGGATCATGCTGGGATTTTGATATTAATTAATGCCCCATTGGTGATGCATTATCATCACGTTGATGGTCATCCTCTTTCTCACTCTCTACTTCCTCCTCTTCTTGTTTATCTTCTTCTTCCCCCTTACTTTTATTTTCCTTATCACCATCTACAGACCTTTGTCCACCTCCTTCAATGTCACTTTCATATCTTTCCTTAGCTTCACTTTTCCTTGACTGAGATTGTTCAGGAAGCTCCTCCGAATCCCTTTGTATTGTAGCCTTTTTTGTTACGTGGTTAGAAGTTGATCTACTTTTACTTTTTTTTATTTTGGGAGACATATTTTACCTACAAACAACAGAAAAAAATTACATTATAATTGATGTATGCATAAATTTTAAAAATACATTACAAACACCACCAATACCGATACCACCAACCAATGTAATAAACCCCACCACCAACAACCACCATAAACACCACCACCAATAGCTACCACAAACACTACCAGTTTTACCACAATACCACCAGCATTACCACCACGACCACCAATACCACAAACACCATCCAACACTCACTCCTAGTTCTAGATAAATCAATTTAGGTATTATCTTGGTAATGAGGTAATAAGAATCATTTCAACTCAGAGAGATCGATCGACAATTCAGGTCAGGAAAAATGCAATACCTACATCATGCAATTGACAAAGACTCCATTAAAGTTTTAGTTGACCTTATGAACTCACCCTGAGTTCTAGGTAAATCAATTTAGGTATTATCTTGATAATGGGGTAATAAGAATCGTTTTAACTTAGAGTGATCGATCGATGACTCGGGTTGGAAGGAACACAATACCAACAACATGTAATTGCCAAAGACTCAATTAAAGTTGTAGTTGACCCTATGAACTCACCCCTAATTCTAGATAAATAAATTTAGGTATTAGTTGAACATATAAACTCAATTGAGATTATATAAAAATAAATGTTCAACCTGTTGCAACAGATGACTTATCTGTTAGAATTTATCAAACAGATTATATCATCTGTTGCAATAGATTAACTATCTATTGTAAATTATCAAATAGGTGTTTTCATCTATTGTGACAGATGACTAAGCTGTTGGAAATTTTCAAACAAAAATTGTCATTTGTTGCAATAGATGACTTATATGTATTAAGACTTTTTTTTTAATTTTAAAGCAATTTCCTAATTTTCTGTCCAAGATAAAATACTAACGCGGTAAAAAATATTACTTGGATAAGTCAAAAATCTCCTCCTTGAGTAGTTTGATCTTGTCTTTTCAATGTCACCGTCTCCTTGTGCCCCTTAAAGTTATTAATGAATATTTAAAACCCATGTCTAGAATTTTCTCTCATTCAACAACAAATTAACTCAACTTATCTCTCTTATTTATTCATATTTATATTTCTCTTCTCTTTAGGATAATCATAACCGTCTCCTTTTTTCCTCTCTTTTCTCACCTCTTTCATATGAGTATCCTTTTGGATCTCAACCGATCAATATCTTTTCTCGACTGAAATAGGTGTTCTTATCCCTTTACTTTTTTGGCATTGCAGGTATGGTTCACTATTGCTCTTTTCTTATCATTTCTTCTTTGTATGTTATTTAAATTAGATATTTACATCTGTTGTTATTATTGATTTACCCATTACCAGTTTCCTATTTATTGAGAAAATTAAAGAAAAAATGACTTTTAAGTCTTGAATGAACGAACCATTATTTTTATTACAATATACAAAAAAAAGTCATCTATTGGGAGAACTTAAAAAACCTCATTGTCATTATCTTTTTTTATGTCTTTTGTTTATTACTTTGGTGTTAGTGGTGTTGGGGGTGTTGTTGTTGTTGGAACATGTGGTGTTTATGTTATTGATGGTGTTGGAACATATGATGTTATTTTTTTGTTGTTGATGTTGTTGTTGATATTAGTGGTGGTGTTGCAATAGTTTCCTCAACTAGTAGCAAGACTGGTTTGATTTATTCCAATAGATGACCCATCTGTTGCAATATGTCATACGTCTGTTGCCAAAGGTACATCGCCTATTGCAATAGATGACTCATCTGTTGAATGGATAGGGAATCTATTTCATCAGATGGGTCATCTATTGATTCATTTAATTTTTTGTAACCCTTTTGTAATGTTCATTTTATTCTTCTCTTATTTGACATCAAATGTTTTTCTCTTTCTTGCAAATAAAAAAAAGTAAAACTGGATCAACTTTTACCCGACCAGAATTAAAGGCAAGAGTAAAGATGGGTTTGAAGGAATAAGCTGCTTGTAGATGTAACCACTTCATATGTGGGAGCTATGTATTACTGATCAACCAATCATGAAAACACACATCTAGTACACTGATTTTGTGAATTTTGTTTCTTTACCTATTAGGCTTTAATTTTTCAAACAAGATATGGCATTTTACAGTTAAGATTGTTAGGTTGGAACTGGTAAGGCTAAGGGATCAAGTAGGTGGTGTCGATACCCTATTACGGTTTAATAAAGATTTTGCTAATATTTATGTATCAAGTTTGGAGAAGGGTTCAATGAACTTTTAAAAGGCCTATGAAGCCTCACACTGCTGCAAACAAGAATGGAAATAAATACAGTTATTGCTCTAGTCCAAATTTATATGGATGTGTTGCTCAAGGAGACTATTATGTAGCATAAGATAATTGGAAGAATATCTATGTGAGAAGGGGGAGGTAGAGAAGACCATATATCAACTCAGACCTTATTAAAGAAGAAACATAGGGTAAGTAGAAAAGTGTAGCGAAACTGGATGATGAAATTGACATGAAAAATGAAAAATTCAATGATCTATAAATATGATAGTGTATCCAAAAATAAAAATCCATCAATCCATTTTGAAAAAAAAATGTTGAAGTGGATTAGAGTTGTGGACCTTGTTAGGGGTCTGCAACTAGCTACCATGGCCTGAATGAAGAGCCACAAAATGTTGGACCAGAACTCTAAGGTTTCATCTTTGCAAGCATCGATGGTAGTAATATTGTCGGTCAGAAACAAAACCTAAACCAACAACTCCTGAAGTAAAAATAAGGGATCAAGCCAAGGTAGCAATTTCTCAAGTTAAACTTACATCCCATTCCTCCTGTTTATGGCTCGGGTTTGGTCAAAGACAGTGGAAACAACAAGGCATGGGATTTCTGTCTAACTTTAGACTTTTTTTCCTACTTCCATTGACCTGATCAGAACCACAAATAGAAGGCATGGGATGCAAGTTAGACTTCAAAAATTGATGCCTTGGCTTCCCTTATTTTTACTTTTGGATTTGTTGGTTCAGATTTCATTCTTGACTGAAAATCTTACCATTCCTCTGTGCTCGCCAAGCTACTTCTTTAGAGTTCTGGTCTTGCACTTTGTGGGCATTCATCAAGGCCACACTCGCTAGTCGCAGTCCCTAGCAAAGTGTCCAGCTCCAGTCCTATTGACTATTTTTTTCAAGAACGACTGATGGATTTTAATATTTGGATACATTTCCACATTTGAAGCTCATTTAGTTTTTTAATCTCTCAAGTCAATTTATTAGCCAGATTTGCTAGAAGTTCCTTACTTGCTTCCCTGTGTTTACTCTTAAATAAGGTCTGAAATGATATATGGTCTTCTCTACCTCCCCTTTCCCTAATAGGCATTCTCCCAAGAACCTTTTGTGTATAATAGTCTCCTCGAGAAACCCATCCATATAAATTTGGACTAGGGGGAATTTCTATTATTTTTTCATTCTTGTTTGTTGCAGTGTGAGGCTTCAGAGGCCTTTTAAAAGTCTATTGCACGATTAAAATTGGTCCAATCACTATTGGATATTTACACTGCCATCAAAAACTTAAACCCTTCTCCAAACTTGACAAATAAACATGAGCAAAACCATCATAAAATTGTAATAGGGTATCGACACCACTGTCTTGAAACCCTTCGGCCTTATCAGTTTGTACCTATCAAATTAAATTGTAAAATGTAGGATCTTATTTAAAGGATCAATTTCTAATCGGTAAAAAACTACATTCACAAAATCATTATACTATATGTGTGTCTGTCACAATAGCCTAATCAATAATACATAACTCCTACGCCTGAAAGTGGATCCATTCACTGCACGCACCTTATTCTTCCTACCCCATCAATGTCAGAAAGTGTTTATTCTTAACTTTCCATAGTTAAGTAGTGTACAAGACTACGGAGGCTCAAAGGGTAACCATCTTCAATGTCAGAGGACTACTTGCCCGTCAAGAAAAAACAAGTGCTACAAGTCACGACTTTTCACCTTTTAAATTTTTAAATTTATTTATATAATAAAATAGTCACCAATTTGGATTAATTAAGGTATGTGATGACTATTGAAAAAGAGGTGAACAATCGTGACTTTTTGTCTAACATATTCAAAATAGTTGATGAATCAAATTCCCCATCTGTTGCAATCGATGAATTAGTTGTTAGAAGAAATCAAAATATCTCCTCCAATAGATGGTCCATATGTCACAACAGATAATCTATATGTTGCAAATAATGTCTCATTTGTTGCACATACAGACCATCTATTGCAACAGATGGTAAATCTATTGCGATAGCAGTTTATCTATTATGACAGATGAATGATCAATTGCAATAGCTCAATATTAACGACTATTATTACGTCTTAAACTATTTTAAAAAGGTGAGAAGTTTGAATGTAAAAAAAATTCATGACTTTTCATAGAAAACAAAAACCTAGTAGTTTGAATATAATTAATACAATGGAGCTAAACAGTCGTTCCTTCTTTCCTAACACATTCAGATTCAATCCTCTATAAATAGGTCCCTCCTTAATCTTTATTCTACTCTACTTTTATTTATTTCTTGCATTTTATATTTTCGTATTACATTTTCAACCACTTCTATTCAAAGAGCATATTCCTTTCTCATTGTGGAAAGTTTTTTTTGTGTGAATCTACCAGTTGATAGTATCATTGTATTATATTCGGACTCTTTTCTTTACTTTTGTGTTTATATTTTTTATCAATTAATGTGTGTTCTAGATATTGCTGATTCTGTTTAGGACGTTGCTATTCTGTACAACACCATGTAGGAACTTCAGAGGCAGGTTAACGACCTGTAGAGGGAGTTGGTCATCGTGAGAGCAAGGATGTTCAAAGAGATGCAGAGGCTAATGAGGGCCCTACTGCTGCCGATTGATGATTGGTTGTCTAGCAATAATAATGATGATGACAATGATAATAATAATAGTTAGAATGTATTTTTTATTTTAGCATATGTATTTTAATTTTTATGTATTGAATCTATAGCTAATGTATTTTATTTTTTGTTTAATGAAAAATTTATTTTTGATCGACTTTGAATTTTTTATTCTTATTTAATTTTCATTCTGTCTATTTCTTTTTCTAAACATGTCAAAATGTCGATGGTTGGAGGTAAAGAGCAATTTGAATCAATAGCAATAGCAATTTTATCTTTTGAGTTCTTTCAACAGATGGACCATGTGTTGGAACAAATTGGTGATCAGTTGGGCTTTTGTCAATAGATTATCCATCTGTAGCGACAAATTTGTCATCTGTTGGAGGAAAATATTCCAGTTTGATGAATTGTATTGTGTTCTTTCAGCTAATGTCCATCTGTTGCAACAGATGGGTAATTTGTTGAAAATAATTTTGTGGTCTGTTGTATTTATTTCATGTTTTTCCTCTTTTTACTGATGCACAAGTTATATAAAAAAGATATTTTATATAATAAATGATAACATTTACGTTCACAACAATGAGTTAAATATATAAAATTCCAAAACAAACAACACATGTTTTTGCAATTACAACGATCATGGTGAATTATGATCCGGGCATGTAGTTTTTTTGTGGCCAGTGCTCTTATATGCAGAGCACTTGTTTCTTCTTGATAGAACCGATTCTCCGATTCCATGCCTCCTCTTATATGGCCTTTTTCCCAATTTGATAGCACTTGGGTCAATATATTGAGGAGGTATTAATCTCCCCAAAAGCTCTGCAGGAACAACTCAAGATTCTTTGAAAGACACCGGAGTAATATGCCTACTATATGTCATTGTATATTTTTCCACCAAATAATGTGGAGAGGAGTACTCATAAATTTTATTTCTATATTTTGCACCGTATTGAGCTCAAAGTGATGCCATAGCATGTGGACAAGGTATTTTATCCAAGTCAAAAACTCTGCACGTACAAAATCTTATTTGAAGATCGACTGTGGCAACATCACTATAACCGTTGATACTGAACTTGTAATTTGTTATTTGGTGAGATAATAACCAATTCCTCATACTGATGTTCGTTGATATTATTTTTTTTGCTTCTAGAACAAATGGGGTTCCTACGTCCTCGAACTCCACACGTCTTTCATGAAAAAATTGGCCATACTTCTTGATTATTAATTCAAACAGAGCCACGATGGGAAATTCTCTTTCATCACCAAACAATGAATTCACCGATTCAACTATGTTTAACATCATAATATTGTACTTGTACAAAAGAATCACTTAGTATGGCATCATACTAAACTCGTAACTTAAATAAGACATTAAATTCATAAGAATGTACCCATTTAATGAATAGATCCGGCTCCATCTCTCGAAATCGACATGTATGAGATGTTATGTAGCCTTGGATCCATATCCTCTATTTTATTGAAATGGTCTAAAAACTCCTCTCTACTATATGTTTTAGTTGCTCTATAAAAAAGTCATGACCATTTCGTTATGACAGTTAGTCTAAATGTTCTCTCCAAGATGCCTGGTGCAACAACCAAAGTGAGCTGAAGTGAAGAAAATTGAACCCGTCTTTGGAATACTTAGATGACTATCCAAAACAAAACATAACTCTTTGATATCTTCGACACAGCTTCGCAGTTGTTATAAAAAATATTCATAAGAGGCATTACATTCCTTGTTCACTACAAAAAAGCAACATAAAAGATGTAATTCTCCACATCCTGTTCCACCGCCGTTACCAGAACTCCATTATACCTGCTCCTCAAGAGGGTACAGTCGATGGCTATACCTTTTCTCAAATATCGAAAACCTTGAATCTAAGAACCACAGGATACAAAGAAGTACTTGAACCTTTTATTTTCATCAACATGCAATGCCGTCTTACTTAAAAGATTTGTGGACTCAAGCATAAAATGGTAGGTACTGAGGACAACATAACCATGCTCGTGTGTCCCCCTAACCAAGTCCTTGGCGATCCCTATGACCATATATATCTTCTAATAACTGACCAAGATACCCAATTCCATAAGGATTTGATTGGCCATAACCCTTGTAGAAGGGCCTTTGCCATTAGGGAATCTATTCTTGAAATATTCATTGAGGACCTTTACCGTGGCATGAGGATTTTGGCTCAAAATATGCTCCGAACCACATGTGTGATACTTTTCATGTTTATTAATGAAAAATCTATCATAAATTCAGTACTTCACCTCTCTCAACCACCACTTATAGTTCGAATTAGCATATTTGTAGCAAAAGACTTTGCTCGAATTAATCACCTTTATTATTCTAAAATCTTTTTTGAAGCAAGAAATAAAAAAAGTAGTAGATAGTTCTTTATTGTCCTTGAATGACATTTCCTTGTAAAAGTCGATCTCTTCATCTGACAATTTCCATACTGTATCGATCAAGAAGAACTGGCCACCGTATTGGTCGCATCAACGGGCATAGGTATTTGATCATTATCTGGAATATTCATGTCTAGATCATCGAACCTATCATCAAAGATGTCTTATTGTTCTTCTTCTTCTACAGTTTGGTTCTTATTATCGCTAGTCTTTTCAACCATGTACACCCTTAACATTGGCCTAGATGAATCACTAAGATAAGCATGCAACTGAACCTGATCGATTATCTTGAAAGGTAGTACCCTCTGATTTTCAAAGGAGTTGTGCATGTAGCTGATAATGAGTTTTTCTGGTTGACAATTCATTCCACAATAGCTGATGATTAAGTTCACAAAATCATCATATGAAAAATTACTTTGGACTGTCATAACTATTATCTCTTGTATTTCACCCTCCTTCCAACGGCATACATATCGATTACTCTTCTCAATCCATTGACCATGAAAATCCACCTCTATTGTTATTGATCTCTTCATTAGTGGTACCTAAATAAAGTAATTTGTTAAAAAAAGTTAATAGTAATTTCATAGTGCTGTAACATAAATTCGAATAGATGTGTAATCTATTGCAACAGGTGAAAAATTAATAAGTTTCAATAGGTAAATCATCAGTCATAACAGATTATTTATCTATTGGGATTCATGTTATGCTCCTGAAGCTGATTTCAATAGATGGGTCATCTGTTGTAATAGGTGAATCATATATTACAACAGACTATACATATGTTACAACAGATAAAGTGTCTATTGGGATAGATGTTACAGTACTAAGGAACCGTTGAAGCTGACTCCAATAGATGAGTGACATATTGCAACAGATAATTAACCTGTTATGACAGATGACTTACCTGTTGCAACAGACAACAAATCTAGTGGAATCGAGTTCAGGTTCTATTACAATAGATTACTAATCTATTGCAACAGATTTTTATCCTATTGCAACATATGACACGCCTGTTGGAATTGAGTTCAAGTTATGTTATAATAGGTTACTAATATGTTGCAATAAATATTTACTCTATTGCAACAGATAACTAGTCTGTTGAATAAATGGTTCATATATTGTAATAGATAACCCATCTATTCGATTTATATTACGTCACTATAGAACTATAAACATGAATCCAACATATGAGTCTTTCATTGAAATAAATGGCTCAGCTGTTGCAACAGATGATTGATTTGTTAAAACAGATGGCTCTTATATTGCATTCATGTTTGCGTGCTATCTATTGTTGAAAAAACAACACAATAGAAGTTACCCAGATGAAATATTCAACTAAATATCATAATTTGATTTACCAAAGTCTCCTATGAAGTAATACCAAAGTGGAAAGTGATGAACGAAATAAAATTTGACCTAAGAAATTGATCAAATAGCAGCAGTAGCGGTAACAACAACAAGAACAATGGTCAACAAGAAGAAGATGAAGATGATAATAAAGTAGAAGATGATAAATAAAGCAGCAGCAACAATGAACAACAAAAATTGCTAAGTGAGAGAAAAGAACAATGGATGAGAAGAGAGAGAAACGCATATTTTTTCCTTTGTTTCCTGTTGTCTTAGATAAATATTTAGATCAGCATATAAATTTAAAAACTTGTGGGCTATTCTCAAACTAAACCAACTTTCTTAATCCATAATAAATTAATTGTCACCTACACTCAATTATTAAGACTTGAGTTACCTACACCTCATTTCAAACTCTTTTGTCACTTTTAGCTCAAAGTCCCAAACTAAGCATGGATTGCCTTAATGGACAGCAAGAGTAACATGCAACTATACATAATAATGAAAGTAATTAGTGCTACCATTAGTGAAATGTATCTTTAGGTGAAGAGTTGTAATATTCAGCCACTAGATTAGTATTCCCAACATAAAAAATGTAGCAACCAATACAGGAAGCAAATAAATATTATTAAATATTTATATTAGAATGCTAACCTCACAGTATTAAAAGGGGTTCAAAAATTATGTTGGATCATGGGATCAAGTCCCATTTTAATACTTTTTAGATCTCCTTGAATAATTTTTGGATCGACCACTGCTTATCAAAGAGCTGCTGCAAAATTAGATTAAGATGGCATACCTAATTTTAGATTATGGCCAAGAAAGAAATTATTTATAGTATCAATGGTATTATCAGTTAATTGTAGAAAAAAGGACCAAAATTGTCCCTCATCTTTTCCTTAAAGACTTAAAATGATCCTCATCTTTGTAAATATGGTGCACTTTTAATCTCCCAAGCATTTTCTGTCAATCACTAACGGAGGCTTAGTTGTCAAATATCCATTTTAAAAATGTTGTTTGCCATTTAGACACAAGTCTTGAAAAATTTTCCAAATACCCACAAGATATGATGTCATCATCTCTTCTTTTGAAGTTAACAAATCAAGTACACAAATTTCTAATAATACACTTTAGCCTGCTTCTTCATCCACAATTATATTTAAAATATATTTTCAATTTTTTTTAAAAAAAAACTCCAAAATATTATAATAGAAGCTCCCATTTTCTTCCAAAATTCTCCAATTCAGGCATGATTCCTGCAATTTTTTCAGCGATTAGCTCAAAATTAGTCCATAAACATCATAATCTTATCTATTGCATCCATTGTTACCCCATTGGTTTGTAATCTTCTCAAATATACTTTTCACCATTGTTAAAATACTTCAAATCACTCACATTACTCAAAACCTCTTTAGAAAGTACATTACAGTAGCTCAAGTGACTCCAACTCAATTTCTCTATTCTATAAACTCAACGATCATTGAATAGAATCAATATTTGCAATTTTACTATTTTGTATGGATATCTATCCAGTCATCATCAGTCATCGACCATTCATATAACCAAACATATATAGCAGCATAATTGAGGATTGACTAAAGTGTAATTCTAGGATATCTATTGCAGAGTTTGTTTTAGTTTTTAGTGATTTCATGGGAGAATAAGAAGAGACTCCCAAACGTTGGAAATCGAAATGTTTTACTAAGGTGACATTTCTTATTGCGGTTAGCCGCAATGGTTCATACAATGACTTGGTTGCAAGTATAATAGAAAGTGGGGATTTAGATTGCAAGCCAAGCGATGTGGTGATTAGTTATCTAATGAACTTGAGGGAAAAGGTGCATCTACGATCATAAATAATGATAGATGTGTGTCCTTGTTCATGATGGATATTGATGTTGATGGCTTTAGGTGTATTTTTAAGAATAAATGTAGTTGACAGGCCCTTTAAAGAACCGTTGAATTCATCACCACCCCCACTTCGGCGTCCAATAATCGACAAAAATTTGAATGATTATGAGAACGATGATGATCATCCAATGAATATGGAAGATGATTATATGGATATGGAATATGATTGAGAAAATGCTCTATTTTTACCCTAAACTATACACAAAATTATTGATATACAACTAAACTTTAGAAGGGTCCTATTACCCCTCGAACTAATTAAAATCATATTTTTGGCAACCTTAGCGCCTACGTGGCACATACATATGCTTACATAGACCTTCAATGTGTTGATTCACTAATGTACCATGTATGTTCCACGTAGGCACTAAGGTTGCCAAAAATATGGTTTTAATTAGTTTAGGGGGTAATACGACCCTCCTAAAGTTGGGTGTGTCTTAATAATTTCGTGCATAGTTTAGGGTGGAAATAGATTATTTTCCTAATATGATTCATTGGACTCGCAAGTTGTTGAAGAAGATTGTGGAAATGGATCACAACCAAGTCATTCCTTCATCGATGGAATAAATTTCTATTGTGAACAAACATTCAGCAACAAGAAAGAGTTGAAAATGCTACTAGATGAAGCATCGCTGGGACAGTCTTTTGATTATATTGTGGAGAAGAGTTGTACAAAATTATTGAAGGTGAAATGTATATCTCATCTTTGTAGATGGTTTTTGTGGGAAAAGAAGTACAAATGCTCAAATAGATTTTGCATATACAAGTATATTGGGTTCCACACTTGTGGTGTTGAACACGCCACAGACAGGTATAAGAAAATCTTATTCGATATTATTGCTTCACTATGTATAAATTATGTTCGTAATGGTAAGGGTCCAAGCATAAGAGAAATTCAGAAGATTGTGTTTAGGGAGATACATTGCAACACAAGCTATTAGATATGTTGGAAAAGAAGTGCAATTGCGAAGAACATTATTTGTGGGACATCAAAGCAATAATATTCTTGCTTGTCGGCTTTTCCCTGTATGGTCGAGTTATTGAATCACGGTTCTTGTTATTCTATCATGGTTACCAAGATGGATGGATCATTCATGTACTACTTTTAGCTTTCGGAGCTTGCATACGGGGATATGCCTACATGAGAAAAGTAATTATCATTGATGGCACATATTTGTATGGAAAGTACGAGGGTGTGTTGCTGACTATCATTGCACAGGACACCAAAAATCATATTTCTCCAATTGACTTCTGTGTTGTGGAAAAAGAGAATGATGCTTCTTAGACCTTCTTCTTCGAGAAGTTGAGGTCTATAGTATAAGATGATTCAGATCTATGTGTCATCTCCGATAGGCACATTAGCATTGCCAATGCCTTCTCGCATGTTTATAATCGTGCGCATATGGACTTTGCATGAGGCACCTCGCTGAAAATCTTCTTGTAAATCAACACAGTGGAGAACATCTTTATCTATTTTACACCGCGGCAAAGGCTTATTATTTTAATGATTTTAGCGAGCATTTTGCGGTATTCAAGGATAAATGCCTCGAGGAAGCACATATCCTTAAAAATGTGCTTGGTTTTGAGAAGTGGAGTATAGCACACTTCCCAGACAATAGGTATGATGTGATGACCACAAACATTATCAAGTTGCTCAACTCAATGTTGATGGATGAATGAGAGTACCCCTTGCCATACATATTCAATTCAATTGCTAAAAAAATTGATAAAAAGTTCAGGGAGCAGCATGCATTTGCCAGCAGTTCAAATAACAAATTTGTTCCTTGTGCAGAAAAAATCTTAAAGAATAATAAGAGCGTGAGATATTCCTTGTATGTGACTAATGCAAATGGGGATATCGATCAATTCATCATGTTCTGTAGCGGTGTTATTACCAAGGTCAATCTCTTTAAGAAGACTTGTTCTTGTAGGAAATATGACTTGGTGATACTGCCATGCAAACGTGTGATGGCTGCTTTTCGATCAAAGTATGGATATGGAGATGGTTATGGTAATTCCATCTATGGGTATTTTTTGCCTATTTATAAAATTGGAACCTTTCTTTTTGCATACTCTGGAGCTACCGACGTTGTCCCTCTAGAGTTCGAATGGATTGTGCCATAAGAATTGTAAGACATGAAAATTTTTCCACCCCCTATGATTCCAAACTTAGAAGAAAGAGTTAAATTCATTAATATAGTGCCTCAAAATCTGATCCCGAGACGTCACACAGTGCTCAAGACTACAAGTAGCCTTCAGCTAACCCTGTCTGCCTTCTACTAGATATGAATCTTATAATCAAGGTAATATAGAGATGAAAATCATATTGAACATGGAAACTATCTGAAATAACTAGGAATAATCTGAATATAATGTATGAAACATCAATACTGAATAAGTTGAATCACAACTAGTAGTCTGATAAGCCTCGACTACTAACATCTAGAGAGTCACTGGGACAAACCCCCAGCTAACTCAAAAAAAGAATAACAAATCATGTAAACTGGTAAGCTAAAAAATTTGAGTGAACAAGTCCTCGAACTATGAGGATTCACCAAGTGTTGGATATAGATGGAGATGCTCAGACTACTCATGCTGCTGATACTAAGCATCTGAACCTACATTATGAGACAATGTAGCACATAGACATATATGTGGATCATTACTTTGAGGATGTACTAAGTATATGGGTGTGAAATGCATATACTTTGTTATTTTATAAATTATAATTTATAAAACAATGTATGCTAAAAGTAAATGACTCATATAATCTAGAATATCTAAAATATTGAGATCATGAATAATAAATCAATCATACTTTATAAATCTGGTGAGTCATAACATTTAGTTCTGAAAGCTATACTTGTATTATGTCTGTAAAACATACTATCTAAGTGTAGAAAGATCTCACTTCTGAAAACTAAAATCTAAAAGCTGAAGTTTGTAACTGTTATCTTTTTGTAAAGCATAATCTGAGTAAACTTTGTGAGCCTTTACACTTAGTTTTCTAAAAGATTTTCTGTAAATCTTTTCTGTTAGGCTTTACTATTACGGAAAATACTTTATCTGAAGAAAAATTCTTTCAAAGCTTTTCTTTACTAGTAGGGAGGTTCTCTTAACCGACATAAACCATGTGAGCTACATGGAGTCCAACATATCATCCTCTTAAGGAAGAAACCTCACGTTGGAGAGAGGTGTCATACTCTTGCCAGGGAATATAACTTCAACTTAAGTGATCACTATCTCAGCCCACTATGGGCCATTGAATCTCAAATCTATGGTGGTACGTGGTTCTGGGGTATGAGACCTTGGAATCATACCCAACTCGGTGCTAAATACTACTCCGTTTTTATTTGCTACGCTCATCTTATTGGAAATTCACTTTAAAACTAGCATAAGGGTTTATTATGAAACTAGTTATGCATTTATCTGAATCAATCTGTAAATGAAGCTATTTTGCTTTATCTAATATGAAATAAATCTATAAAGTGAATTCCAAAACTTATCTGAGGATCAAAATATTAAAACTTTATTGTAAATCTGATATAATCAGCTCATAGGATGCTTAAAGCATCATCTTTCTCAAAATCTCAACATGCAAACTTGGGGCTTAATAACCCATGTATCAAAATCATGTCAAAACATCATAATAATTATGCTTGATAATGAAAACAATGATAATTTAACTCAAAATCTATAATTTATTGCAATAGGCATGAACATATGAAAATAGACATGCAATTCATCTTCAAAATATCTCAGAAACTCATAACTTTGCAAATAGCAATAATGGGTATGAATGCTAATTCAAAACTTATGTAATATTATTCAAAATCATATGAATTTAATGTAAAATCTTGGTTTTGGGCACAAGGATGGAAAAAGATCCTTGTTCATAAACCCCACATACCTTTATTGATGATTAGATGATGAAACTTGAATTATTGATTCTTATTTGAGTTCTTGAAGATGGATTACATCTTTTCTTGCCTTGGGAATCCTTAATCTTAAGCTTTATTGTAGAATGAATGAAGGATTTTGAATTTTTGAAGAAGAGGTTTTAGAGCGCTAAGGTTTTGCTTTTGAAGAGAACGATGAATAATGAGCACAAAGTGCTTTGAATATGATTAATCTTATGTTTTGGACGGGTTGGGCCTTGGGGATTTACCCAAATTCCCCTTTTAAACTTCTAAGAAAAATTGGAAAATATAATATTTTCTCGATTTGGGTGGCCACCGTGATGCGCCAAAATCGTGGTGGCTCACTGAAAATAGGACAATTGGGAACTAGGCTGACTCTACGATGCGCCACCATCGCGGTAACCCTTTGAAATGCCATTTTGGCCTCTGACGCAATGCGCCAATATCGTGTTGGGCTACTGAATATTAACAATTGAGAAATTAGCCCTCTCTGCAATGCGCCAATATCTCGTCGGTCTACTGAAATGGGACAATTGGGAATTTGGGCTTCTCTGTGATGCGGGGCTATCGCGGAGGGTCACTAGAATTTGACAATCATCATTTTACCCTCCTCTGTGATGTGTCGAGTGCCTAGATGGCACACTGTCAACTTAGAAATGCTCTAACTCCTCAACCGAGTGTTAGAAATGGGAGAATTTGATATCGATGGAAAGCTTATTCAATTTCCCACACGATGGGAGGTCTAAATCTCAAAAATTCCACACAAAAATTAATATTCTTCATTTTCAAAGATATTTCTTAACATTCTAAGAATGAATTTAAGCTTGGAAAAATGGGGGGATTACAATTAAGGACGTCAGTGAAACATTCAAGTCCAATAGGAAGAATAAGTGTTCAATAAGCAAGAAAGCTGGGCACAAAAGAACCACATATAGCATGGTCAACAACTGTTAGGTAGGATTTTTTCTTCATTTTAAACTCAAGCCACTATTTTAAAGGATCCCTATATTTTTGTAGAATTTAATGTTCAGTTGTAATTGACTATATGCTTTGTATAAGGTAAACCACATAAATCTATGATATATCTTTTACTCGGTCTATTTAAGAATTGTTAAAGGATATATGATTACTCATCAAACATGTTATATAGGTCTTTTTACCTCCATATCACTCTAATTGATGCAGTGAACCATCATTTTTTATTCTCAATTAATTAAAAGTTGCGAACATGCCTATTCACATAAAAAATTGCGGGTATGCTAAAGCTAATCCTGTTCTATTCCTACACGCGTCGGCCGGTCATTGTTTGGGAATATAAAATACCACCTTCTATAAGTCTTTATATACAGTGATAATTGCTATGTAACTAGTCACTTCTACCTAAACTAAAATGTGCAAAAACCTCTTCTTCTTCAACAAAAAGTCATGCCTTCGAAAAGAATTCCCATTCATCCGATAGAAGAATTCCCCAGTGGAACTATGATCTTCTTCTCCTCAGGAATGACTTTGATCGACTCTTTTATAGGCTTGGTCAGGACCATATTTACCTGGAATGCAAACTCTGCCGCATTGCCTATTTTGTAAGGACAATTCTAAAAAGACTTGGAATGGAAGGAAGTGACTATATCACCCCATCCATATCCCCCTAATTTAGTTATGTTTTTATTTTAGTTTTACTTTAAGTTTTTATTTTTGTTCATTGCAGAAAAAGCTTTCTTAGTTAGGATTCTTGTTAGAAGAACGCTTCTTCTTTTTGGCCCTTTTTGCTGGTTTTGATGTTGGTAAATGTATGTATGGCAATGATCAAAATGAATATGAATATTTTTGTTTGTAAATTATGCTTGCCCTTTTTTTGTGATTGTTGCTTTATGTTGGTTATTCTTTTGTATGAATGCTGGAATTTTGCATAACTAATTTTTAAAATTTTTATTGCTCAATCAATGAATACAACTGTGGATTGTGTTGATTAAATTTATAAGGAGTTAAAATTATTTGATAATAAAACTAGATCATATCTATTGTCTATCGTAGAGAAGAAAATCGATCTATGCTACACCAGCTAATGTCTTAGGTACTATCATCGATATTAGATACTATCACTCCTTGACCAGACATATAGGTCGATCGTAAACTATATGAATTGATGGGCCATAAGTAGCTTGTAGTTTGAAAGAAAATAATTAAATTAAAAAAGTTTAAACAAGTTACGAAATCACATGATTTGGGGGTGGTGATCGAAGGGGCATGTGGGTGGGTAGTCTACGTAAACAACATACTTGTGCTTTCAGGGTCCATCGATTCACGTGGTCTACGTAAACTTATATGAAAATATAAATATAGATTGCTATCATGATTGACCATAGATCCAGTGGTTCTATGTACATGGTTTTAGATCCTCACTAGCATGTTGTTAAAAAGAAAAATAAATAAAAAATAAATGTAGTGTGGGATTCTACACATATGAAGGAGTTTAGACAAGTCACATGATCGTGTTAGATCTTGCACAAATTGAGAGTGGTGATTGAAGGATTATGTGGATGGGTAGTAATTGAATAATAAACATCCTCAAAGTAATGTTTGTCAAAGTACAAGTATGTTTTGAGGATGTTGATTGTTCAACCACTACCCATCCACCTACTCTTTTGATTTGGGGTGGTGATTGAAGGAGTATATGGATGGGTAGTGGTTGAACAATCAACATCCTCAAAACATACTTGTTTTTTTGACAAATATTACTCTTAGGTTATTATTTGTTCAATCACTACCCATCCACATACTTCTTCAATCACGACTCCTAATTTGTATAAGCTTTAACATGATTATATGACTTGTTTAAACTCCTTCATGTGTGTAGAATTTTAAAATTATTTATTTTTTATTTGATTATTTCTTTTTAAACAACATGCTAGTATGGGTCTAAAATCATGTACATAGATCTACGAAATCTACCAATGATCCCAAGAGCAATTTATGCACGACCTACAGTGTAAGTCTACGGTAAACCACATGAATGATGGACCCTCAAAGTACAAGTATATTTTTGACTTAATTATTTTTTAAAACATGCTATTGAGGGTCCATCGATCACGCGTGTATACGGTGGACTTTTATATCTCGTTGACAATTGACATAGATCAAGATCAATGACAATCTATTAAGTGTCGCCAACAGTTCAAAAAGCATAATTACTGTTTCAACGATAACAAATGGCTAATTTGTACTCCTTACATGTTAACACTTTTTTTTTACTTCATATATAAAGTCTTTCATTCCTTATTATTTTATTTCCTCCACTTTGTTTTTATTTTATTCTACAATGTCTCAAGTATCCCAAATATACAATTCAAAAAAGACTCTAATTTGTCATTGTGAAAATGCGACTGTCTTGAGGACGTCATGCACGGACTTAAATTCATATTGAAAATTTTATAAATGTGAAATTGCAAAGATGAGTTGTATATTTTTTTAAAAAATTAAGTAAATCATTATGTAATTATTATTTTTTTCTAGGATAATGGCGCATGCTCATTTTTTAAATGGCTTGAAGAGGTATCACTCCCAAGAAGTCCATCAACATTGAGTATGAAATATGAGACATCAAATTTTCATGGCGCGATAAAATTTAATCTACTATAAAGGCTCTTAGAATACCAAAAAAATAGAGATTTCCTCATGACTTTGTTCAAAGAAGCCGAAGAATAGAGGGATCACTTGAAAGTATTACTACAAGACACCCAAATAAATAGAGATCAACAAAAGTTGATTTTGGCTGAAGAAATAGAGAATGGCATTAAAATGATGTTATGTGGTATAATTCTAGTATTCATTATTTGAAAAGGTTTAACATAAATGTAGTGAGATTTAATAAATAAAAATACTTCTATTTTTCTAGAATATTAATATTATTGTTCTTAGAATCATAGTTGATCAAAAAACATGTCAACTTAAAATCGAGTAGCATGGTAATAATAGACTATACTAGCAGTATAGAAAAGATAAAATATGCATTCTATGATGTCAACCACACACTGTATCAGTAGTGACAACACAATGTATATTCAAATTCCATGCAATAATACAATTTGATAAAAACAAATTCAGTGCAAAATTCTAACAACTTTTATAAAATAAAAAAATATTTGACATATCATCCAACGATCATTCAAATCCATTGTTTCTCAAATAAAAAAAAAAGTCTTAAACAATAAAAATATCTGTATTCAAATATCTTTTTCTTCATCATCACAAATGTTATCGTTGATGAAATCAACAATATCCATGACCACAACTTTTTCCCCTGCTTTTTCTTTTTCTTCTTTCTGTTCTTTAATTTTTTGTCTTCTTTTTATTTGTCTGCTGCTTCTTCCTTTCCTTCTTCAGAAGTTTTGACTAATTCTTCAACATATTTTCTAGTTTCTTCTTTCTCACCTTCTTCTCGTTTTTTAACTTTTGTTGTTGCTTCTTTCTCAACTTTCTTTTCTTCTTCTTGTTCACCTACTGCTTCTTTCTCACCTTTCTCTTCTTCATCTGTTGCTGCTTCTTTTTCATCTTTTTCTTTTTCACCTTCCTCTTCTTTATCTGTTGCTGCTTCTTTTTCAGTTTCTTCTTCACTCTTATCTTCTTCTGCATCCTGCTTTTCTTTTTTTCTCTTCTACCACAACAGTGGCCAACTCATTCATTTTAATCCTTTTTTATTCCTCTTCGTTCCTCTATGCTTCATGATGGTCCAACATGTATTGTATCATATTATAAAGTGTTACCAATAGTTACAGTTGAAAATTCATTTACTACATTAATTATTAAAAGAAGTTACCTCGCTTATGTTTATGCTCATCCTTTTTTTTTCTTTAGTCTTTTTTCTTTGATATTGGCAGCAACATTCAACACGACTTTCTCGAGCATAGTGTAATACCCCGTATTAGTCTTAAGCTTATTTCATCCCATAGTACATGTATAAGAGGCTCAACACCTGAAAATTTAGCTAAGCGTTGGGCACTTAGTTTAATTTTTGGCCTCATAATCTTGACAATTTTTAAAGTGACCTTACCAACCCCGAGACATAAGTTTTTAAGTTGATTTGTGTTCAAGGGTGTAAGTAGAATGTCTCAGGTAAGTTTCAGATTTTTTGGATGAGGTTTGGACCACGTTTTAATTTCCAAAATAGCAGCTCACCACGATTGGACTGCGTCGCAGTGAGTACAGCAATGGAGGGGTAAACGAGTCGCGGTGAAGTTCAAAATGGAAAGTTTTAGATTTCAGTAAGTCATCGTAATTGTACCGCGAGCCTTGGAATATTACGGTGGAGGTCAAAAATGGGTTCCAGTTATGAATTTTAATTTCCTAGGGATAATTTGGTCTTTTTCCATGGCCCCAGGTCGTGAAAACATGGGATTAAATTACTGAAAGGGCATAATTTTCCCACATTCATCAATTTATTAACAAGAAACCCTAAATTCTTTTGTTGTTCATCAATCTAAACCTTCTTTCCATCCAAGAAAGATCAAGAATTGGTGTCTTCCAAACCAAGAATATTCAAGCTCATGATATTCTTCCAGATTTAATCCTTAGAGGTATGTTAAATGTTCATTCATGGGTTCTTTTCACCCACGGAGTCCAAAAACCCAATTTCAAGTTTTAAAACTATGGTTTTTATATGTTATCATGAATTCTATCCATGAATTTCTATGAATCTTGACTTTATATCATGTTTACATGCAATTATTGTTGTTATTAAACCCTACACATTTTGATTGGAGCTTGTTTGCGGATTTAAGCCTTGATTAGAGATTTTAGTATTGCATTCATGCTATCTTTACATGTTAAAACTATCCCACATTTAAACCATGAATCGCAAGTGTTTGATAAAATGCCTAAGAGATGAATTTTGAGAAATGGCTATTTATTATGCTTTGAAGCGTTGGCATGCTTTTACTGTTAATGTTATCGAGTCATGAGGGTTATGAATACCCAAATTTAGTTGTTTACTTAGTTTTAGTACCTTTAGAATGGTTTTCAGGCATATATTATTATTGTTAGTTCAGTCAGTTATCCTATTAGTCAAGTTTAGATCAATTTAGTATTTTGAGTTAGTTCAGTTAGGAGTAGGATTTAGCATCGAGCAAACCCAGGGATGGAGGCTCACCTTCCAGTTGAGGGTCTAACCTTTAGTAGAGGTCCCTGCATTCTAAAACTATGTAGCTAGCATAGGTTAGAGATGTTAACCTATTAGTTGAGGGTTGACCCATATCTCACCAGAGCACTTACCAATAGAGGGTGATTCTTTAGTCCATTGGGACTTCATTTCAGTGGATCTGTACAGCCAATGTTAGTACCCATGGTATGGTACTGACACCCTTCAAATTGGGTTATAGGTTGGACCCGAATTAACTCTTATTGAGGTATGTCGGTTAGAAGATAGCTCCCACAGTCTCAGCCCAATATTCAATTCAGAATTTAGTTTCAGGATTGCTTGACCATTGCATATAGTTATTAGTTGTTCAGTATCAGTAATTTAGTTTACAGACTATCCCAATATCATATCATATGCTTGGTCATGCATTCTCAGATTTTACAACTTCCTCGCATACTATACCTCAGTTATCTCATGTTGTTTATTCAGTCAGCTATTATTTATGCATACGCACCATACACGTCAGCCTAACCTCATTTAGCATACCAGTACATTCAAAGTACTGACCGCATACTCGTTTTTTATGCTATTATATCTCATATAATAGGTTCAGATACTCAGATTCCTGACCGTACTTAGACATTCTAGCACACCAGCAGTAGCAGTTGTGGTGAGTCCTCGTGTTTTGAGGACTGTTTATGTTTATTTCAGTATTCTAGTTTAGTAATTTAGTCAGTCGGAGTTAGTTGGGGACTTTTCCCATCAACTCCACATTCAATTAGTTTAGAGGCTTTTTAGACTAGTGCAGACAGATAATTCAGTTCTCAGCCGCTATTATCAGTTGTTTTATCAGTGTTGACAGTATGTTTCAGGCGTTTTAAACTATGATTCAATATTGATTTTTAGCTGTTAAAATCTTATGGCATTTCAACTAAATTCTATATATGTTTTTTGTTATTTTGTTTAGTGCTCACAGCAGGTACCAGCAATGGTTAGCTTGTCATCCTTCGGGGATGAAGCATCGTATGGCATCCAGGGTGTACTCTCGGGGCATTACAAACTTGGTATCATAACCTAAGGTTTTAAAATGTCCTAAGGAGTCTGAAAGCCGCGTTGAGTAGAGTCTTGTGCATAGGTGTGAAGCACGCCATACTTATGGACAAGAGGCTACAAGACATTTTATGAAAAGTTTCCTTTCTTTCAGTATTTACATCGTGAGAGTGAGCATGAGCTTAGCTTAAACTCTCTTTCTAATTCAATCTTTCTTTTATTTACAGAACATGCCTCCTAGAAAGACTAACAGAAGAAGAAATGGGAAACAACCACACTTCTTCCTATTTAGGAAGATCTCTTGAACGAGCATGTCTCCTATGTCAATTTAGAGTTGCATTCACTACTTTATCTCACTCAGTAGCAGCCCAAAATAATCATATGACTACCGTCCCAGTCGTTCCAGTGGCTAATACTAGCGTAGCTAGGATTTGGGACTTCATTTGAATGAACCCTCCTCTATTTTTAGGATTTAAGTCCAATGAGGATTTGCAGGAGTTTCTTGACATAGTTTAAAAGGTAATTGACATTATGGGTTTGACTTCCAATGAGAGTGTAGAGTTGGGTGCTTATCAGTTGCAGGATGTTCCTCATACCTAGTGTAAGTAGTGGAGGGGAGATAGAGGGGTAGATATAGGGCTTGTTGAATGGGAAGAGTTTGTGATAGCCTTTTTAGAAAGGTTCTTTCCCTTAGAGTTAAGGAAATACAAGGTTCAAGAGTTCATTAATTTAAGGTAGGGAAACATAAGTGTGAAGGAGTACTCTCTTAAGTTTACTCGGTTAGCCAAGTATGCTCCTAATGTGGTGTTTGATGATAGGTCTAGAATGAGTAAGTTCGTCTTTAGTGTATTTGATAGCATGGTCAAGAAGTGACGGATCATTATGTTGATTAAGGAGATAAATTTTTCTAGGTTGATGGTCCATGCTCAACAGATTGATGAGCAGAGATTTAAGGATAGAGAGATGGAGAATAAGAGGGCTAGAATAGGCAGCTTCAATTTTGGTCAGCCAAAGTTAGAGGGTGGTAATTTTCCTCAATTCTGTTAGAAATCTTCAGCCCCATCTCCATCTTCAGCTAGTACGCCAGTGCTGAATTTCAAAAATGAGAATCGAAATAGGGTACCAGGCCCTAAACCCCAGGGAAGTGTGAACATGGGTTGCATATATCCTTTTTTCCAGAAGTACGGTAGAAACCACCAGGGTTTGTGTAAAGTTGGAAGTGATATATGATTTGGGTATGGCAAGCCAGGCCACAGGGTCAGGGATTGCGCACAGGGTGGTCAGTGAAGTTAGTCCAGTCGTACCCCAGTTCCATCCGGTCGCCCAACTCAATAGGGTGCCGCTTCCAGTGCCACCAGTGGGTAGCGTCCAAATAGGCTTTATGCACTTTACTCTCGACAGTATCAGGAAAGTTCTCCAATTGTGGTTACAAGTATGTTACAAGTCTTTTATTTACATGTTTATGCTTTTTTAGACTCCGGAGCTTTTTCGTTCTTTTGTAACTCTCTTCATAGCTGTTAATTTCTATGTCAGTCCTGAGACTTTAAGAACCCTTCTCAGTATCTACCCTAGTAGGTGTCTCTATTATAGCCAGGCAGGTATACAAGAACTGTTCGGTCATAATATCCCATAAAGTCACCTTAGTATATCTCGTGGAGTTAGAGATGACTAAGTTTGATGTCATTCTTGGCATGGATTGGCTCCACTCATGCTATACCTTAGTTGATTGTAGAAACAGATTTGTTCATTTTTAGTTTCCTAATGAACCAGTCCTTGAATGGAGAGGTAGTACTTCAGAACTTAGGGGTTAGTTTGTTTCGTACCTTAGAGCGAGGAAAATGATATCCAAGAGATGTGTCTACCATCTTGTTTGAGTTAAAGACTCTGATTTTGAGAATCCTAGTCTAAAGTTAGTTTTAGCAGTGAGAGAGTTCCCAGATATATTCCCTGAAGATCTTCCTGGAGTCCCTCCCTAAAGGAAAATTGACTTCGGAATATACCTTCTTCTTCCAGATACCCAGCCTATCTCTATTCCACCCTACAGAATGGCTCCACTAGAGCTTAGGGATTTAAAGGAAAAGTTGAAAGATATCTAAGATAACGGATTTATCAGGACTAGTATTTCCCCATGGGGCACTCTAGTCCTTTTCGTGTGCAAGAAAGATAGTTCCCTTGGAAAGTGCATTGATTACCGTCAGTTGAAAAAAGTTACTATCAAGAATAAATACACACTCCCCAGAATTGATGACTTGTTTGACCAACTTCAGGGTGCCAGTTACTTCATTAAGATAGACCTTAGATTCGGCTATCATCAGCTTAGAGTCAAAGAATGTGACATTCCAAAAATAGCTTTCAGAACCCGATATGGTCACTTCAAATTCCTAGTCATGTCTTTTGATCTTACGAATGCCCCAACAGCTTTTATGGACTTGATAAACTAAGTGTTTAAGCAGTACCTGGACATGTTCATCATAGTCTTCATAGATGACATCCTTGTTTATTCCCATAATGGAAATAATCATACTGCCACCTCAGAATAGTATTGCAGATTCTTAGATCCCATCGATTATTTACCAAATTTAGTAAGTGCAAATTTTGGCTAAGATTAATAGCTTTTCTTGGTCATATTGTTTCTGGTGATGGCATCAAAGTTGACCCTCAAAAGACTGAAGTAGTGAAAAACTAGCCCAGTCCCATCTCTCTATCAGATATCAAGAGTTTTTTGGGCTTGGCTGGCTATTACAAACTATTTTTCAAAGGGTTTTCATCTATTGCGTCCCCCATGTCCAGATTAACTCAAAAGAAAGTTAAATTTCAGTGGTCAGATTCCTATAAGAAGAGTTTACAGGAGTTGAAGACTTGACTCATCTCAACCCCAGTTTTAATCTTGCCATATGGTTTAGATAGGTTTGTTATTTAATGTGATGCTTTCAGAGTTGGTTTGGGTTGTGTTTTGATGCAGAGAGGTAAGCTCATAGCCTATGCCTCTAGATAGCTTAAGCCCCATGAAAAGAATTATCCAATGCATGATCTTAAGTTAGCAGTTGTTGTTTTTGCCTTGAAAATTTGGAGGCATTATCTATATGGAGTGCATGTTGATGTGTTCATAGATCACAAAAGTTTGTAGTATGTGTTCTTACAAAGAGAGTTAAATCTCCATCAGAGAAGGTGGTTAGAATTGTTGAAAAATTATGATATAAGTGTTTTGTATCACCTGGGCAAGGCTAATGTAGTGGCAGATGCCCTTATTAGATTGTACTTGGGTAGTGTTGCTCATGTTGAGAGTGATAAGAATAAGTTGGTTCATTAGTTGGATAGATTAGGTGCTCGGTTGCTTGATTCAGCTGAGGGTAGTGTATGGGTTCAGAATAGTTCAGAATCTTCTTTGGTTGCCAAAGTGAAATAAAATCAAGATAAGGACCCTAGTCTAGTTAAGATGAAGGAGTCAGCTAGAGATCAGAAAGTAGAGGTTTTCTCCCAAGGGGGAGATGGTGTGTTGTGTTGCTAGAGTAGATTGTGCGTGTCGTGTGTAGATGTTTTGAGATAGCAGATTCTCACAGAAGCGCATGGTACTCCATACTCTATTCACCCAGGAGCCACTAAGATGTACCATGATTTGCGAGAAATCTATTGGTGGAGTGGCATAAAGAAAGATGTTGCAGAGTTTGTAGCTAAGTGCTCTATTTGTCAACAGGTTAAGGTTGAGCACCAAAATCCTAATGGCACTATGCAGGAGTTCAATATTCCCACTTGGAAGTGGGAAAAGGTGAACATGAACTTTGTGATAGGTTTGCCTCATACTCGTCGTCAGTATAATTTGATTTGGGTTATTATGGACAGGATGACTAAATCAACCTATTTCTTGCCAATCCATACTTTTTATTCAATCGAGGACTACGCAAGGCTCTATGTTAGAGAGTTGGTTAGATTTCATAAAGTCCCATTGTCCATCACTTCAGATAGAGGTACTCAGTTTACCTCTCAATTTTAAAAGGCTTTTTAGAAAGGTCTAGGTACCCCAGTTTGCATCAGTACATCCTTTCACCCTCAGATAGATGGTCAGACAGAGAGGACCATTCATATCTTAGCAGACATATTGAGAGCTTGTATTATTGACTTTAAGAGTAGTTGGGATAATCACTTTCCATTGATTGAGTTTGCTTACAATAACAGCTATCATTCCAGTATTCAGATAGCTTCGTTTGAGGATCTATATAGGAGGAGATGTATATCTCCTTTGGTTGGTTTGAGGTAGGTGATACTGTGTTGATAGGGCATGAGTTAATATATGATCCATTGGAGAAAGTTCAGTTGATCAGAGAAAGGCTTAAGACATCCCAAAGCTGACAGAAGTTTTATACAGATATGAGGAGGAAGGATCTTGAATTTGGGATTAGAGATTTTATATATTTGAAAATCTATCCCATGAAGGGAGTGAAGAGATTTGGCAAAATGGGGAAGCTCAGTCCCCCATATATAGGCCCTTTCAGGATCTTGAGTCATTTTAGGAAAGTAGTGAATGAGCTTGAGTTGCCTGCATATTTGGCATCAGTGCATCCAGTGTTCTATGTTTCTTTTTTAAAGAAGTGTATTGGTGATCCAGCTGTCATTGTTCCTTTAGAAATCTTAGATATTCAGAATGGCCTTTCTTACGAAGAACTCCCAGTAGAAATCTTAGATCGCCAGATTCACAGACTAAGGAACAAAGAAGTTCCCTTGGCCAAAGTTCTTTAGAGTAATCAGTCCATTAATGGAGCTACTTGAGAAGTAGAAGTAGACATACGTACCAAGTACCCTCACCTTTTCTCTGCAAACTCAGACTCAGCTCAAGGTGATAGTTTTCCTTAAATGTTCTCTTTTACATTCACAGTCCCAGCCATATGGTCATCCTTATGTCACCGCATGCATTCATGAATCAGTTCAGTCAGTCACCATATTTCAGATTCAGTCATGTTATCATGTTTTCAATTTTGCGTATTCAGCATGTAATCTCAGTACCTCTGTATTTTCTCAGCTTAATCAGTCTCATTCAAGGACTAATGTTCCAAGGGGGAGATATTGTGATACCCCGTATTAGTTTTAGCTCAGTTCAACCCATAGTACATGTATAAGAGGCTTAGCATTTGGAAATTTAGCTAAGTTTTAGGGACTTCGTTTAATTTTTAGCCTCATAAACTTGACAATTTTTAAAGTGACCTTCTCGATCCCGAGATGCAAGTTTTTGAGTTTATTCATGTTTAGGGGTGTAAGTTGCATATCTCGGGTAAGTTTTGGATTTTTTGAATGAGGTTAGGACCATGTTTGGATTTCCAAAACAATAGCTCACCGTGATTGGACCACGTTGCGGTGAGTATAGCGATGGAGGGGTCACTGCATCGTGGTGAAGTTCAAAATGGCAATTTTTAGATTCCAGTAGTCACCGTAATTGCACCGCGTCATGATGGAAATCGCAATTACAGCCTTGGCACATCGCGATGAAGGTTAAAAGCGAGTTCCAGTTACGAATTTTAATTTCCTAGGGGCAGTTTGGTCTTTTCCTATGGCCTCAAAGCGTGAAAACACGGGATTAAACTGCTAAAAGGGCATAATTTACCCACATTCCTCAATTTTATTGAGCAATAAACCCTAAGCTCTCTTATTGTTCATCAAGCTAAACCTTCTTCCCATCCAAGAAAGATCAAGAATTGGTGTCTTCCAAACTAAGAACATTCAAGCTCGGGATATTCTTTTGGATTTAATCCTTAAAGGTATGTTAAATATTCATTCATGGGTACTTTTTACCCATGGAGTCCAAGAACCCAATTTCAAGTTTTAAAACTATGGTTTTTATATGTTATCATGAATTCTATCCATGAATTTCCATGAATCTCAATTTTATTCATGTTTACATGCAATTGTTATTGTTATTAAACCGTAAACATGTTGAATGGTACTTGTTCATGGATTTAAGCCTTAATTGGTGATTTTAGTATTGAAATCATGCTATCTTTACATGTTAAAACTATCCCCATGTTTAAACCATGAATCGCAAGTGTTTGATGAAATGCCTAAGAGATGAATTTTAAGCAATGACTATTTATTATGCTTTGAAGCTTTGGTATGCTTTTACTATTAATGTTATCAAGTCCTGAGGGTTATGAATACACAAAATTTAGCTGTTTACTTAGTATTAGTACATTCAGAATGATTTTCAGGCATATATTATTATTATTAGTTCACTCAGTTATCCTATCAGTCAAGTTTGGATCAGTTTAGTATTCCGAGTCAATTCAGTTGGGAGTAGGATTTAGCATCAAGCGAACTCAGGGATAGGGGCTCACCTAAGTTGATTGTACCACCTCATAATTTTCTCGGCTCAATATCACTTTGTAGCATGCTTGATGAGCTGACAACTTGATTGATGTTTTTCTCTCTAAGTATTAAGAAAAGGACTTACTCATATTTTGAGCTCCTAATCTTTGATGATTTTATTTTCGACCTTTCCTACCTCGTAAGGTTTATTTTTAAGTTGATTCATGATTGGGGAAGTCAATAGTACATCTCGGGTGAGTTTTGGAATTTTCGGACAAGCTTAAGGACATGTTTGGTACTCTAAAGCAGCAGCTCAGGGCGATATTCCCGTGGCCCCTTGCACATTCCGGCACCTGGGTGAGCCCGCGATGGAGACCGTGGCGCCTTAACCAGAGCGGCGCTCCAAAGCCCGCGGCGCCCTGGCTAGTCCGGCTTGTGCATTTTTTGCAGTCAAGCTCCACGATTATAAGGGCAAATGGGTCATTTTCCTTCACCCTAATTCGCCCAAACATGAAATTAAATCATTTTTGAGGCAAAATACATCAAAAACTACTCTTGTTATCTCAAATTAAAATCCTAGTTCCTTTTCTTAAGATCAAGAGTTCATCATTAAAGTCAAGAATTAGAAGGACTTAATTGAGATTCGGATTCCACCCTTCCTCCTAAGTGATCTAAGGTACATGGGGTTTTCCAAAAAACTACATGGGCATAGTAAACTCTTCTTAATTATGTTGAAGGTTTAGAAATCATGAATTTACAAAGGGTTATGGACTTACGATTATAATTATGTTTATTGAAGCCTTTTTATGACATACTTTGGTCTTGAGGCCTTCCCTTAAAGAAAATTGATTTCATTTGTATATATATATGTATGTATGCGTTTAAAGTTGATAATTGATTTTTAGAGCATGACTATTTAAAGTCCCTCTCATATTGCAACACCTCTTGATTTAGCATGTTACGAATTGAAGAATGTTATTTAGAAGCATGGTATCACTGTTATTGACTATTGTTAAATGATTTAAGAATGATTCTAAATTGATGAGAGGGGGTTTTACATGTTGATAAACACTGAAAATATATATATTGAAAGAATAGCATGGTTTCTTACAAAATACATGACCACCACATGTTTATTGAAATGTTGAAAGGCAAAAGCCCTTGCATATTTTTGCATGTGTTTTGTAATCTGAACTCTCTTGAAATGTTTGAACGATATGGTGGTCCAAGATTTATTTTTTGAAATAAGAGATTGTAATATGATTTTATATGGCTTAGAAGATATGACTTGCAAGTCTTGGTATGACAATACCAATATAGAAAATGCCATGGTAACATAGAACATAACAGAATGCATGATTTCATTCAGATTTTCAAATTTTGAACTCAAAATAATGCATGTTAGAAAAGGTTAAAATTGGGCTTAAAGAGAATTGGGTGGTTACCCAAAGAAGGCATGAGTTCATAAAACTCATTGCCTGAAATCGTGTTTTGCCTATACGGGTTTACCATGTTCCCAAAGAGGAATTATATGCTAGCCTAGTGCCCTATGGCGTATCAAAATAGAAACTCCAACACTTACGAAAAACTTGGATTGGGGGCTTGGCTGCCGAGTTAAGGAAGGATTCCATATAGCCCGTGGACTGTTAGACTTGTAGAGTGTACCACCTAGCTCAGAAGTAAACTAAAGAATGATTTGCATCTACAGAATTGCTTGAAATGGTTATTTGATGTTGCTCATGTGATTTGAAATATTTTGTGCCTGATGTTTCACGAAATAGCTCTCACATATTTTTATATATATATATAATACATTATTTTGGAATTCTCTGCGTACCAGTATAATTGTATTGACCCCCTATATTTCAGGGTCTGAGGCTCAGTCTAGAGGTCCTGATAAGCCGTAGAGTTACTCAGAATAGAAGTGAAGTGTGCAGTTAGTGAGCCTTCTTTATTTCGGAAGGCCTATTTTTTCAGTCCTTGTTATTTACTTTGGTCTAGGTCCTTTGGGGGCCTTGTCCCAATTTCCGACAGTTGTTAAATTTCGTATGTATTAGAGGTTTCACAGACTAAAATAGATGTTGTTTAGACGTTGATGGATCTTCTTTCATATTAATATACTTAACTCAAACATGGCCATGATTTTGTTTGCTTATATTTCACATATTTTCTTTATTATTATGAATGGTGTTCATGATGTACCAGACAGAAAGGGGGGTCTGGGCCTATAAGGTTTGGGATGCTCGTCACGGCTAGGGTCCCAACTCGGGTCATGATATTGAGGGTGTGACCTTTAGTAGCAGTCCCTATATTCCAGAACTATGTAGCCAGTGTAGGTTAGAGATATTAAACTGTCAATTGAGGGTTGACCCATATCTCACCATAGCACCTGCCAATAGAGGGTGACTCTTTAATCCTTTGGGACTTCATTTCAGTAGATCTACACGGCCAATGTTAGTACCCGTGGTACGGTACTGACACTTTTCCAACTGGGGTTACAGGTTGGACCCCAATTAACTCTTATTGGGGCATGTCGGTTAGATGATAGCTCACATAGTCTAGTCCAGTATTTAGTTCAGAGTTTAGTTTCAGGCTTACTTGACCGTGGCATACAATTTTTAGTTGTTCAGTATTTAGTATTTCAGCTTACAGGCTATCCTAGTATCATGTCATATGCTTGGTGATGTATTATCAGATTTTACAGCTTCCTCGCATACTATACCTCAGTTATCTTATGTTATTTATTCAGTCAGCTATTATTCATACATATGAGCCATGCACGTCAACCTAACCTCATTTAGCATACCAATACATTCAAAGTACTGACCGCATACTCGTTTCTTACGCTGTGATGTCTCATATCATCAGTTCGAACGCTCAGGTTCCCGACCGCACTTAGATATTCCAGTGTATCAGTAGCAGCAGCAGTGGTGAGTTCTCATGTTTCGAGGACCGTTTATGTTTATTTTAGTGTTTTAGTTGAGTTATTTAGTCAGTCGAAGTTCGTTGGAGACTTGTCCCATCAACTCCACATTCAGTCAGTTTAGAAGCTTTTCATACTAGTACAGACAAATAATTTAGTTCTCAGTCACTATTATCAGTTGTTTTACCATCATTGACAGTATATTTCAGATGTTTTAAACTATGATTCAGTATTGATTTTCAGTTGTTAAAATCTTATGGCAGGTACCAGCATGGGTTAGCTTGTGGTCCATCCGGGCTGTAAGCACCGTATGGTATCCAGGGTGTACTCTCGAGGTGTTACACATAGCAACACGCTTATGCAGATTTTCATCGACAGAGGTGTCCGTTGTGACTTTTGAGGTACTCAGAGAAGCATCATCATCGGTGCGTACTCCAATAGGGTTGCCACCAAAATCTCCATCATCATCATTGTCCCCATTTGAAGTAAGGACAGTCACCCATTGTAAATCATTCTTTTAAAAACAAAGAGGAAGTTATTCTCACCTCGTCCGTATATGGCATAAACGTAACCATGTAATTCATCTTCATCTCATGAATTTTAGGGATGATGTACGGGTGCACGTTCTACAAAAAATAAATTAGCAATTACAAAACATTCAATATTATAGTAGTATTATTGCATAATAAAAAAATAAGTTCATACCTCAATAATTTTTCCTTTATACTTGAATGGGTCGTCTTTGATTATTTTGTCACTTTTTGTAGTGTACCATCTAAGGATGTTGCTATAATCGGACAGAATAAGTAATACCACAAGCAAAAGAAAAATAAGATGAACACACGATTTACGTGGAAACCCTTGCTGGAAAAACCACGGGCAGAGACAGAGAATTTCACTATAATGGATGGAGAACACAATGAGGAGAATGACGTATTTTCTGAATGTTCAAAAATGATCCACTAATTGAACTTATATAATACGTGCGTACAAATAAATCCTAGGCCCAAAAACATACAGGTCCATAATTGCACTAATTGCTCGATCCCTACGCTACCACCATAGACCCTATGAAAAATCACAAACATAGGTCGCACAGTGAACTTTTCAGGATCGAATTAATAGAAATTGGGTCACAAACTCTAACAGATGCGAGGAATGGAAAAAGACTCATCCATTATTTTTTCAGCATATTTTTCAAGATGAGGAAAGACCTCGTAGATCCAAATATATAATCAATATAGTAGTTAAAAAATGAATTAGAGTCTACGACAGGGTATAAATAAAATAAGAATCTATGATAAACTGACTAAAGGGTTAATGGTACTTTCCATGAATGTCCAAAAAAATTCGAATAGAGCATAGGATGTCTTTTGCTTCTCATTAAATACTTTCCTTTTGCTTCATTAGGTCAGTTTTCTTCTTTATATAATCCATGGTCAATTGAAATGTCTTTTCTCCCACGGATAACTCTCAAAAAAACTCAAAGAATCCACCATGCAAATCAGTTTTATGTCAACAACCTTTATCGAATCTTTTGCAAGAAACATGGTGTGTAAGAACTACAGTAAATAACACTTAAACTTCTACTCTTCGTTCAACTTATTCCCTCTAATCAACTGTAATAAGTTGGCTGATGTAATATTTTTATTTTTCGACACCTTAAAGAAAAAATGTTCTCCCTTCTCTAGCACGCTCTTCAATTTTGATTCACTGGAGTATAATGAGCAGTTCAACCCCATGATCAAACAAAACTCCTTTTATCCAAAATAAGCAGACTTATTGTTCACACATAATAACATCTCATGACGTATTTTATCATTCTTAATACGTCACAACAACAAATAATGGACCATCTGTCCATTGAATTTAAGATGTTGCGGCATGTTTCTCAAGTGTCCAAAATAGGATTGCTTGAATCTTTTCTTCAAATCTTGGTCAACAAAAATTTGCTAAAATTCTTGGTAAACAGTCATCCTTGATCTAACCAATATCTTCGCCGAGAAAGATCTTACCTCGTCCATAAAAATTTGAAATCATACCACTTCACGAAAATATACCTTGTACGAAATGACACGAACAAGGGATCATTATCTCCATCAACACTATTTTGTTACTACCCTCACTCCCTTCACTATCATCACTACCACTACATTCAGCAACATCATCACTAGATTCATCGACATATTCATTTATCTTCTTTATGGTTTTCTAATATGAATTCGACTCTTCCACTTCAGTTTTCTTCCTTTTAGAGGATTTTCAACTGCCTTATTTCTTTTTTTTCTACTGCTAGAAGCAGAACCAGACGCTATACCAACTGTGCATTTAACACCAACTCTAGCTTTACCCATTTTTAACAGAATCTACACCTAAAAATAATTCTACTATTATCAATTCATAGAGCACAAGTCTACTAAAAGAAATAATTCAATACTCAACTGAAAAAGCCAAAATAACTAAAAATTATCTCACCATTAAATAGTTCACTACACAAAAATACCAGAACTGAACCAAAATCCAACAGTGTGATGAATGAAAAAATTTCAGTCAAATATGCGGTATCAAAATTCAACTATTGCTACAAATAAAACTAATTAGCTATAAACTTTTCAATTTTCATTATTTAATCAATCATATTTTAAAAGAATTTCATACACCTAAAAATTAATTTCAATCTAGGGCATTGTTAATTCATAGACCATAACTCTACAAACAAAAACAGGTCAATTCTCAAATAGCCAAAATAAATAAGAAATTAAGAATTATTCCACCATTCAAAACTGTCGTGCTCAAAAAATTCCACAACTAAAGCAAAACTTCTTAACAAAAAATTTAAAATTCAACACTGTGATCGACGAAAAATTCTGTCGAAACTGTGCAATCAAAACTCAACTATTATTTCGGATCAAACTAATTAATTACCTATAAAATTCTCATATTTTAACTATTTAATCAACCACATTTGAAAAAAGATTCCTATACTACATCCCTACAAAATGAATAACAATAAAAATTGCTAAAATGAATCTACAAATAATCGAAACTTGATTTTAATTTACCTTACGACACAAAAATGAGCCTTTGTCGCTGGAGAAGAAGGAAAAGGAAAAATGGCATTTGAGAGAATTTTTTTAGAAGTAACGGGAGTTTGAAAAGTTGAAGAGGAGAGAGAGGAATTGTGTTTAATATTGAAAGAAGTGGAGGGTGTTAGGTGTAGTTTATTAAATTCTCAAAGTTTTAAAAATGATGAACAGACCTCTTGGCCCACGTGTGGACCCCATTTTTTCTACTTTTTGGACCCTAACTTTAAAAATTTAATGAAATAAATTTAATGAGTATTTGGCAAAATAAGTTAAGAAAGTGGCCACAATGCCAATTCTTCCCCACTAACGGACGCTGATCACATGCAAAATATCCAACAAAACTAAGAGCAGCAGATCATACCAACAAAAACAAAATATACGATAAATGGGGTTAGGAGAGGATAGAGTGTATGTAAATTTTACTTCTATCTTGGATTTTTGTCAGGTTAAAAGACTTTTTCCAAAATACCTCTACTCAAAGAATATACCATTCAGTCACGATTTAGATTTTCTTTTTGGGGGATTATTTATTCTATAATGATTTATGATTTTTCTTACGAAAAATAAAATAAATATATACATTAACTTATCATATTTACACAAATCCCCATCCTTACAAAGTAATTACAAAAATCTCAACTCTATATATATATCTTCGTTGGATGTATTGGGAGAAAATTATGTATCACGACAGATCCAAAATAAAAAAAAAACATATCGAAAGATAATTATGTATAAGGAAAAAATGTATCTTTGTTAGATGTATCGGGAGCTAATTATGTATCTCAAGACTCAAAATCGGAATTTCAATAATTATGTAAAATGTCATAATTTTTTATAATTAAACTCCAAACTATCGGAATTTATGTTGTTTTTCCTTCTTCTTAACTAGTTGTTGAAAGCCCAATATAAATATTAAATTACAATTTTTCCCTTAATAGATAATAAAAGGCTCTTGTTTTCTTACTTGAACTGTGGTTCTGGAATTCTGGACAATCTACATGTTTTGCTTTGTTATATCAATACTTGCATGTTGAATTGTTGGTAATAAAGATTTAGGTTTCCCATAATCTTTTCTTTAGGACTTCTGTATATGCATATTTAACTTGGATATGATGCTACAAATATTTATGCTTATAAAAAGTAGAATTTTGTATGTTGCATATTAATTAGCAGGTGTTAGTTAGCTTGATTAGGTTCCAATATTTATTTTTAAAAAAATTTAATGGTAAAACGATAATGAATAAATTAATAATCGATAGCTTAACTTTCTATATGATTTAGCATATCTACAAACTGATTAGCCGAACCAATAACATTCAAAATCGAATGAAACATCCACCCCTAACTTCTGCTAGTACTGTGAATCCACTCCTCCAGCTAAGACAATATTAGAAACCCATGTACTTGCAGACAAAATTGTTCAGAAGAAAATAAAAAAGCTAACAAATTAAAGTGTACATAAAATGGTTATTAATTAGATAGTATAACATGATTTAGATCAAGCTACGCCTAAATATGGTGTTGTGCTCGTATAACTATGCAGACAACTCTTTTGTTAAGATAAGAGACGGACGTTAGAAAAAGATTAAAAGAGCACCATATTTACAAAGAAGGACTAGTAGTGTTCCCTATGACAGGATGAGGATCATTTTAAGTCTTATGGCAAATATAAGGGACAATTTTGGTCCTTTTTTCGTTAATTGTACGATGCTCAGAATTGTAATATACATATAGCACAATTGTTTTGAATGATCATCAGAGGTCAGGGAGGGATCCTCTTTATTTTGGTTGACCTAAAGGATGTAAATGCAGCAGGATAGGCAAGCTTTGATCTGCTAAAATTTTACCTACCCCCTACCCTGTCCCGTTTAGGAAACCTTTAGAACACTATCTCTGCCCCGATCCGAGGTTTGCGCTGCTCCCTTATGTGGTTTCTCCCAATCTTTTCTCTTTTGTTTTTATTTCTAATATGTTTTTTAGTTTACAGTAACTGCTAGTTAATTTGTGTTGAGTATGAAGGGTTAGTTTGATTGAAATCACTAGATAGAAAAGGTTGTGTTTTTTATTTTTTTAATACTCGCTAGAAGAATACTCAAAAAAATTATATTTATCCTTTACTGTTGAAAGCATATTAATGGAACAGAAAAGTTTAAAATGGTCTGATAGGGATTTACATTACATCAAAATTTAAAAGTTAAATTATGAAATATATTAGATCATCGTCTTCTCCTCGTAAGGAGGTTACTTATTTTTTAACCCGACCCCGCTATTAACTTGGACGTTGCCCGGTCATGCTCGACTTGCTCCATTGAAATTCCTTAAAAAATATGTTTTTTCCTACCACGTCCCATTTAAATCTTCCACTACCCCTCTCCATTGCCTTTACAAAGATAAATGATTTTTTATTATTTATTTTTAATATCCAGTGGTCATCTGTTAGAGACATCCTCTTATGATCAAAAACATACTCCTTCACTAACTTCTTAATAATATTTCATTAAGTTTTATTCTGATGGTGCAAGTCAATTCAGACTAATTAAATAATTCAGCTTTAATAAAAACAAGTGTATTACTCGACAAGGTGACCTGCTATTCTGTGCACATTTGGCCGAAATGGCTAGAGGTAAGCCGTGAGGGACCACCATCAGTAGGATGGTGAAGAAGATTCAACACCAAGGAAAAACTACTTACCAAAAAGCAATGAAGATCGTGCATGAAATAAAATAACATATGGAACAGTGGCCGGCCATGCCTGAGGAGGGGATTGTCACTCCAAAGACCACTAGTGTAGGAGGAATGACGACGCTCAGGGAAGCATGGTTAAGGGATCTATAGTTCCAATCACAAGTAATATAGTAGCCCACCTACCCAAGCCATGGGGTTACTAGCACAATGTAAGCTTGATATGTTGGTTGACCTTACCATAAAACCCAAATAGGGAAACTTGTTTGATGGAATCGATTGTCAATTAGGGGTATGAATTAAAGCAATGTGGCTCCAATAATGAAGAATGGGAAAAAGGTGGTTGAATTGAGTAAAATTAAAGTGGAGAAGACAATGGAGGAATGAAAACATGCTCTAATCTATGTGGTAGGGGGAATAGCCCACCATAAAAGCAATAGTCAGATATATTGCTCTGTACGTCAAGCCTAATGTCGAATGAGCTGGAAGATTGAGGCAGAATCTGCTCCACAAATCAGCTAACAGATTGACTGTAATCAACTCCTGTAAATATGGGATAGCATGTATCTTAGGAAAATATATTATTTTTTATTTTAGGAAATAGATTACGAAAAATCCCTTGATTCAAGAATTTCCCAAAAATCAGGGATTGATTAGTTCATTATGATCTTACTTTCTCTTATAAATACTGTACAATTCTATGAATAATATATACACATTTGTAGTATCTTATCTTACATGGTATCAGAGCGGGATGTTTTCCCCTAGTATCACATGGAAAAACAAGCTTTCTAAGGAGATCATCTTTCTGGAACATCAAAAAAAGACAAAAGTTCTTCTCTAGAAGTTCCTACAGAAAATATGATGACTCAAGGAGGCAATGTTTCTCACGTGTCCTTCCAGTTAACTTCTCATCGATTAAATGGGAAGAACTACCTGCAATTGGCACAGTTCGTAAAGCTTGCAATTGATGGTCGTGGAAAGTTGGGACATCTGACCGAAGAGACGAAAAAGCCGAAAGTCAAAGACCCAAAGATGACCACCTGGAGATCAGAGAATTCATTCTTGATTGCGTGGTTATTAAATTCCATGGAACCACCCATAGGTAAACCTTATCTCTTTTTACCTACTGCTAAGGATGTGTGGGAAGCCGTTAGGGAAACATATTCTGATGTAGAAAATGCTTATCAAATATTTGAGCTAAAAATTAAACTATGACAGGATAAGTAGGGTGACAAAGAAGTCACTGCTTATTATAAAAAAAATGATGTCTTTGTGGCGGGAGTTAGACCAGTGTTATAATGATGAATGGGAGTGTTCTGTGGATAGTGTAAAAGTAAAAAAAGGGAAGAAAATGAGAAAGTTTACCTTTTTAGCAGGATTAAATCGGGAGTTTGATGAGGTTAGGTCACGAATCCTAGGGAAAAAATCCTCTTTCCTTACTTCGTGAAACCTTTTCTGAAGTTAGGAGAGAAGAAACTAGGAGGAAAGTTATGTTAAAACCTGATTTAACTGTTGAACTAAAAACTGCTATAGACTCTCCAGCTCTTGTGACAGTGAAAAATTAATATAACAGAAAGAAAAAGCCATGGTGCGATCATTGCAAAAGACACTGGCATACTCGTGAAACATATTGGAAGATTCATGAGAACCACCGAACTGGAAGCAGAAGGGAGTTGATAATCGTGGCTTCTAATATCAATATGGTCAAGCCCTCCAAACAACTCATTTTGAGCAGGAGCAGCAACCTCCTCCAAATTTGTCTCCATTTACAAGGGAACAACTAGAGATTCTGCACAAAATCCTTTAATCTCTCCAGTTCTGTGCAAATGCTGAAACAGGAGCTACTTACCATCTATTTTTCTTAGTGCCAACTCCAACCAAAATTATTCTTAAATCATAGATTCAGGAGCTACTAATCACATGACTGGAAGTTCCTGTGCTTTCTCTACTTATACTCTATGTGCAGGCAATAATAAAATCAAGATAGCTGATGGTTCCTTCTCTGCAATCGCTGAAAAAGAAAATGCTAAACTATCACCATCCCTCACACTTCATGATATTTTTCATGTTCCAAAACTATCTTCTAATCTGGTTTTTTTCAGTAAATTAACCCACTCTCTTAATTGTCGTGCTACTTTTTTACTCTGATTTGTGTGAAATTCAGAAAAAGGTCTCAGGAAGACGATTGACAGTGCTAGAGAATATGGAGGTTTTTATTTTCATGACAATGGGGACAACTCTCTACAACTGAATCCAACTTGTTTGAACGCTACTTCTGTTTTAAATAAAGTCATTCTTTGGCACTATAGGCTTGGACATCCAAGTTTTTATTATTTAAGACATTTATTACCTCAGTTATTTGAAAATTAAAATTCGTCCTTATTCTAGTGTGAATTTTATGAATTGGCTAAGCATCACCAATCATTTTTTCCCTTTTAAAAGTATCAGGCTTCTCAACCATTTATGATAATTCATAGTGATGTTTGGGGACTGTCTAGAATTTAAACAATGTCCGAAAAATGGTGGTTTGTAACTTTTATAGATGATCATACTAGACTGAGTTGTTTTTTTTTATTGAAGGACAAATCTGAGGTTAAAAAAATGTTTGAGACTTTCTATGTAATGGTGGAAACACAGTTTGATGAGAAAATAAAGATTTTTCGAAGTGACAATGGGTCAGAAATTTTTTAATGAACAATTAGGAAGTTTTTTTAGAAAAACTGGGATAGCACGCCAAAGCTCTTGTCCGAATATACCTCAACAAAATGGCATAACATAAAGAAAGAATAGTCACCTGTTACAGGTAACTAGGGCCTTAATGTTTACCAGTAAGGTTCCACAGTACCTTTAGGGAGAGGCTCTCTTGGCTGCTACTTATTTTATTAATAGAATGTCATCTCATCCTCTCAAATTTAAAACACCTTTTAACATTTTCAAAGTGAGTTTTCTTAGTTCTAGGTTAATTACAAATTTGCTATTGAAAGTTTTTGGGTGTACAACCTTTGTTCATGTTCATAATTGCAGTAAAGTTGAACCGAGGGCTAAGAAGTGTGTTGTTTTAGGATATGCTTCAAATCAAAAGGGATATAAGTGTTATGATACTCGGTCGAGAAGGATAATTGTCACAATAGATGTAACTTTTTTTTAATCCCAACTCTATTTTACTGCTCATCTTCAGGGAGAGTACTACGTAGGTGAAGATTCATCTTTTGGGGATATTGAAGAAACTAGATATCAGGCAAATGATGGGCTAGATTTTAAAATAAATACTGATGTGAGGGATCTTGGAGAAGATATGAATAAGTGTGATGCAAGAGATGAAAAGGAAAGTGATTTGAGAGATGATAGGGACTTAAGTGACTTAAATGATAAAAACTTTGATATTGAACCTGTAGAGCCTTCAAATGAAAAAAATAAAAATGGGAACAGAGAACAAGCAAAACAAATACAGGTGTATTCGAGAAGGAACCGAACTTAAGAAAAAGAGACCAACGATCCTCAACACTGTCAAAAGTCACCTCCGCAAGACCTTCCTGGAATTCAAGGTAATCTTTCAACTGATTCTATTTCTAATTCCTTATCAGATTTGGACCTACCTATTACAAAATGCAAAGGTTTTAAAAATGTTTCTAAATATCCTATTTCTATGTTTGTTTCCTATAAAAAGTTGTCTCCTAGTTATTCTTCCTTTACTTCACAACTTTCTAGTGTGGAGATCCCAAAAAATATGCAAGATGCTCTACGAGTTCTCGAGTGGAAAGGGGCTATTTTAGAGGAATTGCGAGCTCTTGAAAAAAATGATACATGGGAGTTGGTATATTTTCCTGAGGGAAAGAAACCAGTAGGATGAAAATGGGTGTTCACCACCAAATTCAAGTCAGACAGATCCTTGGAGAAGTATAACGCCCGCCTAGTAGCTAAGGGGTTCACACAGACATATGGCATTGACTATCTTGAGATGTTTGCTCCAGTAGCTAAGCTAAACTCAATTAGAGTTCTATCAACAGTCGCAGTAAACCTTGACTAGTCTCTTCAACAATTGGATGTGAAGAATGCTTTCTTGAATGGGAAACTAGAGGAAGAAGTCTCTATGAATCCCCTATCAAGTTTTGAAGAGAAGTACAAGTCAAAGATATGCAGACTTAGAAGATCTCTTTACGGTCTAAAATAGTCTCCGAGGGTTTGGTTTGAAAGGTTTACTTAATTTATGAAAAGACAAGGATATGTGCAAGGACAAGCAGATCACACAATGTTCACTCGGCATTCACTAGAAAAAAATAGTAGTTCTTATAGTGTATGTTAATGATATCATCCTCACAGGAGATGATGTGGATGAAATTAAAAACATAAAGGAGCGTCTTGCCTCCGAATTTGAGATAAAAGACTTAGGCCTGTTGAAGTATTTTCTCGGAATGGAGGTTGCACAATTTAAACAAGGAATTATAGTTTCACAAAGGAAGTATATTCTTGATTTGTTAAAAGAAACGGGAATGAGTAGTTGTAGACCAGCTGAAACTCCAATTGACCTGAATCTAAAGTTTACGATGGATGGGAAATCAATTGATAGGGGCCAATAGCATAGATTGGTAGGGAAGTTGATTTACATGTCACATACTAGGCCTGATATTGCCTTTCCTGTGAGCCTAGTTAGTTAGTTCATACATTCTCCACGAGAAGAACACCAAGAAGCTGTGTATCAAATCTTAAGGTATCTAAAGAGCTCTCCTGGAAAAGGGTTGTTCTTTAAAAAGAATAAGCAAATAAGTGTTGAAGCTCATACAGATATGGACTGGGTTGGTTCTTCTATTGATAGAAGGTCTACGTCCGGATACTGTACATTTTTTGGGGGAAATTTAGTAACATGGAGGAGTAAGAAGAAAAACGTGGTGGCTCAAAGTAGTGCTGAGATTGAGTATCGATCCATGGCATATGGAATTTATGAAATGTTGTGGCTCAAGAGATTTTTAACAAAACTAAGAAGACCTATGAGTTTGCCAATGAAGTTGTACTGTGACAATAAAGCTTCCATAAGCATTGCTCATAATCCAGTTCAACATGACAAAACAAAGCATGTTGAAGTGGCCAGACACTTCATTAAAGAAAAGATTGAAGATGGAAGTGTGTGCATACCTTTCATTCTAACAACTGAACAAGTAGCAGATATTTTCACAAAAGGCCTCTTCAGAACTACCTTGAGTCATTTGTTAGCAGGTTAGGCATGTTCGATATTTACATGCGAACTTGAGGGGAGTGTCGAATGAGCTAGCAGATTAAGGCAGAATCTGCTCCACAAATCAGCTAACAGATTGACTGTAATCAACTTCTGTAAATATGGGATAGCATGTATCTTAGGAAAATATATTATTTTTTATTTTAGGAAATAGATTAGGGGAAATCCCTTGATTCAAGAATCTCCCAAGAATCAGGGATTGATTAGTTCATTATGATCTTACTTTTCTCTTATAAGTACTGTACAATTCCATGAATAATATATACACTTTTCTAGTATCTTATCTTACACCTAAGGTATGCTACCATAACGATGGTTACTTTGTAGCTCGATTCAAAAGTTTGACTAATTGAAATAAACTGCTCTGCTCAGGACCACATATGATGAATAATAATCCTATAATTGTCAAGATGTGGTCAGCCATGTTTGATTTCAATAAGGACGTATGGATTAAATTCACCAAGCTTCCACGTAATTGTTGGAGGATGGATTCTCTTAGCCAAATTGGAGTGAACTGGGGGTTCCAATTTGTGCTGATGAGTGCACCACTAAGGTTGATCGTATATCATTTGCTCAAGTACTTACTGAGACGAAGTTGATAAGGATTTTTTGAAAAAAGTCAGTCATGAATCCTAATTGGCAAGAGTTTGAACAGAAAGTAGCTTATGACTGGGTCCCTGAATTTTGAACTACTTGTCTCCAAGCTGGGCATTGTTGCCAAACAAAGGAGATTCCTAAGCCTAAACCTCCTGTGAAGCTAGTTCCAAAGTGGTTGTAGAAGCACGGAGATGAAAATCCTAAGGCTCTACATCCTCGTCTATAGTGGGCACAAATGTGAAGTTCGGGGAGGAAGCACCTTGGACTCAAGTTAAAGGGAAGTAGCTGTTAGAAACACCCCATCCCTGGTCATAAGGAAGTTGATATGAATATTGAAAATGGTTTTCATATATTGATTGATGTAGCTAGGCGTATTGAACCTCATATGTGTATGACACGCCTTAGCAGTCATGGGCGAACCATCCAACCCTTTCTTTATGAGGCTCATCACATGAGATGTAATTTTGAGGGTGGGGGTTGAATAATCTCCATAAGAAAAAGGAGTTGAGCTTGTTTACCAAAGTAAATAAAGTTAGTCTTATGGAAGCTTTAGAACAAAAAGCTAAGGAACCTTATGCAAGAAAAGTGACTTTTTGCAAGAAGAGTGATAGACTTATGCAAGAAGAGTGATAAATAAAAATAAAATAATTTTAGGGTGGCTTTTGGAAGCAAACCATGAATGCTCTCACAAGAGAAAAATATGGGTATTATAGGATCCTCAAGTTCTTACATGTACTATACTGATCAAGTCTGCTCAATTTATAAAGTGTAATATTAACATGAGGGGGAATAATTTAGATTTTCTTTTCGCTGCTATCTACGGCCTTTATACTATTTAAAACAAAAAGATTATGTGGGGAGCCTTCATAACCATTATAGCTATGAACCAATTGGAGCCTATAATAATGTAGGGAGATTTCAATTCTATCTTAACAGGAGAGGATAGAAGATATGGTAATCTGTTACAAGATATATCTGGTCCAGCAAACACTGGTATGGATGAAGTTAAATCAAAAGGCAGAGATTATACCTGGTCCAATGAATAGGTCTATAGCAAGATGGATAAGGCAATAACAAATGCAGTTTGGATGCTGACTATGCCCCGGGTGGAGGTTAGTGATGGATCCTGCTTCTTATCACAAGTCTTTCAAGTTCTTCAATCGCTTAGCTTCACACCCTGATTTCTTGCACAGAGTCAAAAATGGATGGTTTAGTACAAGATAAAATGGTATTATGAAGACAGTCTAGCAAGGTGAAGGTTGAAATGAAGTAGCTCAACATTAGAGAATTCAAAGGTGTAACGGATAAAATGCAAGATCTTACAATGAATTTGCAAGATGTCTAGGATACACAGAGAGATTTTGACCAAGTTCATAATCATTGTGTTTTAGAAAGAGAACTCAAAGCTCAATTAGAGAAGTGAAGTAGTCTCGTTGAAGAGGGTGCAATACAACAATAATCAAGGGTAAAATGGTTAAAGCTTTGGGATGGAAACACTTCCTTTTTTTGCTCATATGAAGAATATAATTCTGCTAAGCACTACTTTGAGCTTCACTGCTGCAGATGATATCACTGTTTTTTCTCAGAAAGCAATTGAAAAAGAGATACTTGGCTTCTATAAGGGACTACTGGATAAAGCATCTGAACAATGGCCTAGTGTTAACACTAGAATTATGAAAGATGACCCAGAGCTGAATAGAAAACAACAATTGCATTTCATTAAATTAGTGTCTAGGGAGGAAATTGTCCAATTCTCTTTGTTTTTTAGTAGTCATTATTTGTGACATGGGATGATATTATTCAGGCCGTGGGATCGTTCTTCAGTACTAGTAGAATGTATCCCCTATAAATTATACCTTTGTCACCCTTATTTCAAAAGTTACAGGAGACGACATTCCTATATCATGTTGTATAATGTTGCACAATTGTTTACATAATAATATTCGAAGTAATTACTAGTGGGCTGAAGAAAGTAATGGACTCATTGGTGGACCCATCTCAATTAGCTTTTATACCAGGGAGAGCCATAAATGACAACAACATCATTAGTCATGAATTGGTTAAAAGACATGGGAGGAAAGGAATCTCAATAAGGTGCATGCTTAAGGAAAATATGAAGAAAGCCTATGATTCAGTTGAATGAAGTTTTCTAGAATAGGTTATGAATGAGCTACGAATTCCGCAAAGCTTTATTGTCTGGCAAATGCAGTGTGTAACCACTATTACTTACTCTATTACTATTAGGTTGGTTTGGTAGGCCGTATTAGGAGAAATAATCCATGTATTAAGTGTGGTATTAATTAATACCATGTTTGGTATGATTTTGACCAATGTATTACTAATATCATGTATATGGTGTCATATGGTGTATTACTAATACATCACATATGGTGGTATTAGTAATACATGAGTTTTAATACCATGGGATTAGTATGTGTAAAGATAAGAATATCCCTCAAATTCTTTTAAATATTTTTTTATTTTCTTAATTTTATATTTTATATTTGTACAAATAAATTTATTCAAATAAATTAGTTTACAAATTTTATTATTATTTACAAAAATATCCTCAAATTTCTTTAATTTTTTTCTAAATCTTTTTCAATTTATTCAATATGAGTTAATTTTTTTCAATCTATCAAAATAATAACATCCCTCCACATAATTTTAGTTATAAAAAAAACTACTCCATTACCTCAAAAAAATATTTATTTGTCAAAATCCTAAAACAAATTGCATACAAGCTTTAATTTTGTAAATAGGATATTCATA
>NC_061116.1:187791705-187861565 GCF_002878395.1 Capsicum annuum
TACAAATAAATTTATTCAAATAAATTAGTTTACAAATTTTATTATTATTTACAAAAATATCCTCAAATTTCTTTAATTTTTTTCTAAATCTTTTTCAATTTATTCAATATGAGTTAATTTTTTTCAATTTATCAAAATAATAACATCCCTCCAAATAATTTTAGTTATAAAAAAAACTACTCCATTACCTCAAAAAAATATTTATTTGTCAAAATCCTAAAACAAATTGCATACAAGCTTTAATTTTGTAAATAGGATATTCATAAATAAAAATAATTTTTCTACTTAGTTTTAACACTCTATAGAATAAAAATTTATTTTAATAATGATTTTATTATTTCATCCAAAAGTTATATGTACCTCCCTCCAACTTAAAAACAACACAAAGTGGGAACAACAAGCAAATGATGAACAAACAAAGAAAAGATAATAAAAAAAATAATTTTTGTAAGTAAATGATTAAATCTTAAAATTCTAAAGTAAATAATTAGTTATATTATTAATTTTTTTTATTTTAAAAAAATAATAATAAACTTTTGCAAAAAAAATACACAAAGTTATAATATATCGAGGATATTTTTGTAAATAAATAATATACTTTTTAAAATATAATAATATATATTGCTTTTAATGCATCAAATTGAATACTACATAAAAAATAATCTCAATATTACTAATTCCTGCACTATTAATCTCAATATTACTAATATAATATATTCAGTATTATTTTATACACTCTACCAAACGAAACGAGTGCTTAATGGTAAAGCTTCAGTCCATTTCCAACAAAAAACAAAAAAAGACAAGGTGTCAGGTTATCTCCTTTTCTATTTGTTCTTTTCGTGGAGTATTTAACTAGTCTTTTGAAGAGACTGCATACTCAACCTGATTTTCAATTCCACCCAAAGTGCAAACAATATAAATTTGTACGAAAATTTTAATTAAGATGGTGGAGGTTCAAGTATGTTTGGTGTGTGAGGGATTATTTCTTGAATAAAGAAATACGTGGATCTGTTGTAAATAAATATTCTGAAATATACTAAAATAAAAGGAGAGGGGAGGGAAACCTATTGATATAAGAGAAGATTTTATTTTCTTCTACTTTGGTGTGTCTTACAATGTACCATACAATGCCTTTTATAGGCAAGAGTATGTGAAATAAGTGTACTATGTAAAAATACATAAACTTTACATCCTACAATAGTATGTTTAGAATGTGTAGTATGTGAAGTTACAATAGTGTAGTAAATGAACATCCACCAAATACATTATTTACAATAATCCCCCTTGGATGTTCATGTAAATGAGAAATTCTAAAGGAAATAAGATGTACAATGGCGGTTTGTAATATGCCTTGTTTGTTGTCTCATTAAAATCCTTACCAAAAAAACCTAGTGGGATAAAACCTTGGTTAAGGAAAAAAGAGTACAACACGTATGTACTCCCCCTGACAAAAACATCACTTAATATCTAGGAGATGACGCATCCCAATCTTGTATCTCAAGTTCTCAAAGGTTGATATTGGCAATGCTTTAGTGAACATATCTGTTAGATTATCGCTTCAACGAATTTGTGGAACATCTATTTCACTTTTTTTTCTCAAGATCATGAGTGAAAGAGAATTTTGGTGAAATGTGTTTTGTTTTGTCTCCTTTAATATAACCTCTCTTCAACTGAGCTATATATGCAGCATTATCTTTATACAATGTAGTTGGAATATCCTTATTCAAAAAAAATTTGCACATTTCCTGAATATGTTGAGTCATTGATCTCAACCAAACACACTCCCGGCTCGCTTCATGAATGGCAATGATTTCTGCATGATTTGAAGAAGTTGCAGCTAATGTTTGCTTCATTGAACGTCATGATATAGTTATGCCACCATATGTAAATAAATAACCCATCTGAGACCGAGTCTTATACGGATCAGATAAGTATCCTACATCTGCATAATCAATCATTTCTGACTTGGATTCATTTGAATAAAATAATCTCAAGTCAATGGTTCCCCAAAGATATCTGAGTATATGTTTGACACCATTCCAATGTCTTTTAGTTGGAAAAGAGCTGAATCTTGCAAATAAACTTACTGCAAAATAAATATCTGGTCGAGTATTATTGGAAAGATACATTAGTGCCCCGATTGCACTAAGATATGGAGTTTTATCACCAAGAAGTTTTTCATCATTTTCTTGAGGTCGAAATGGATCTTTGTTTATATCAAGCGATCTCACAACCATTGGGGTACTCAATGGATGTGAGTTATCCATGTAAAATTCCTTTAAAATCTTTTCATTGTATATTGATTGATGGACAAAAATTCCATTTGTCAAGTGCTCAATCTGTAGGCCAAGACAAAATTTTGTCTTTCCCAGATCTTTCATTTCAAATTCTTTCTTCAAACACTCAACAGCTTTTGAAACTCTTTGGGAGTGCCAATGATATTCAAGTCATCAACATAAACAACTGTTATAGCAAATTTATATCCAGACCTTCTTATAAAAATACAAAGGTTAATAGGATCATTTTTGTACATTTCTTTTAGCAAATATTCGCTAAGACGACTATACCACATTTGTCCTGATTGTTTCAATCTATATAAGGATTTATGAAGCTTTATTGAGCAAGTTTCTTGGAAATTTTTATATGTTTTAGGTACTTTGAAGGCCTCTGAGATTTTCATAAAAATATCGTTGTCCAATGAGCCATAGAAATAGGTCGTGACAACATCCATTAGGCACATATTTTCTTGGACTGCCAGATCTATTATATATCTGAAGGTAATTCCATCCACCACAGGAGAATATGTCTCCGCATAGTCAATGCCAGGCCTTTGCAAAAAATCTTGTGCCACAAGTTATGCTTTATATCTTACGACTTCACCTTTTTTATTTCGCTTTCGCACAAAAACCCATTTGTACCCCACTGGCTTGACACCTTCAGGTGTTCGGACTATTGGTCCAAAAACTTCACGTTTTTCAAGTGAAGTCAATTCCGCTTGAATTGCATTCTTTTATTTTGGTCAATCATTTCTCTGTCTATGTTCATTAACAGATTTTGGTTCCAAATCGTCATCTTATTGCATTATTTTAGCAGCAACATTGTAAGCAAAAATATTGTCAATCACAATATTATTTCGATTCCACCTATTTCTCGTTGAGACATAACTTATTGAGATTTCTTTATTCTCATTAGTTTCAGGTATTTTAACCTCCTCAGGGGTCTTATCATTTGTTAGATCTTGAGGCTCTTTTTGAGCGACTGCCATCATATCATGATCATTTTGATCATTTATTTCTTTTCTTTTTCAAGGATTTTTATCCTTAGAACTAATTGGCCTACCACGTTTCAAATGTGCCCTAGACTCATTTGCATTGATCACTTGTCCTATCGGGACATCAACTCAAACTGGAGCATTCACATCTAAAATATAAGATTTAGTAACCCTTGGAAGGTTAGTAAATGTATCTGGTAGCTGATTTGTAATATTTTACAAGTAAATCATCTTTTGAACCTCTTGCTCACATTTATTTACTTGAGGATCCAAATGAGATAGTGATAATGCATTTCAATCTATCTTATGTTTCAGCTGCTTATGGTCTCCCCCTAATGTTAGGTATACTGATTCATCAAAATGACAATCGGCAAATTTTATCGTAAACAAATCTCCTGTCATAGGTTCCCAATATTTTATAATGGAAGGAGATTCATACCCAATATATATTCTCAACCTTCTTTGGGGTTCCATCTTTGTGGGTTGTGGTGGGGCAATTGGAACATATACCGCACATCCAAAAATTTTAAGATGGGAAATATTTGATTCTCGACCATAAACCAACTGTAATGGGGAGAATTTATGATAACTGATTGGCCTTATGCGTACAAGTCTTTATTGAGACATAAACTCACCAACATTATCAAGACAAATAGTCTTTATTGCATAATCTGAAAATTGTGCTCTTAACCTTATCATTTGAGCCAACAATCTGGTGAAAGCCATATTGCGAGTTGATAATAAGCACACATGTGACCATCTTATAAATGCATCTATCAAGACCATATAATATTTGAAAGGTCCACACGAAGGGTGAATTAGTCCACATATATCACCTTATATACGCTCCAAAAATGCAGGGGATTCAATTCCAACCTTATCTACTGATGGTTTAATAATTAACTTTCCTTGAGAACAAGTAACACAAGAGTATTCCTTTGATTGAAGAATATTTTGATTATTCAAAGTATGTCCATGTGAATTCTCAATACTTTTGCGCATCATATTAAAGCCAGGATGGCCCAACCGATCATGCCAAATGATAAAATTATTATAATTTGTAAATTTTTTATTTACTATATAGTATGTGATTCAATCATATAAATACTTGTATGATACAATCCAGAAGAAAGTGCAGGTAGTTTTTCATGCACAAATTTTTCTCCACCTTTTATTGTAGTAATATAAAGATATTCAATTTTTTCTTCATTTGCAGTCTCAATATGATAGCTATTTTGGCGAATAACCTTTAAACTTTACAAGTTTCTTTGAGACTTACTATAATATAATGCATTATAATTGGCCAATATTGTTCTCTGGGTAGTAATAAGGTCGTTATTCCAGAGCCTTCAATTAACTTTGTACTACCGAATATTGTATTAACATGGGCCATTTTCATAATCAAATTAGAAAAATATTTCTTTTCTCTTAATATAGTGTGAGTTGTAGCACTATCAAGAAGACACACATTTCCATTACATCTTGGATCCAGTTGAAGATTGGGAAAATTTTATTATCTTCACACAATAAAAATACATGATAAGAAAAGTGAAATCTCACAATCTTACAATAAAACTTAAATACTTATTATTTTCTCTTGAAATGTAAAAACAACATAATGGAAAAACATGCTAAAATTAACATAATAAAAGAACATTATTTATTTCCCCAGTAACTTGATCAAGATTTAGTTTTGGTCTCCAAAGAAGTCTTCAGCTTCCAAATAAGTTATATCATCAAGGCCATCAAAATCATCATCTTTCAAGATCAAGTTTGCCTCAACATTGTCATCATATTTTTGTGAAGGTCCTGCCTCATCATCATTTTGAAAGTCAAATGTGACTCTATTTGGGCATTAGAAGAGGTCTCACCTTCATTTCTCTTTCTTTTGCAAGATTCTTGATAAAGCCTAGCAAAATGCTTAGGCGCTCGATGACAATTATCTCTTGAAGGATTGTTTTGGGGACCAATTTGGTTCTCCCTTCTTTGGTTACCACCACCACGATGATTATTATACTGTCCCCTGTCATTTCTACGTCCGTACATATTATTATGACCCCGATCTTGACGTTTTTCAGGATGGCCATGTGCTTGTACCCCATTTGCTTCCGGTAGTGGAGCTGCTCCAATGGGACAGGCTTCATGATTTTCATCAAAAGGACATTATGTTTCTCAGCCACTAGAAGGCATGAGATCAATTCAGAATACTTTTGAAAGTCCTTTTCACAGTATTGCTGCTGCAATATCACATTTGAGACATGTAAAGTAGTTAGTATTTTTTTCATCATGTCCTCATCATTTATAGTTTTTCCACATAATTTCAATTGGGAAAAAAATTTTGAATACAACACAATTATATTCAACAATGGTTTTAAAGTCTTGAAACCGTAAGTGTATCCATTCATAACGAACTCTAGGCAGTACCGTGGCCTTTAGGTGGTCTTACATTCCCTTCAAATCAGTCCACAATTCAAGTGGATCTTTCACAGTAAGGTATTCAACTTTCATTCCTTCATCCAGATAATGACGAAGGAAAATCATAACCTTGGCCTTGTCCTGACTCAACGCTGCATTATCCGGAGTAATAGTAGCACTAAGACCCTTAGCAGCTAGGTGAATCTCAGCGTTGAGAACCCATGACAAGTAATTTTTTTCGGAGATGTCAAGCGCCCCAAACTCAAGCTTCGACAAGTTTGACATGATGATAACTATCATAAAAATAATGAAGTTAGACAACAAACAATAACATAAAAATATTTTTTTTCATGTGTAACTTTAACGTTAAAAACAAAACTTTGACAAAAGAAAAATAACAAAGTACAATATTCAAGACAAGTAAGTTGAATATACCTGAAGGATTGAAAATTTAAAAAAGAGTAGAGTCGTGCTGATAACGCGTTGTAAATAAATATTCTGAAATATACTAAAACGAAAGGGGAGGGGAGGGAAACCTATAAATATAAGAGAAGATTTTATTTTCTTCTACTTTGGTGTGTCTTACAATGTAGCATACAATTCCTTTTATAGGCAAGAGTATGTGAAATAAGTGTACTATATGAAAATACATAAATTTTACATCCTACAATAGTATGTGTAGAATGTGTAGTATGTGAAGTTACAATAGTGTAGTATATGAACATCCACCAAATACATTATTTATAATAGGGTCCCACTTGTTACCCCTCTCACCTTTTATTGTTATTTCTCTCTCCCCTCCTTTTTTTTACTCATCAACTTGTTCTCTCCGTTTCTTTTCTTTTCTCTTTTATAATTCTTTTATAATCTAATTTTTTTGATCAATTTTATTCATGCGTATCTTGATTAATTTTTAAAAATATTTAAAAAAATCACCTAATATTTATCTCTGTTGAAAATTAAATCTGAAATCTTGTGGTGCTCAATTATTCGTGCAAACACAACTCCAACTATTTATTTTTACATTTTTTCATCTTACTATTTATTTTTTTGTCTTTTTCCAAATCTAAATTTAAAAAAAAAAAAATATGTCAAACACAACTCCAACTCTAATCTTAGTTTTGTTGGCTCTCATGATCAAACGCTTACTTAATATCAATTATTTATTAATTATGCATGCTGATTAATTATAAAATGTTTAATAAAAAAATAGCGGTAGAATGAAATTACCCAGCAAATTATGGTGTCAACCTGTACAAAAATTAAGAAAATTAACTTTATGAGTGTTTACTCTTAATCAAATATAACTTAACTAGTCGGCTTACGTCGTGCTACGCACGCCCCAATGTTGATCCTTAAAAATTCTACGTTAATGTATAATTCTATCATTTAATTAAAACTTTTATTTGTTTGGTTGATAAATTCTAAGTTAGGCATATATTATTATATTTAGATTGATGAAATTTGTATGACAATATTTTAAGTTGTTCAAACTTTTGTGGCATTAATAGTCAATTATATTTTTTTAAATAATTTATTTTTTAATTACTGTAATTTATAATATTTTTTCTTCTATTCTACTAATTAGAAGTAACATAGTAAAATTATTATAACAAATACTTGTGAAATTTTTTTTAAGTGGTCTCATATAAGACGTCAAGTTAATTTAAAACATCAAAAAATAATTTATATTTTTTAAGTGGTCACATATAAGACGTCAAGTTAATTTAAAACATTAAAAAATAATTTATCATTTTATATCTATTTTATATTTTTTATTAAATATTATTAAATTTTTATTACTTAAATCACATATAAAAACATCAAAAAAAATTTATTATTTAATGTCTATTTTATCTTTTTTATTAAATTTTGAATACATAAATGACTTATAATAATTAATTAGGGGTAATATAGTAAAATCACGATTGAAGGAGCTGAAGCAGGCATGTCGACCATGAGCAACCTACTTCAGCTGCTTATTGTGACTTATTATAGAAACATCAAAAAATAATTTAGTATTTTATGTCGATTTTATCTTTTTTAATTAAATTTTTTAATACGTAAATCACTTATAATAATTAATTAGGGGTAATATAGTAAAATCACGATTGAAGCAGCTGAAGCAGGCATGTCGACCATGAACAGTTTAATTCAACTGCTTATTGTGACTTATTATATAGGATAATAATAAATTAAAAATCAAAATCTTTATTTTTATCCTTATCTTTCTTCATCATTAATGACCTTAATTAATTAATTACAAAAATATAAATTACTATTCACTCTATCCCGTCTTACTAAAAAATAATGGTCTCATATTAGTTGCTCACTTTACTAAATCAAGAAAACATTGATTAAATTTTCCCATATTACTCTTGCAACTAATTCATTTTGAAAGTGTTAACCTTTTTTTGTAAAGTTCACTACTAGAAATTACCCTCGCCATAGGTACAACAACCATCACCATATCTCTGCTGCAATGGTTAAACAATTTTCCTATATGTGAGCATTATAATAGAGTTATCGTAACAATTGATGCGACGGTTGGTAGAAACCGTCGCCATAGACCAACCTATAGCAACGATTATTTTTTCTCTTATTAGGACGCCTCTTTTCACCTATAACGTCAGTAAATAACCGTTGCAATAGATTCTATTGCAATGATGTTAAACCATTGCAATAAAAGCTATTGCGATGGTTTTATAATTCTATTGCAATGATTTTTTTCCTATCTATTGCAACTACTTTTAAAGCCTATTGCAACGGTCTATTATTCTATTACAACGTTTTTTGACTACCTATTGCAACAATTTTATTAACCTTTTGCAACTGTTTTTGACTATCTATTACAACAATTTCTAATACTATTGCAATGATTTATTGATCTATTTCAACAATTGTTGCCACATGTTGTAACTAGTTCAAATATCAATTGCAACAATTTATATAAAATAGTTATTTGTAAATTTGTATTTACATAATAAATTATAATAAACAATTGTAATGAAAGGAACAACAATCAGACTTGACTAGTTAATAACAATCACCAATTACCAGTAGTAAGAACTCAAACTACACGGAGTAGGAGTTTCGACATACTATATCATTTTTTTTGGAACTCTGTAACATAACACCACTACCACCTTCAGCTACTTGGGACCAATATCATTGATACCACAGATGTACTCCTCCCCTCATGGCAAACATCACAGACAGAACTAGGTCCTTCCACTCAGTAAAACCATCTTTGACCTGTGCTCATTAGTTAGAAAACAGTGTTAAGAGTGAGAAATACACAAATTTGTGGTACAAATACTAATCTTCAATTTAAAGGAATTAGTTTCCCAGAAATTAAAAACAAAACAAGCAGATGTTTTTTGATCTTGGAATAAAAAAGCTAATGCCTTATGGAATCTAAATCTACAGTTAGTACAAACAAATGGCATTCATTAGGGAATGTTACTCCTTCCATTCATGATGGCCCGTGTTCAAGTATTATTTCACTTTAAATTTGTGAGTTCACGAACATAAAAGAGGTAGCAAAGTAACACTGGTGTCCAAATTTGATCCCGTGCTGATGCTTACCTGAGCCAGAAGAGTATTATCAGTTAGGAGCCTCAAGTCATCCTTGGTGTTACCATTTTTAGTCAACACACTCACCTAAGACTAACAAATCGAGTAAAGAAAATACATACAAACCCATCTTCAGAGATATCAATAAACTAGTAGTCAGTTTTATTCACATGAGGAACCTATAACATAAAACAGAGAACATGGTGGTTAGTAATTATTAAGTAAATGAACATGACCAAAGCAGCAACAGAAAATAGAATAACCAGCCAGATTCAGTTAATTACATCACAGTTGTGAGAATAGGGAACAATATCCTCAAGCAACTTCTTTCCAGTGAAGATGCCAATCGCCACAAAGTGGCATTTAGCATGACTGTGCTTACCTGTCTTGGAAGTGAAAAGTTCAACCACCTTCAACAACAAACCAGTCCTATCAGTACTCATAAATATGAATCTACCCAGGAATATACAACATAGCTAACAATGGAAAAAAAGGATGCCTAATAAACCATGATTCCAAAGCTTTAGAGTAGATCGAATCTCCAAAACTTAAATCACTGAAACCAGCGTCGGAGCTAAAATTTTCACAAAGGAGGTTAAAAATAGAGTAAACAGACGAACAAGTCAAAGTAGATTTAACATCTATTATATATACATCACTTACCTAGATCTACCCCTGACTGAGTTTTGTTGTGACCCATGTTGCTCGAATCTTCAAAAATGTCAACCGGTGCATGTCAAATTCTCCAAAAGTAGTGTATTTTTGGAGAATCCAACACAGGAACACATCAAAAGTTAAGAGTTCACACAACTTAGGTTGTGACAGGGAATTTTATTTTGACAACCGAGAAATACTCAAGGTCTACTGGTGCACTGTTTGACACATTCCAAAATCAGGGATAACAGGACACACATTAGAGTCAAATATAAACATCCTTTTGAACATAGAATTCAGTGAGTTTATAATAAGTGTGATTTTATCGTGTATTCTTCTTAAAATGGTGTGAACAATAGGTTCAATGGAGTTTGGGGAGGGTAGAGTGTACGCAGACCTTACCTCTACCTCAGAGGTAGAGAGATTGTTTTCGATAGATCCTTGGCTCAAGAAGATAGTCCAAAGCAGTCCCAAGACTGACATATAATACCACCACCAACATTCTATCAAGTATAGGTTCAGAAAAAAAAAAGTGTAAGCATGTATTCTTAACTTGTGAAGGTAGAATTCATAAGATAATTTCTTGATTGAGTACAATTACCGATGCAACCTGGAAACATGAGTATAATCTAGAACCTCACTTCATAAGTCTCTTTTCAGTTGTAACCTATTTACTTTACACAATCATTCTACAAAACATTTCCATTGCTACTTCTTCGTATACAAAGAATAGGGAACGTTCATGGAAATGCACATTTTCTATTTTTAGATACTGGTCACTTGTCTTTACACAATTAATGAGTAATGTTATTCTGTATGGTAGTGAAAAGTGAATCCATTATAATTATATTTTCCTACAATAATCCTTCATTGAAAAACTCTCAAATCAACATCAACAGCATAGGTAGAGTGGTGTTTTCTGAATGAATCACCATGAATTAAACAAAACTAACATTAAAATACTACTGTGATGATACCTAGCTAAAACACTATAAAGACATTCAAGATTTCACAGTACAATTTCAAGAAAATTATAAGGGGTTTCTAGTGAGCTAAAGTTGTGAGTATTTGGCTAAATGGGTGTTGAGATTTGGATACTCAAACAACAACTAATCCTCAGTCTCAAACAAGTAGGGATCAGCTATATGAATCCCTAGGCCCTCAGTTCTAAACAAAGTTGAGGTTGGTTATATGAATCCCCACTACACGCAAGCAACAACAATAGCAACGGTTGTTTTACTAGTTGTTATACAACAATAAGCAATGTTATAAAATAAAGGCCAACAGAAGCATACAACATACTAGAATGAGAATTGAGTAGATTATACTAATAAACATTACAGTAAAAGAGCACAATTTTAATATAGCATGAATGACTAACACAGATCAAACTAATAGTTATATTATTTCTAACAACAAAACATCCGAGACTACTATGAACTACGAAATACTCAAGCTAGACAAAGTTATTAAGAAATAAACCTGATCAATCACGGTTTCGCTGATCATATCCCTTGCCACCTCTTTGGACTCAGCAACAATAGCTAACTCGTTAACAGTTCACTTCTTCCCACTTGGTAGACTCACCATTAATGCAAATCTCTAGATATCTGTAATATCTTTTTGCATTATCTTGGCCAATTTCTTCTTAGCCACATCAACAACCACATGATCCATTGCATCATTATTTATATACACCTCAAAAGTTATCTCATCTTTAAAAGGCACCACAATATTATACAACCCTTGATATCAAATCTTACTGACTTTTTAGCTCCATCATAGCCAGCAAAACCTGACAAAATCTCCTCCCACTAGCATAAAATTTGAGTATATTTTGTTCTTCTTTTAACAACAATGGTGAATCTTTCATTTCCCCAACACCCAATAAACTAAAATTCTTGTCAAATAATCCCTCGTTGCTAATTGACTCGCCCAAGCTAATGCTAAATTCTCATTCTCATTCTCATTCTCCCCAGTAAATTAATTTATAACAAACATAATCAATAAATAAACACAAATTATCTCAATAGTATAATCTGATATCAATGTCGGTCTTTCAGTGTCAAGCTCCAGTTCATGTTTCAAATAAGGATCAAATTCGGAAGAAGTGGAAGTCTAAGTGAAAGATTCCATAATTAAAGAGGAATTAAAGGGTGGAGATTAAGGAATACCTTCTAACTCATCTTTATCCCATTCATCAAAGGACATTGACGCAGGCTTTGGGCAAATTGCAGGGGTGCGGATAACTTGTGTGGTAAAAATAAATCTATTATAATTTATGTTAGTTTTATCGATATTCATATCTTGGGTGATTATATGGTAATTGGTTAAATGCTTTATATTCTTTATTTTTTTCCCTTAGTTTTTGTAATTCTTCTATATTATTTTGAAGGTATTCTAAATATTCTATATCTTTTGTTTCAAACTATCCAATTAGATTATCTTTCATAAGTTTTTCTAATAATATTATTTCTTCCATATTTTGTCTCCAATATTTTAAATATTCATAGTCTATCATTTTATCCTGTAGTAATTACAGAATTACAAATTTCTGTATAATAATTTATCCTAATTGTACTGTAATGTATATCTAATTTCAGATTTTCAATGATATTTATTATCTTGTGTTGTTCTTCTCGTAGTGAGTTTTTTAAATTACATAAACTATCACATATACTTTTTCCTAAATTCTCTAGGGTTTCTTCTATCCATATTAATTTTTCTTTTAGATTCTCCATTATTTTTCTAATTCAGTTTCTATAATTAATTTCTTCATTTAGATTATCTTGGTTTTCTCTAGTTTTTCTAATATATTCTAACATTTTTTTAATCTGAATAATATCCATCTGGGTAGAAAAATTAATCTAAATTAATAAATTAGAAAATAAGTCAAGATATATTAGAAAAACTAGAGAAAATCAAGATAATCTAAATGAAGAAATTAATTATAGAAACCAAATTAGAAAAAAATAATGGAAAATGTAAAAGAAAAATTAATATGAATAGAAGAAACTCTATAAAATTTAGGAAAAAGTACATGTGATAGTTTATATGATTTAAAAAACTCACTACGAGAAGAACAACACAAGATAATAAATAACATTGAAAATCTAGAATTAGATATACATTACAGTACAATTAGGATAAATTATTATACAGAAATTTATAACTTTGCAATTACTACAGGATAAAATGATAGACTATGAATATTTAAAATATTGGAGACAAAATATGGAAGAAATAATATTATTAGAAAAACTTATGAAAGATAATCTAATTGGATATTTTGAAACAAAAGATATAGAATATTTAGAATACCTTCAAAATAATATAGAAGAATTACAAAAAATAAGGGAAAAAAAATAAAGAATACTATAATAAAGCATTTAACCAATTACCATATAATCACCCCCAAGATATGAATATCGATAAAACTAACATAAATTATAAAAGACCTATTTTTACCACACAAGTTATCTGCACCCCCTACAATATATTTGGATTTATTTGATTAATTTATTAATTATGACTGAATTATTTGATAAAACTAAATTTAGATATTCCCCAAAATATTATTTAGATGAATGAGGTACAAAAATTACCAAAATATAAAGAATTAAAGCAAATAATATCTAAAAAAACGTAAAAAATTAAAAATAAGGATAGAAAGACTACAATATAACATAATTGCTAGAGTTAGTAAAAACTCAATAAATATACAAAAAGAAAAAATATCAAATTTAGAATCGACAATAGATAGTCTAGAATATACATACCAACATAATCTATTAACAATTAAATAAAAAATGAACAAAGAAGAATTTATAATAGATGAAAAAATATATGAAAACCAAGAAAGATTAAAAATAAAATAATATTTTCTAATCTAGGAAGAAGGTATAAGAAAATAAGTGAACATTTATATTTAATGTTAGAAAAAGAAGAATTAAAATTAGAAGATAAATTGACAGCTATGGTAAGAATAGAAAAAGAAAATGAAGAAATAGATAGAAAAAAGGAAATAAAAAAAATAAAACAACAAACTACAGAAAAAATACAAAAAATAAAAGAAATTAAAAATAGTAGGATTGCTGAATTAGAAAAAGAACTATAAATGCTAAAATATTTGTATGAAAAAAGACAGAAAGAAAAAAAAGAAAAGGATCTAGAACAAAAATTATTAAACGAGATAAATCAATTTAAAGAAAAATTAGAAATAAATACAATAGATGTTGAAGAAAAGGATAATTATGATTCGGAAGATAGTAAAACATATACAGAAATCTTAACAAATACAAAAAATTTAGAAATCAATGAAAGACAAGAAGTAATTAATGAAGAAAACTTAGAAAATAGAAACACAGAAATAAATATTCTTGATAAAAAAGAAGATGAAAATATTACCTAGAACATCAGAAATAAGAAAACCTACATATTATAAGAATATATTTAAAAGATATAATCTAAAAGATGAATATGACAAATGGACACTAAAATAAATAGTTAATAAAAATTATAACTTTTTAGACTTAGTTTGTGTAATAAATACAGAAAAAATAATACAATTATGGATAGGATATATGACAAAAAAATTATTAGATAATAATATAAATGTAACAGATGCACCAGAATATATAGAAAGAACACTAATAGGAACAGTGAAATTATGGTTTTCAAATTTAATTGAAAATAACAAGAAGGTATTAAGAACTGATAAACCTACAGAAGGAACATCATCAACAACTACAACTAAATTAACACCTATAGAATTATTTAAAAAAATATGAAATAGCTATAAAAGATGAATTTAGCAGCATGACAACAACAGAAAAAGAACAAAATGAAGAGAAAGATACAAATAGGAATTTAATATTAAAATTAGCAATATGTAATATGTGTTACATAGATGAGTATACTTGCTCATTTAAAGAATATTATTATAAAGGAACATATATTACAGAAGAAAGTAAAGAAATAAGAAAATTATATTATAATAAATTACCTGAACCATTTAGTTCAAAAATAATAAAAAGTTGGGATGAAGCAAAAATAGTAGATACTTTAGGAGCAAGAATAAAATTTTTACAACAATGATATAGAAATCTATGTGAAAAATATAGAGAAGAAATAAAAATGGAAAAAACATTAATAAGAAATTTAGCATGTTGCAAAGATAAAATAGTACATCAATTTGGATGCGAATAAAGATATTATAAGAAGGGAAAAGGACATAAGAAATATAAGAAATACAAAAAATCAAAATATAAATATAAGAAACCAAGAAAATGATATTATGTAAAAAATTATAAACATAAAAGACCATATAGGAAAAAGAAATCTATAAAAGAATGTGCTTGTTATAATTGCGAAAACTTAGGACATTTAGCTAGAGATTGTAAATTACCTAAAAAAAAAATTAGAAATAAAAATAGAAAATACAGAATATATGCAGATAGATTGTATAGATTACAAATTAGAAGTGAAGACAGTATATATGAAATTTCAAAGAATGAAACAGATAATGAAATAGATAGTGAATTAGATGAATTAAATGACTGAAGAAGATATAAAAATAATAACAAAGGAAGAATATTTAAGTGAAGAAGGAACAGATCAAAAAATAATATTTGATAGTCACATATTTGATGAAATAAAAGGAAAAGAATTAGATTTAAATGTTGAAAAAATATTTAAAATACCAACAATAAAAAACATATTTAGTAAAAGAAAAGAAGTATTTAGTAAAAGAAAAGAAGAATACTACGTAGTAAGCCAAAAAGAACATGTAATAGACTGTAGATATGCAAAAGATAAAGCTAGTATACCACTAGTAACAAAAAGAATAATTAATAAAGAAATAAACAATATAAAAATTAGAGACCCAATAAAATACGTACACCTAGGAGGTACAGAGATATTAATAAAAGCATGTTTCAGAGAAGGAGTAGATATACCAATAGAATTATACCTAGCAGATGATAGAATTATAAAACCTATAGAAAAAAGTATAATAAATGACATAAAAGGAAATTTGATATACTAAAAATTTAAATTTATAATAAGTGTGAATTATTCAGTAGCAATAACAGATAAAAATATAGATAAATCATTAGTATTATATTGGAAAATATCAGGAATAAAACTAACCGCAGGAAGTAAAATATTTACAACAAGATGTAAAAATCTATATGTATTAACAACAAAACATAAAATAATGGAAAAAAATAAAATTAACAAAATACAAATAGAAAGTCCTTTCGAACAATTTGTAAAAACAATTGATAATAATGATTATAGTTATAGAGACATAGATATAGAAGAAAATTTAGAAATAATAAATGATAGAATAAGCACAACAAAAAGAATAACTTATGAAAACCAGAATTATCAAGTTCATCAAAAAGAACAAGTTATGAAACAAGTTCAATAACTAATTTAAACCAATATTACATAATAGGAACAATAAATGAAAAAAGAATATTTAATACTCTTAAATACATGACAAGAAGAAAATTATATAGCAAGATATCTAATAAAAAATGAGGAAATAAAATCTGACAATAATATATGCCCAGATCTACCAAGAAGCTTAATAAACACCAAAAATATAGCAGAAAAAAGAAATAACAATAGGAGTTAGAAAAATAAAAATAGAATTTGAAATAAAGGAAGAAATGCAAAAAATAGACATAATATTAGGAATACAATGGCTAGAACAAGTAAAACTATATAATATAGAGCATACATAATTATCTATAACATATAATAGAGAGAAATTATTCTTAAGAAGAGCTTTAACGTGATATGAAAATATATGTATTAATGAAGATAGTAGTAGAAGGGTATTACAGTAGATATTATACGCCTATGATAGATACAGGAGCAGAAGCTAATTTATGTAGATATAATTGTTTACCAAAAAGTAAATGGGATAAATTAAAGACACTAATAATAGTTAAAGGATTTAATAACGAAGGAAGCTTAATTACTTATAAAGCTAAGAATGTAAAAACATAAGTATGGGATAAAATATTAACAATAGAAGAAATCTATAATTATAAGCTAACATCAAAAGATATACCTCTAGGAATGCCGTTTTTAGATAAATTATACCCACATATAATAACTAGAACGGATTGGTGGTTTACAACACCATATAAACAGAAAGTAAGAGCAAAAAAAGTTACTAATAAAATAAGAAAGAAAACTGACTGGATAGAAGGAAGTGAAAAAATTACACAAAAATTAGAAAATATAAAAAATACTGAGCATACAATAGAATTGGTCGTATTTTCAATAAATAAAAAGGAAATAACTATATTTTCAATTAGTAAGATAGAAATAATTAAGAAAAAATTAAAACAATTATATAGTGAAGATCCATTAAAAAGATGGTAAAAACATAAAACCACTATAAAAATTGAATTAATAGATAAAAATAACATAATAACTCAAAAACCATTAACATATAATTTTGACGATTTAAAAGAATTTAAAATGCACATAGAAGAATTATTAGAAAAACAATACATACAAAAAAGTAATAGTAAACATAATAGCTCAGCATTTATAGTAAATAAACATAGTGAACAAAAAAGAGGAAAAAGTAGAATGGCTATTGATTATAGAAATTTAAATGCAAAAAGTATGACATATAAGTACCCAATACCAAATAAGATATTAAAAATAAGACAAATACAAGGATATAATTACTTTAGTAAATTTGATTGTAAATTAGGATTTCACCATTTAAAGTTAGAAGAAGAATCTAAGGAATTAATCGCATTTACGATACCACAAGGATTTTATGAATGGAATGTACTACCATTTGAATATAAAAATGCACCATGTAGATATCAACATTTTATGGATAGTTATTTTAAACAATTTCCTAATTGTATAGTATATATAGATGATATACTATCATATACAAAGACCAAAGAAGAACATTTAAGATTATTAGAACAATTTATGGATATAATAGAAAAATCGGGAATAAGTTTAAGTGAAAAGAAAGCTGAAATTATGAAAAATCATATAGTATTTTTAGGAATACAAATAGATAAAAGTGGAGTAAAAATGCAACAACATATAGTACAAAAAATAATAAATTCAAAAGAAGAATTAGATACAAAAAAGAAATTACAATCATTTTTAGGATTAGTGAACCAAGTAAGAGAATATATACCAAAATTAGAAGAAAATCTAAAGCCCTTATAGAAAAAATTTAAAAAGGATGTAGAATATAATTATAACGAAGAAGATAAAAAACAAGTTCAGAAAATAAAAATACTTTGTAAAGAATTACAAAAATTACAATTTCTAGATGAAAATAGAAAATTTATATACATAGTAGAAACAGATGCTAGTGAATGTAGTTATGGAGGAGTACTTAAATATAGATATGAAGAAGAAAAATTAGAACAACATTGTAGATACTACTTAGGTATGTTTAATGAAACAGAAATAAAATGGAAAATAAATAGAAAAGAATTATGCTCAGTATATAAATGTTTATTAACATTTGAGCCATATATTGTATATAACAAATTTATTGTACGAACGGATAATACACAGGTACGTTGGTGGCTAATAAAGAAAATACAAAATTCAGTTACAACAAAAGAGATTCGGAGACTAGTCTTGAATATATTAAATTTCACATTTATAATTGAAGTAATTAGTACTAACAAAAATGTTATTGTAGATTACATATCAAGACAAAGCTACACAAACTGATATAATAGAAGAGGATACTCTAGTAAAGATATTCAACACCCTAACTACGCTTTCAATGAAAGTGAACAGTATGGGTAATGAAATAAAAAAGCTAAAGACTAATCAGCTAACTCAGCAGTGTGCAGAGCTATGTCGATCGGAAGACATTAAAATTCCAGAGCTAGAAGGAGACGTTGGGACACTCCATAAAACCCGTAACGTTTATCAATCTACTTTTGCAGGTACAAGCAAAGGAGTTAGGAAAAACACAAATATGAACCTAAACAGGCTATTTGATAAATCATTTATTCCAAACACACCAAAAGATCTTGTATTCAGACCCTTACAAATTACCACATACCGAGATAGTTTAAACCAAGACAAAAAGACCTACAACTATACAGCCCGAATATACACAGAAAATATTTACAAAATACAAACCTTCTTAAATACTAACCCTAGAGCTATAAACATTCAAGAACCACATACAAATAACATAACCCAGAAGCTAACCGGATACAATAAGCTAATTGCTTTACCCAAAATCAAATCAAGTCTAGTTAAAACCTGTTACGAATATGGACTACTTAGTATCATATATACCCAAGACGGAAATAAAATATCCAATATACCAGAAATATATGATTCATTTAGCATTTTTAAAAGAATAACCAAAGGTAACCTATTTTTTATAAAATTTTACACGGCACCAGCAGAGATATTGTATGATGAAGTTAAATCACCTATATAAGTTGTAAAAATAGGAAAGACCCAAGATATGATTATACCAGAAGATACTATTCCACAACCAGAAATACCTAGAATTGAGATACCAAATTTTTATGCAAATAAGAGAATTATCGGACTATCCACAATTCTTCAAGAGTTAGCAAACACTTATCGCAACAGATATCCTATATGGAGTTATTATTCAAGAGGTAATATAATAGTATACTCAAATTCAAAGGAACTACGAGAAGCAGATATGGAAGATGTTAGGTAATGGATCTTGACTTTACTCAATCCAGAGAAAAAACCTATCGCCAGAGCCATAAGAGAAAAATTTATTTCGGAAGAATTATTAACCAGATATTGCAAGTTAATTGGACATAAATATCCAGATCATCAATGTTCAAAATGTAATGGAGAAGATAATATTGTCCCAGAAGTTCAACTGGAATAGAAGAAGATAAAAGTAACAGTTGGAAGATGCAAGATATGAAGCAATAATGGAGATACAGAGCAATAAAAAGAAGATAACTACGGATAAAGAAAGTAATTCAAGTTATTAAAGGAGAAAAAGAAATATGGAATATTTAAAATAGCTAGATAGATTTACGTAATTATCATGTAACTAGCCTTAGGTTTTTTGACTTTTCTTAGTCTTTTTTGGCAAGTAGTGCCATTATTAGATTTTTTGGCAAATAGTGTCATTATTAGATTAGACATTAGCTTTAGGACTTTGCAGAAACATATTTTTTTACTTTTGTAAAGTAGCTGACAGATGTAAAGAAAAACAGTGTACGCATTTTCATTTCTAAAAATATAAATAAACGAGCACTTGCTCAGATGAAGGCAAGACTTCATACATTGAAGCACAAAATCTCTTGTCCACAACAAAAATTTTGCTTATTTATTAAAAAACAGGTATATTTTAATGGAAAAATCTATGGAGGAACAAAGCTTAGAATTATCAAAACTACCAAAACAGGTATATTCATTTACTATTATGAATAGCTAAATTCATAAATTTCTAACAATCATGATATGATAAAATAAGTTCATGTTAGTTGCTTTATAGTAGAATTATTCGAAAAATAGCATGTTAAGAAGTTTATTAGAAAAGTGAAAAGGGAGAAAAATCCCTAAGAACTATGTCATCCTAAAGGTGAAACCGGTGAGGCAAGAAAGTCGTGATAGGGGAGTAACCAAAGTAGAGGCACTGTTTAAGGAAAAAGTATCCAGATTACCATGCTAATAGTGACCGAAGAATATGTTATTTAAGAATAAACTAGTATATAGCAATCTAAAGTGATCATATTTTGTTATGTGCATGATTGAAGGGAATATTTCGAAAATAGCAATTTTATGAAAAGTGGATGATTATTTATCTGACGAAATGGTAGATAAATTTAAAATACTCATTTTATATGTACTTAAGGATATAGAAATAGTGGATATAAGAAAAATCATATTGGAAAAAAAATTTGATAGATATTTTATGACTAGAATTAATTATATACCACACCTACCAAACTGCTCTTATAAATACTTACATGCCAAACCCACACACTAACTATGATAAATTATGTATATTTAGAATTTTGGAAAATAGATATAAAATATATACAATTTCTTAGTGAAAATATAGAAGAATTAATGAGATTAAAACAAACAACTAAAAAATATTATGATAAAGTATTTAACCAATTTTAAATGATAGATAGTCTTAAAATCTTAATCTTATATATACTTAGAGATAGAGAAATTATAGATATTAAGAGAATAATATTAGAAATAATATTAGACTATGAAATTGAAACTATAAATTGGATAGAACGGTTATACCTGGATAATTACCCAGATGGATATTTTTCAAATTAAGAAATGTTAGAATATAATAGAAAAACTAGAGAAAATCAAGATAATCTAAATGAAGAAATTAATTATAGAAACCGAATTAGAAAAATAATGGAGAATCTAAAAGAAAAATTAATATGGATAGAAGAAACCCTAGAAAATTTAGGAAAAAGTACATGTGATAGTTTAGATGATTTAAAAAACTCACTACGAGAAGAACGACACAAGATAATAAATAGCATTGAAAATCTAGAATTAGATATACATTACAGTACAATTAGGATAAATTATTATACAGAAATTTGTAACTTTACAATTACTACAGGATAAAATGATAGATTATGAATATTTAAAATATTGGAGATAAAATATGGAACAAATAATATTATTAGAAAAACTTATGAAAGATAATCTAATTGGATATTTTGAAATAAAAGATATAGAATATTTAGAATACCTTCAAAATAATATAGAAGAATTACAAAAACTAAGGGAAAAAAATAAAGAATACTATAGTAAAGCATTTAACCAATTATCATATAATCACCCCCAAGATATGAATATCGATAAAACTAACATAAATTATAATAGATCTATTTTTACCACACAAGTTATTCGTACCCAGGCTCTAATACCGAATTGTAGAGGGGTGCGGATAACTTGTGTGGTAAAAATAGAAGGATTGAATTAATAAAATTACCTTCTTATTTATGATTTTTTAACATATAATCAACTAATATTAAATGGGTGAAATAATTCTTTCATCAATTTATTTGTGCAACCAAATAATATCTTGCATAAATAAATACTCCATCCGTCTCATTTTATGTGTCATCATTTTCTTTTTAATTTGTTCCAAAAAGAATGTCATCTTTCCTTATTTGATAACTATTTAAAGATACAATTTCACTTTTATCTTATTGGTCCCACTTTATTAAAAAAAATAGTAGCACATTTTTATAAAGGATAATTTGGTAAAAATCATCAGTTTTTTCTTATTTCTTGAAGTCCATGCTAGGTCAAATAGTAACACATAAAATAAAACGGAGGGAGTATATAAAATAAAATGAAAAATTTATTATTATTAAACTTAGCCAATAAGAGAGGGTGAAGAAAGAAATGAAAATGTGAAATATTAATAAAGTGGGACCATAATATACATGTCAATTAATAATGACCCTTACACAACACAAGTATAATGTGGCCCACTCACCCATCATAAAATTTTCCAAATTTGTACAACTAAATTTTGCTAATGACTTCTTGTAATTTTGTAGATGGGATAAAGTCTCCATTAGGCATTTGCTTGAGTGTTTCCAAGCGTTGATATATTTTGGAGGGTCAAGAGTAATATTCATGATCAAATTTTGGAAGAATTCGATTTTGTCAAAGGTGAACTGTCTTTTAGGTATCTTGGTGTCCCTCTTAGGCCTAAAAGAATTTCTATTGATCACTGTAAGCTGCTCATTGATAAAATACTAGGAAGAATTGCAATTGGTCTTTTAGATTCTTATCATATGTTGGTAGGGCCCAAATCATCAAGCGTATGTGTTATTTGCTATACAAATCTTTTAGGCCCAGATCTTTGCCCTGCCTAAGAAAATTAGAGAAAATTATCCTCTATAGTATTATTAGATCTAAAATAACAAATTTTAGCAACATTTTTTAATAATTACATTAATAGTAATTTAGTTATAAGTTATAACAACTTATTAAAATGTATAATATTTTAATTGTATTTTCAAAATTTATTTTTAATTATATAATTTAAAATCAGTTCCATATTTATAGGATTGTAATCAATATTTTTCTTAAATTGTATATTGATAATTATGATAAATATATGTTATTTTTTATTTAAAAGATTACACACTTTTATCAGATAACTGTATTGAAAAAAGATTATGTGTAAATCAAATTAATGTTTTGAAAAAAGTATCTGATTCACCTCTCTCTCTCCATTCAAATTCTCTAATACTCAATCTCACCTCTCTCTTTCTCCATTTTAATACTCAACGTTTCAAAATTTTATTGAAATTTATGTCTCCATTAACTTACTCAGATAATATTTATATTCTTCCCTTGAAAATACAAGATTGAAAAAAAGTGGGCTTCATATTATATTCATCTTCTTCATTGAAAAAAGTGGTTTCATAGTTAATATTCATTTTCTTTTCAAAAAAACACAAAATTAATATATTTGTTTTTCTCATTCTCTATTGTAAATCATGTCTAAACCAAAATTCAATTCTACTCCTTCGCGTAGAAGTCCTAGAATAATCGAAAATAGTAGCCCCATTTATATTTCTAGACCTTCATTTGATTTAGGTTGTTTCACTCCTTCTCCTCTATCGAAGTGTATAAAAAATTTATTGAAAGTGGGTCTTAGAACAAGAATCAAAATCAGTGTTTGCCCGATAAAATTGAAGTTTCCTTTGTTCATGAACCATCAAAGAAGCGAAAATTTGAACAAAAAGGTTGAGATTCCTCAAGATAAGAGGAATTATAAAAGAAAGAATATGGATAGTGAACAAGTGTCGGACTCCAATTTTAAAGATGAGATTCCATTACTCAAACCCAAAAAAACCAAGTGTGGAGGAGAAACACCTTCTCGAGTAACAAAGACTAGGGCTAAAGTAAAAAATGCCAAGAATGTATCCAACAAGAAATCTCAAAAAGTTTGCATGGTATGATTTTTATTTTGTATAAGTTTATTTTTAAATAAATTGTATGAAGTGTTGTAAGACCCCGCAAAATTCTTAGCTTAAATCAGTCCTTTAGGCTTGACGAGGGGTCCTAGACTTAGAATATTTTAGCTAAGCATTCATACTTAGTTTTATTTTAGCCTTCAAAAGTTGGAAATCTTATTTCGCGACCTTTACATCCATTAGATGTCGATATTTGAGTTAATTCATGATCGGAAATGTCAATAGGTGTTTTCAAACAAGTTTCAGATTTTTCGAACCTCGTTTATATCATGTTTGAGTGCCCAAAATAGTGGGTCGATGCGATCTCGACGCATCACGTCGACCATCGTGTCGATAAGATAGTTTTTCTCCAGCTTTAGTGCAAATTTTAGTGAACCGACGCGGACTCGATACGGCGCATTGGCTATCGCATCGATGCCAACAACGCCATGCGTCAGCCTGCGCATCAGGTAACATAATTTTTCAGTCATTAAAAGACCATGTCTTTGGGGGTATTTGGGTTTTTTTCACATACTTCAGCCCCCAAAACACGAAATTAAGCCATTTGAAGAGCAACTATACTCATTTGTTCTCCAATTTGCTCAACAACAGAACCCTAGGTGTTCAAATTTCAAATCAAGAACTCACCATTAACTTTCCGAAATTCATCAACTAAGGTATGTGAAGTGTTCATCCAAGGGTTCCTTCCACCCTTAGAGTCCAAGAAACTCTTTTAAAGTTCATGTAGAGTGATTTCATGATTTTCATTATTTGAATTAAAGTGTATTCATGATTTATTGGAAGATTCATGTAGAGTTAATTGATATGTGTGCTTTATCATGTGAATCCATGTTGAAACTCTTGGAATTCTGTAATTGAAGTTGAATCATGATGCCTACATGTTGTGTTAGTATTATGTGCATATATTATGCCCCACAAGTATTTGATGAACTATCCATGTGAGTTGAATAGTGAAATTATATCATGTTAGTATGTATGCAAGTTCATGCTATGCAAGTGTTTTCTTGAATGCCCAATGAATGAATGATGCCTAAGTAGTAATTACCAAGTCTCAAGATTTTTCCAGGTCTTTTAAGTTTATGCTATAGAGTCCTGGGGGTATTTAATACCCGGCAATTTAGCTACTTGTCTAGAGCCATGGTTAGTCACAGAGTAGAATCAGTCATGTCTCGATCAGTAGAATTCAGTCAGTTAACAAAATTTAGTATTATTTCGTCAGTCTGGGTGGTTTTTTAGAATTAAGCAGTAATACAATTTCATCCAACACTTCTTGAGGTATCTTCCATGTACTCTCATAAGGAAGAGGCTCAACTGGTATTGCATAAGCATCCTTAAAATTTTTACTGTTGTAGTATGCAGAGCAATAGTCTTCTCCATGTTGGTTACGATATGTAATAACCCCCTTGCATGGGAGCAAGGTGTCTCATCTAATTGAAATCGACCACAACTACATTTTCTACGTCACAGGCATACAACAAACCTTAACTCCAGCGGTAACGGTATGCGAAAAATCGTTTGAAGCTCTTACCTACAATGAATTATATTGTTAATAAATTTATCATATAAAAAAAACGTAACAACAAAATATGATAAGTACATGTTTGCAGTTCAGAACATTATCATTAAAATAAAATAAACAAACAAAAGATAATGTAAATACAGTAACGAACAACAAAGTCTTTTAAGGAATTTATTCAAGATTGTAATACAATTAAATTAGACACATTCGGTCATATTATACGATTGTTGCTTTTTACCATTGAGAATATCATTGTCTTTTTGTTAGCACTGTCAGTGTATTTTTTCCTTCCTCGTTATGTTTTGTATTCCACGATTCAACAGTTAACCTCGTGAAATCCAACACAGAAACAACAGGTAACCTGCTGGTTTTCCTGTTTGTATTGTTTATAGATTCAACAATGTTTGATATTAGAGTCCAAGTACGCTTTACCATAGAATAAACCCTTGCCTATTTATGATAGCCAATTTCGTACAAATATATCCTCACTCTTCTGTTAATTGGGTCAACTCTCTCCATTAACTCTTCAAATTTTTGAAGTGTATATGCCTTTGCCATTGCAAAAAATAGCTTATGTAGTTCATCAACTTTCTTATTAAAATTCATCTTAATATTCCCCCATAGATGTCAAATACAAGCATGGTGTGACAAATTCAGATAGATTGTTGATGCTGCTCTCCATATGCTGTCATTTCTGTCTGACACGATACACATGTCATTTCTTTCTCCAAAAACTTCTCTAAATTTCTCAAAAAACCATGTCCAAGAGGCTATATTCTCAGAATCAACCAATGCGTAAGCAAGCGGTAATATATGACCTGCATACACAATCATTAGCAACATGTGTATTAGTTGAATTTATTTCAAATTGTAAAATCATTCATAATATTCTAAACATACCGATTTCATACTATAAAAAAATTAACACACTATTTCTGAAAAAATAAATTATGCCTGAAAATTAATAAGTAAAATAATACTTTGTTACCTCCTAGATCCAATGTGATTGCAATTAGAATTGTCCCACTAAAAAGCGATTTTAGCCCAGCACCATCAACAACAACTATAGGTCTGCAATACTCCCATCCACGTATTGAAGCATCCAACGCAACAAAAGCATACAAGAAACGATTTTCTTCTATTTTTTCCAACTAATAACTGATTCAGGATACTGTTTTCCCAAAATGTACAAATAACCTGAAAGTTTTTGATATGATTTGGTTGGATCATGACGCAAAATCTTAACTGCTAGTTCCTTCACGCCACACTTGAGTATAGTTTAAGAATACACCATATTGTCTTAACATATCGGCTGCAACATCATTTGGCGTGTATATTCTATTAGTGTTTATCAAATTAGGAAACACCAAATCAGCAATAACCTTTGTCATTCCTTGCCGTCTTGCATAAACTTGATCTCATGCCGAACATGTGTGTATTTCACTATACTCCCTTATCTTGAAAATCTTTGTATTATTTGTACTTGAAGCTCTTAGAAACCATGTACATTCTTATACATGACAAACTAGGTAGTGGTTGTTTAAGATGTTTAAAATCAAACAAAGAGTTATAGAATATCTCTTTTCAAAAGTTAAGTTATAAGCTGGAATAGTTTATACCTATTTGCATTAGACCTCCCAGTTCTAAATGTAAACTGATGCAAGAAAGCGTACAACTTCATAATTTGTGAAAGCGTTTCTTTATCAATGTAACTCTGGTTTACTTCAATTAACGGATTGGTAACTTTTTTTATTATTTCAACTCTATCTTCATCCATGATTTCATCATCTGGAGTTAATCCAAGCAACCGAACTGAATTTCTAGAGTATAACTTATGCCGATCTAGATTTGATTCGGTATGCATATTGTTACCAACACAAATATCTAACTGTTCAAAATTTTTATTAACATCCATTGACATATCAGTTGTTGTCACATACAATGGATAACTAGAAAAAAAATCCGCATTACTTTTTTTGTATCTAGATACACCATTACTCCCGTGTCATTATGTATGAGCATCGGTGGGCATCTATCATTTATTAAAAACTTAATCTCAATTTTGATAGAATTAATATCAATCTTCAATTATTTTGTTATTACAGCAACCAATCCTTTATACTTTGTATCTATATCCCATCTACGGCAAAGTCTCTAGGTCTACCTATAAGCACAATACAAATTTCATTATCAACAATCCATTGAAATATTTTCAACAACACTTTCATAATTTCAACATTCCAAATAAATACACAAACTTCCTTATGTTACCGGATACAACTTTAGTAATTTCTGTGTTTCAAAATTCATACTTTACAACAAAATGTTTTCATACATTCAACATATTCAACAAATAATTTCAACATTTAAACTACCACAATAAACTACCACTATATAATTGTTAACATCCCATGGATAAAAATACGTTTGAAAGCATCAACCAAATGCAACATACGATATCATAACAACATTGAAAGCGCAATCTTATTTCTGAAACCCGAGCAACATAACCAATCATAAAAATACTAATTGGATAAAACTTCAAAAACAACATCATGCTATCAACATTTTAAAAAAATACACAAACCAATATCTGTAACTAAATAAAAGGTTCACAATTACTCCTTTACAAAATTCATAGATTACAACAAAATACTATCATACATTCAACATGTATATACAAAAAAACTCCAACCAATTTCAATAACTAACCGACCACAATCACATTGTTAACATCCCATGAATGAATAAAAATAACATTCAAAATATCAATCAATTGCACCATATGACATCACAATCAGATTGAAATCGCAATTTTATTTCTAAAAAATGAGCAACATAACTATTGGATCAAATAACCTTAATAATTAACATACCTTTAACATTCCATCTTCCTCCATATATAACAACAAACAAATGTACCCTTTCATAATCCATTAATTTGATCACTTTCAAATATATAACTGAAGTTGTTTAACAAGAATAAACAAAAAATTAATAGAAACTGGAATTTCGTATTTTGAGAACAGAATCCTTTGAATTATACATTTAAGATCTTTATTAATTATATGAAATCTATTTAATGAGATATTTAAGGTGATGAAGATATCTGACAATAACTTAAATCCCTTTTTGGGGTAGAAGAATCTTTTTTTCCATATAATTGGTATTTTTTATTTATTAAAAAGAAAATTATACAGGTGATATATAGAATCGATATGCGAAAAGTTCTTGTGGATTGAAAGTGTTGATGTTTCTAAAAAAATCCTTGATTGCGTGGACAAGCTCTATACACCCAAGTTAGCTGGTGATAGACATTTTAATAGTATTAAATATTATCTTGTCTAAATGTTCTGCCTATAGTATTTTGTTACTTTTGTCCTTTAGTGGCTTAGTAATTTGTATGACCATTGTTGGCAGAATGTGGGATTTTTCTTTGCCCAATCCGCTCACTGATATGGCAGCAGTAATACTTTATTTTAATGTCATTATTTTGGCAGTGTCTCACGTCGTGCATGGCTTCAATTTTCAGCTTCCATAACTCCCACTTTACTTCCTTGTGTTTTATGACAATTATTTTGTGAGTTAGTGGTAGGAATATGGACATAAGTTTCTTTTAACTCATGTAACTTACACTTTTTATTCCTCCATTATGCTATTCATTTATGTGTTGTAACCTTCATAATTCTTGTAACCTAAAAGCCATTGATATTCCATCTTTACTATCCCATTTACTTTTTCTAATTCATTGCATGGAAGAGTTCTTCACCTATAAATAGAGGTGAGTCTTGCATAGTTTAAAATACACATACACAAGATAATAGAGAGTTCACAAAAGTTAGTAAAAAAGAAAGTTTATTAGTTGGAGGGAGGTGTTCTTTTTGTGGAGCTTTGAACTCAACTCTTGTCCAGAGTTGTTAAGTTATTGTAAGAAGGCTGTTGTATCCTAGAAGGGACAATTCAAGAAGATTACTACTGGATCGATGAAATATTTTGCTGCAGTGGGCTTGAATCTCCTTAAAGAGAGCGACATATCTGCGCCTCAGCTGAAGAAGAAAAAGAAGATATTCATTTTATTTTCTTCACTTGTAATTTTTAGTTGTAATATTATTGTAATTTCACCAACAATCTTAAAGATATTCAACGGCAACAACTGAAAAACCCGCAGATGTCAAGATGGGAGATCTCAATAAGCCATTCCGGTTCAACGTTACTCACTTCAAGAGATGAAAGGGTAATATTCTTTTCTACTTAATTCCTCTCAACATTTCTTATTTGTTAACTGAGAAGAACCCAAACAATGTAGATAACTCTTCCATGACCGATGATGAACTCATTTCTCTTCAAGAGAAAGTTGAAAAATAAAAGGGCGACCCTACAAGAGTCAGTATTTTCTTCTTAATTGTCTATCCGATAATTTTTATGATTATGATAATAGAACTTACTCTAGTGCAAAGAAAAGTTGGAAAGCCTTGTAGAGCAAGTATGACACTGAAAAGGCAGAAGCAAAAAAATATGCGGCTAGCAAATTTTTTCATTTTCAAGTAGTGGACAACAAATCAGTGGCAGACCAAGATCAAAACTTCATAATGATTGTTAGTGAGCTCAGGTTCGAGGAAGTCAAAATTGGAGATAACCTTATTGTTTGTGGCATAATTGATAAACTTCCACCTTCGTGGAAGGAATTTCAAAAAACTATGTGCCACAAAAAAAAGGAAACTTCTCTTGAGACTTTGATAATAAGAATCCATATGGAAGAAGAAGTAAAGGTCCATGATGCTCTTTTACAAATAGAAGAGAACAACATCACATCGACGGTAAATTTAACTTCTTCAAATAATGCTACCCCTGAAACTAACCAAAATACTACTTTGAAGCCTAAGAAGAAAAAAATCAAGAAAAATAATGGTAGACATTCCAAGGACCATAATGGTGAAAACAACCAAACATAAAATCAACATGTACAACAAAAAGGATCGTAATTTGTCTATGGCAAGAGTGGGCATATTGCTCGATTTTGCAGATTTCGGAAACGTGAGCCTAAATCTTAGACAAATATTACTGAAAAACCATTTGTGGCAGTGATAATAGACATTAACATGGTGGAGAATGCTGATGGATGGTGGGCTGACTCTGGTGCAAACCGTCATGTCTGTTACGATAAAGATTGGTTTAAAAAATATACAAATTTTAAGGAGCCCAAAACCATCATGTTTGGAGATTCACACACAACTCAAGTACTTGGAATGAGAAATGTTGAATTGATATTCACTTCTGAAAGGGTATTAATATTAAAAGATGTACTTTATACTCCTTCTATAAGGAAAAATTTGATGTCTAGTTTTTTTCTTAATAAAGCAGGCTTCAAACAAATTATTGAATCTGATCAATATGTAATTGTGAAAAATAATATTTTGTGGGAAAGGGATATGCATGTGATAGTATGTTGAAATGAATAAAACATCTACTTCTATTTATATGCTTTCTTCTACTAATTTTTGGCATGCTCATTTGTGTCTTATAAATGATCGTTATGTGGGAATCATAAGTAGTTTAGAAGTAATTCCTGTGATCAAAAAAAACTTTGAAAAATGTGAGGCTTGTAGTAAAGCTAAAATCACAAAAAGGCCTCATTTTCAAGTTGAAAGAAAAACTTAATTATTAGAATTAGTTCATACTGATATTTGTGAACTTGGTGAAATTTTAAATCATGGCGAAAATAGATATTTTATCACTTTCATGTATGATTTTTCTAAGTTTACATATGATTACTTAATAAAAAAAGAAAAGTGATGCATTTGAGAATTTTAAAACTTTTCTCCATGAAGTTGAAAATTAGTTTAATAGAAAAATAAAAAGAATAAAAAGTGATAGAGGCCGTGAATAGGAGTCACATGAATTCAACTCTTTTGTTAGATCATTGGAAATAATTCATGAAACTTCTCCTCTTTATTCCCTTGCATCTAACGGTGTAGCAAAAAGAAAGAATAGAACTTTGGTTGAGTTAACTAATGCCATGTTAATTGAGTCTTGTGGACCTTTAAGCTTTTGGGGTGAAGCTCTTTTGACTGCTTGTTATGTGTTGAATCGTGTGTCTCATAAAAAGATCAAATTAACATTTTTTGAGTTGTGAAAAGGTCGTAAGCCAAATTTGGAATATCTAAGAGTTTGGGGTTGCTTAGCCTATGTAAGGTTAATAGACCTTAAAATCTCTAAGTTGGGCAAAAAAGTTACTACTTGTGCTTTTCTTGGTTATGCTTCATATAGTACGGCCTATAGATTTTTTAATCTTGAAGATAGTGTGATAATAGAATCAGATGATGCTATTTTTCATGAAAAAAAATTTCCTTTTGATTCTAGAAATAGTAGGGGTCTAAGGACTAAAGAAAATGTTTTGTCACTACCTAGTTCTTCTACTTATACTTTAAAAAATAAAGAAAATGATGATTTTGAGTTAAAAAGAAGTAAATGAGTTAGAACAAAAAAAGATTTTGGTCATGATTATTATATTTTTAACATTGGAGATGACCCTCTCACTTTAAAAAAAGCTCTTTCTTCGCATAATGATATTTTCTAAAAAGAGGTTGTAAATGATGAAATGAAATCACTAATTTTCAATAAAACTTGGAAGCTAGTTGATTTGTCACCGGGTTGTAAAATAATTGGATGTAAATGGGTCTTACATAAAAAGTTAAAACCAGATAGATTTGTTGATAAATACAAAGCTAGGCTAGTGGCTAAAGGTTTTAAACAACTAGAAGGCCTAGAATCTTTTGATACTTTTTCTCTGGTAACTAGAATTACGTCCATTAGACTTTTAGTTGCTATTGCGGCAATTTTTGATTTACAAATTCATCAAATAGATGTAAAACTGCTTTTTTAAATGGAGACCTAAATGAACAGATTTACATAGAATAACCCAAGTGTTTTGTTAAGGCTGACCAAAAAAGCATACTGTGTAAACTTAATAAATCCCTATATGGCTTAAAACAGGTAGCAAAGCAATGGCGTGAAAAGTTTGATTCTTGCATGATTGATAATGGCTTTAAAACAAATGAGTATGATAGGGTCATAAATCATAAGTCTTGAAATAATTTTCTTGTTATTATTTACCTATATGTTGATGATTTATTGATCTTTGGCTTTAATATGAATGTTATTGCAGTAATTAAAAATATTCTTAGAAGTCATTTTGATATGAAAGATCTTGGTGAGGCAAATTTTATCCTAGGAATAAAAATTACTAGAACATGTGATGGAATTTTCCTTGACCAGTCACATTATGTTAAGAAAATATTGAAAAATATAATTTTCTTGATTGCAAGCATGTTGTAACTCTATTTGATTCTAGTGTTTACTTGTTTCCTATTGAAAGTGAAAATAAAGTATTAAATCAAAAGAAATATTCTAGCATAATTGGAAGTTTGGGATATGTGACTTGCTGCACTAGGCCTGATATTGCATATGCAGTAGGAGTACTTAGCAGGTTTACTAGCAAACTAGGTAATGAACATTGGCATGCTATAACTAGAGTAATGAGATATTTAATTGGAACGAAAAAATTGTGGTTTGTTCTATAAGAAAATATCTTACTATACTTGAAGGCTTTTGTGATGCAGATTGAAACACTTTATCAGGTGATTCTTTATTCACTACTAGTTATGTTTTTTACTTTGGGTGGTGGTGCTATTTGTTGGAAGTCTAAAAAACAAACAATTATTGTTAACTCTACCATGGAGGCTGAACTAATTATTTTATCTTCAACTAGTGAGGAAGCAAATTGGTTGAGAGATTTGTTATTTCAAATATCTTATTTTGAAAAACCAATTCCTCTGATTTTAATTTATTGTGATAGCACCGGTGTAATTGATAGAGTTCAAAACCGTTATTATAATGGTAAATCCAGACCTATAAGGAGAAAACACAGTAATGTGAGATCATATTGGACAAATGGGATCATTAATATTGATTATGTCGAATCTTGTGATAAACTTGCAGATCCATTGACTAAGGCCTTAGCAAGAGAAAAGGTCTGGAGCATATCTAGGGGGAAGAGATTGAAGCCTATTGAATCTTGAGTCATATGTGAGGAAACCCAACCTGGGGACTAGAGATCCTATAACCAGGCTCAATGACAAAAATGAATCACATGATGACTTGTAGTGAAAAATGCACTATTTTTTATCCCTCACTATGGTGTGAGTGCATTTACCTATAATAATTGTGAGGTTGAGTTTAAAATAAGCTCTTACTGAAAATTTGTAGCTCGTATGAGTGGGGTGCTAAATTACAGGAGCACTCTTGACGGATTTCACCTATGTGAGTGTGGAGGTAGGCCGCTTCCTATGAGAATTAGGCTTATTCTCAAAGACACTTATGAAACCGGGATAGCACAAGGCTGTAACATGCTGTCTATAAAGCTCATGTCAACACCTTAACTATTATGTGTAAGCAGTGACTTTTTTATTTCCCTTAAGCAGTCATAGTTCAAGTTTGAGAACACTACAACTCTAGAGTAAAAATTACTGTTTTACTAAGTGGAGTTTCAATGCAAAGCACACCTTAATTATGCATGGTAGTCTTCCTTCAACTAGTAAACTCTCTTTTTAATATCAAAATGAGTGGGGGATTGATAGACATTTTATTATTATTAAATATTATCGTGTCTAAATGTTTTGCCTATACCATTTTGTTACTTTTGTCCTTTAGTGGCTTAGTAATCTTTATGATCATTGTTGGCAGAATGTGGGAGTTTTATTTGCCCAATCTGTTCATTGATATGGCAGAACTAATACTTTATTTTGATGTCATTGTTTTGGCAGTGTCTCACGTCGTGCATGGCATCAATTTTCAGCTTCCATAACTCCCACTTTACTTCCTTATGTTTTATGACAATTATTTTGTGAGTTAGTGGTAGGAATATGGACATAAGTTTCTTATAACTCATGTAACTTACAGTTTTTCTTCCTCCATTATCCTACTCATTTATGTGTTGTAACCTTTGTAACTCTTGTAACCTAAAAGAAATTGATAGTCCATCTTTACTATCTCATTTACTTCTTCCAATTCATTGCATGGAAGAGTTCTTCACCTATAAATAGAGGTGAGTCTTGAATGGTTTTGAAATACACATACATAAGATAATAGAGAGTTCACAAAAGTTAGTAAGAAAGAGAGTTTATTAGTTGAAGGAGGAGTTCTTTTTGTGGAGCTTTGAACTCAACTCTTGTCCAGAGTTTTTGAGTTATTGTGAGAAGGCTGTTGTATCCTGGAGGGGACAAGTCAAGATGATTATTGCTGGACCGGTGAAATATTTTGCTGCAGTGGGCTTGAATCTCCTTAAAGAGAGTGAGATATCCGCGCCTCAACCAAAAAAGAAGAAGATATTCTTTTTATTTTCTTCACTTGTAAGATTATTGTAATTTCACCAACAACTGGTGGTCTGAATATGTTTGATATTTTTACTTATAGTAAAGCTGCATTGGGTAAACTTTGTAGAATGTTCTATCGAAGAACAAGTTATGAGTTATATGGATTTAGGTACCCATAATAACATATGGGGGTGGTCAACCAAAGCAAGTTTCATGGATGGTGAAGAAGATAGCACAAAAATGCTTTCAAGAAGCAAACATACAAGACTCAATCAAAACTATGTACAAGTATATGAGAGGTAAACATCCAAAGGTTGAATGGAGAAAATTGGTATGGGGAAACTATAGATCTCCAAAGTGGATTTTCATCTTACTCTTAGCCCTGCATTGAAGACTTCTTGCAGAAGTCGAGATGGTTAAATGCTGTTGTGTAGAATCTGTTACTGGTTCCTTATGTGATTAGGCTGAGGAGAATGTAGATCATTTATTCTTGGTTTGACCATATACTCAAGCAATTTGGAGTAAGCTTTTGAACTGGTAAAGAATAACCAGACGTGCTTTGAACTAGGAAAATGAGGTTAATTGGGTCATAGTACACAAAAGAGGAAAGCAGCTTTGCACAAGTTTTCTGCATGACCTTAGTTGCTACCGTATATCATGTTTGCCAAGAGAGGAACTATGACTATTTCGAGGGAAAGCTAGCATACAAAAATGATCAGTAAGTTGATTGTTTGCTAAGTACATCGAAGGGGTTCTCTATATCTTAGGTTGACAACTAATTTGGATGGCTTAAACATATATATCCGTGACTTAATTTTAGGTTCCATAGAGACTTGAGACAATTTTGATTCCTAACCACTTTCAAAACTTATTTTGAGGCATGGACACCGAATTTCTTTTTGATTTATTTTTTAGGGTTAGGTCATGAAAAGGGTAAAAAGTGGGCTAGGGTTGTAGGGTCATGGGTTCCTTTAAAAATTTTAAAATTTGGGGAAAAAATAAAACTTTTTAAAAACTACAACATGGTCCCTTTTTGTATTTTTTCATTTTCAAAATATTTATTAAACTCATTAATATTTTCAACTACATATTTCTCTCTCCTCAAAACCTTCCTTCTCCTAATTTTGGTTCCTATTTTTCCGAAGAAAAAAATTTGGTCGATTCTTGCTTCCTCAGGCAAAATTTTTTAATTTCTCTTGCTCAGGTAAGTGTAATTTTCTTTCCCAATCAGTTCTAGATCCATTTTAGTAAATTTTCTCGATGACTCTTTGTGTTGGGGTTCTTCAATTTTAACAAAAATTGCACTGTTCTTCATTGAATTAGTCGAAATTTGAGTGTTTTTAGTTAACATTGTCGATTTCGCCTGTTTAATCGTGTTTTGCTTTGGATAATGATTAGAATTTTTTTCAATTTTTGCAGTTATATTGCGTTCGATTTTGAATTTTTTTATACTAAATTGGATCCATTTTAATGGTGTTCTTGTTGTTGTGAATTGCACTGTCAATATCTGGTGAAGTTGAAACTTGATTTGCATGTTTGATATGAGGCGTTTTCCCATTTTTCTTAATAGACCAGTGGTCGATAGATCGACCACTACAGATTTGTTTTTGTTGCATTTGTTTGTTTTTATTAATAGACCTGTGGTCGATAAATCAACCACTACAGATTCATTTCTTTTGTAGATCATAAATGGTGAGAAGAGTTCATAGAGCAGTTAAAAGGCCTACTTCCACTACTTCTACTAGTAGGAAGTGAAAATACGAAGAAGTTTTGAAAACTTCCAAGAGAAAAAAACCCGTAGTCGATGATTCGGAGTCAGAAATTGAATCAAAAATCCTTGCCGATATTTTTGAATATGACAAAAGTAGTGCACACAAGACTGAGGATGCTAAGGATAGCAAAGTTAAAAGCGAGGGGGGAAGCGAAGAAGAAAGTGAAAGTGATAGAGGGGACAGTGAGGATAGGATAGATAACAGAGACGGGAAGGAGAATCTCCTATCCTTGCTAATTTGTGTGAGAGATATCTCCATTGAGTCGTACGACCTAACAACCTGGATGGATGATCTTGGCTCTTTTCCTGGAAAGATTTCTGTAAGAGCAAAAATGGCAGTGTATCGAGAGTTTAGACGGGTTCTTGTTGAACAAAAGTTGTATTGTGATTTTAAGAAGACATATTTCAGATACTTGAGGCATATGACAGAATATTTTAAGTTTAATGGATAGATGATTCATTATATATTACTGCGACGTATAAAAAATAAAAAAACTGCATGAAATTTAGTTTTGTGTGAACGGTAATGTAACGCCCCGAATCTGGTACCCAGAATGCTACACGGTGCTCATGACCCCGAAGGACCACAAGCTAATCCGTTATTGATATCTGTACCTGAATACTGCATAATATACCTATAAATGTAGAAATAAAGGCTGAACGCCCATAAGGTTCAAAACTGATAAAATAATCTCTGAATGATGTGGTATCACAATACCAAAACAAAACCTAAAATAAACTATCTGAATATTATAGTCTGAAAAGCCTCTAACTGACTGAACTGTCTGAATAAGGAGTTGATGGGACATGTCCCCAACTACTGAAATAAATTAATTAATGAGATAATAAAGTAATGATCATGTCCTCAAAGTATGAGGACTTACTGTTAAATCTGACTGCTGAGACTAGAATGTTGTTGTTGCTCTGGAGCTCGTGCTTCTAAACCTATCGTATAAAACACCATAGCGCAAATGTGTCAGTACATTTAAATGTACTGGTATTCATGTGAGGTAGGATGAATACAAAGGGTTCACATGCATGAACTATACTAACTGACTGGATAACATGAATGTGAGAATACATGTATAAATACATAATAATTGTAATTGAGTTTATGATAACATGATTACTGAGTTTGAGTACTGATAGCATGAGATACTGATATCTGTATAACTGAAATAACTGATACTGAGCGACTGTATTTGACAGTCTAGGTTCTGATGGAACTAGCTGAGTTTTGTACTATTCTGAGTTGACTATATCTGATAGTCTTGAATCCTATAGAACTATCTGAGTTCTATTATTGAGACTAAATAACTGTATCTGACAGTCTTGATTTTGTACCAAAAATATAGGAAGTAGTCATCTAATCGACATACCCCAAATAAAGTAATAAAGCTAAGGTAGGGTCCAATCTGTAACCCCAATTGAAAGGGTGTCAATACCGCGCCACTGGTAAGGACAAGCTGCGGGTGACCCTTATCTAACAGTGTCCCCAAAAGAGAATGGTGAGACACTCATCTAACAGTGTTTATCCACCCCATCAACCCTCACTTGACAGTGTTGATGTCTCAACCTATGCTGGCTACATAGTTCTGAATGCAAGGATGACTTCTAAGAATCACACTCTCATCTAACAGTGTGTGTTACCATCCTTGGGTTCACTCGGTGCTAACTCCTACTCCCATCAAAATAGACACTGAACATGGATTACTGAACTGAACTAGACTGAATTAACTGATTTCCGTTGACTGATGGAATACTACTGAGATTACTATATTTTTGAGATTTCTCAGATTACTGAGTTTACTGAGTTTTTCTGAGTCACATAACTGACTGAATTTCTATGAACATGGCTCAACTGAGAGTATCTTGAAAATATGACACTGGCTCTAGGCACACAGCTAATTATCGGGTACAAGTACCCCTAGGACTTGATAGCATGAAACTGACAAAGCATGACTTTCTTGAATACATGACCCACATCACAATCCATAATACAATAAGTTAGAGATTCCATGAAGTAGAATTTCTAAAGCACTATAAGGGTTACACATGTATCCATAATTCATTGACTAAGACATTTCATCAAACATTTGACATGCATAAACTTTTACATGATTGGGGATTTCATATTATCATACTAGAATGGCACTTTTCCTTCACATAGGCATTTAATCAAACACATGGGGAGCATGCTTTGGTTATACAACCATCAACATATCTACTAATCATGGATACATCAATCAATGTGTAATATTTAAGGGTTTATCATGATTATTATACAAATCACCACATCCTAGGGTCAATCATTGGAATATGTAATTTCAAACATGAATCAAAACCCCACAATATCATAAACATGAATTTCAATTCAATTTAAATCATGAACATTCATAAATACACAAATCTTAGATTTTGAAAAGAGATTCTTGAGCTTCATGGGTGAAAGGAACCCATGAATCAACACATGACATACCTGGGTTGTGAGTTTCTTGAAGTTCTTGGACTTGAAGAACTTGAATTCCTTAGTTTCTTGAAGAAGGATTTGGATTTTATTCTTGGGGATTATCTTTGAGAAAAAACCCTAATTTGATGTTGTAGATGGATAATGAACTTATGAGTCTTGGTCTGATATAATTAGGGATTAAAATAGGTAAAAATACCCAAATACCCTTTTAAAAATGACTTTAAAATAATTGAACAAAATATGCGATGGTCTGTCGTTGGGTCGATGGTCCGTCGGTCCTGACCATCGCACCTGGGTAGAATAGGGGTTCACTGCCTCTGCTGCGACGGCGTGGACGACGGTATGTCGCTAGCTCCATGGTCCGTCCATCGGCATGATCCATCACCCTTAGGAAAAATATAGTCTCACTGCCTCCACTGCGACGGTTTGGGCGGCAGTCCGTCGCTAGCTCGACGGTCCATCGGCCCTCATCATCGCACCTGGGCAGTTTTGACTATTTTCTATAAAATGGATATAACTTTCTGTCCTGATACCAGATTTGGACGAAATTGGTATCGTTGGAAAGATAATTCAATTTACCACATGAGGAAAAGTGAAAATCTTAAAAATTTCACGTGTACAAAAGTGGATTCATCTTTAAAATTAAGTTTCTAACATTCTTGGGACAATTTCAAACTAGGTAGAAGTATAGGGTATTACAGGTAAGCCAGCTTGTTTCAACTTAAAGGAATTTTCTTTGATTAAAAGGCAGAATTGTTCAGCATATCCCAGTGAATAAAAATGAACAAAGTCCTCCAAAATGGAGAAATCTTTCATTTTAAGGTGACGAAGAACAAGAGCATTACTGCTAAAAAGTTTAATAGCCTGATGAAAGGTAATAGGCTGAATAATGAACAAAAGTTGAAGTGTGCTTTGGTTTGGTTTATGCACGCGATGCTGATAACAAAGGTCCCATCAAAGAAGGTGGATTCGGACCACATCAAGATGGCGACTGATCTAGAATTCTTTGGGGGTATCCATGGGGAAAAGAGTCCTTTAAGCTGACCTTGAGCTATCTGAAAAAAGAAGACTAATCTGACCAAGCAGAAAGAAGCTTTTGTCAAGAGGAATAATGCATTGTACGTGTTAGTTGGATTTCCCTAGGCATTTCTGGTACTTATAATCTACCATCCTATTGATTTATTATAGACTCCTTCATATTTATACAATAATATATAGACACTGTAGATTTACTTGTGTTTCTATTGTTTGCAAGTTTGGATATATGAGGCATTTTCTTATATAGGAAGGTACGCCGGCAAGTTATTGGATTCTCCCCTAGACATTCCCCATCTTCTTCGATGGCACATGTCGAAGTGCGACAACATCATGGAAGGCGACCCATTTAAGTACAAAGAAAATAGCACAAAGGTAAAATTATACTTATTATGATATGATACTAATATTATTATATTAGCGAACGTCTTGTAATTTATTTTTATTTTTTGTAGATTGTGAACCCGTACCTTACCCCTACTGTTCGTGAGATGGAGCAGAGATACATAAAAACTTTTAAGCCATACATGGACGAAGTTAAGGATACATCCATCGATGTATTGAAGGCACAACTAAAAGGCATGACTGTCCTGACTTCATCAGCAGAGGTCGCAGACGAAGACGAAGATTTAGGTGGCCATCATTATGTTCCAAGTCCACCATACACTTGTGATCATGCTGGTTCAAGTGAACTCAAAACTTCACCATACACTTCTAAAGATAATGACCTATGTGAGCGCGTTGCTTTGCTCGAGAAAATTCTACTAGATATTACTTCTTTTGTTAGAGATAAGAGGCTGAGGAGAATCGAAAAGAATAAGAAGAATCAACAAGAAGAAGGTAAATTAATTCATTTTTTGCTCTTCTAAATTAATTTTATTGCATATGTTTTGCAATCTTTTCAAAATAATATAGTGCACCTCGACAGTCCCCCTCGTAGCCGGCATCAAGTACACCTCGAAGAACTTGTAGGCACAGTGATGGACATTGCTACAGTAGATGAAAAGGTGAAGATGAGAAGAAAGAAGAAGAAATAGAAGAGGAGAATGCCACAGATGAAGAAGATATAAAAAAAAAAGGAAGAAAAAAAATGATAAGGAGATAATAGCTGAAGTAGAATAAGAAAATGAGGAGAAAGCAAAAGAAGATGGTGAAAAGAAATCAGAATAAGAAGCAGACAAAAATAAGAAGACAGTTGAAGATGAATTAGTGGTCGAACAGGAGGCTGAAAACACTAAATAAGAGAAGAAATCATCAGGAAAAAAAAGAGAAGGTAAATGAGAAGAAAGAAGTTGAAGAAGAGGAGAAAAAACATGAAGAAAAAGTAGTGGATGTGATGGGCATTGTTGCTGAACTCAATCAAGAAAACATGTAGTTTTGTGGATTTGGAACAAATAATTTTTTTAATGATTTGTTTTTTTTAGTGATTTTTTATTATGGATAATTGAATTACATATATTTGACATATCAATGATGGCATGTACTGATGAAATAATGTTCAGTTATTCCATTGTGTCGGTACATTAAATAGTTGGCTGCATTGCATTACCAGTTTAGCTATTGTCCTAAGTTATAGTGGTTGATTGGAAACACAATATAAGTTGTTCTCTATAAATTTTATACTTAACAGACTATCGATTGAGTAATTCATAGATTTACTTACAGTAACTATTATGATTTATAGAGGTCGATGATAAAAGACAGACATAATTCTCTATTAATTATAGATTACACCCAAGATTGATTTAACAAACCTTACATCTATTTATTTATTTTCCTATATCCCTATCACACCTTTTCAGAAAGCCAACAACAATAACAAACCATACAATAAATTTTTTAGGCCTTTCTCTTTTTTCTCGACCAAAATCAGCCTTTGCTTTACTTGATACCTTTCGATTTTGACTTCTTTTAGTGATCCTTTAAAGTAATCTCTTTGCTCTTTGGTTTATTTTAGCAATGTCATGAGTAGATCTCTATTTTCTTTGGATTCTCGAAGCCTTTGGAGTATATGAAACTTGGAAGTGCCTCAAAAATTTGATGTGGATAGGCTGCTCATCGGTGAGTCTTTTTTAAGACACTTAAAAAAAGAGCATCCACCATTATCCTTTCCAACCCATAGTTAAAGAATTTTTGACCTAGATTCCAATCGATGTGTGACGTCCTAAAATAGCTGGATTGCCACAATGACATATGTAGGACATTTTTGCATTTGATTTTTGGGATGTTTGAGACATTGCAGTTGTTAACAAAAATTAAAGCCAAAAAAATGAGAGTGTTAGCACAAAAATCGTGTTCCTTTTATAGAAGAAAAAAGTGAGATATTACCATTAGGTGTTGATTTGACGTGTACCTTATGACCATTGTAAAAATCTGACATTTTCATTTTCTTTTTACTGTTGGTCTTGTTTCATAGACCTTAGTTATAATCAATGCCTTCTCAGGGATTTGGTAAATGATTCACCGAATAGACAGACAGTCTAGCATATACTAAGATCTAATTCCTTAATAACCGCACTAGACTATGCTACATATTCATAGACCATAACTAGCACATATTTTGAGAAGGATTATTTAATTAATAAAATAATAAATAATTTAATTTTATGCAATTAAAGGAGTTTGAACAAGTCATGTGATCATATGAGAGTCCACGTAAATTGGATAAGGTGATTAAGGATGTGTGGGGATGGGTAGTGGATGAAAAACAAACATGCTTGGGTCAATGTTTACCCAAAGCACAAGTATATTATGGAGAATTCATTTGTTCAACCATAAGTCATCACCTCACATCTTTGATCACCACTTTTTATTTATGTGAACTCTCATACGAGCACATGACTTGTTTAGCCTCATATAATTGCATAATATCCAATTATTGATTATTATATTAATTAATTAATCCTTCTCAAAATATGTGCTAGTTATGATCTATGAATAAATATCATAGTCAAGTTAGTTATTTGTGGAATCAGTTTGAAATCTATGCTAGACTATATCTGGTCGAGTACAAAACTAAGCATGGTCTAGCATAGATTTTGTTCAATTTCATTAATAAATACACTAGACTATAACACATACTTATAGACCATGACTAGCACATATTTTGAAAAGGATTATTTAATTAATATAATAATCAATAATTGGATTTTATGCAATCGAATGAGCCTGAACAAGTCTTGTGATAATATGAGAGTCGACATAAATTGAAAATGGTGATGAAAGATGTGAGGTGATGACTTGTGGTTGAACAACCAACATCCTTAGGTTTATGTTTACCAAAGCACAAATATGTTGTGAGGAATTCATTCGTTCATCCACTATCCATCCTCACACATCATTGATCACCTTATCCAATTTATGTGGACTCTCATACGATCACATTACTTTAATTGCATAAAATCCAATTACTTATTATTTTACTGATTAATTATTTTTTTAAATATGCTACTAAGGGCAATAAACCAATACGATATATTATTGACAAGGCTAATAGTCTGTAAGACCCCACAAAAATTCTAAGCTTAATTCAGTCCATTTATACTTGTTAAGAGGGGGGGGGGGGGGGGTTCCTATACTTAAAAGGTTCTAGCTAAGTTTCCAAACTTAATTTATTTTAGCCTTCAAAAGTTCACAGTCTCATTTTGTGACTTTAATGTCCTTTAATGGTCTGTATTCTTGCTAATTCATGACCAGGAAGGTCAATAGGTGTTCTCGAACAAGTTATAATTTTTTTGGAACTCGTTTAGGCCACGTTTAGAAGCCTAAAATAGTGGACCAATGCGATCTTGGCACGCCGCATCACCAATCGTGTAGATTGATATTATTGTAGGTTGCCAGGGTCAAAGTACTAAGAGTCGACATGATGATGGCGCGATCCTTTGCCTAGCGCGTTGATGCCATTGATGTGCTGCATCGATAATAGTGTTGATGCCCAGTTTTAATCATTAAATGTCTGTATTTTTAAGGGCAAAAGGCTTAATTTCCCACCCCTATATAAGTCTAAAATATGGGATTTGGTCCCAATTTAACCAAAATATAGTGTCTCTCTCAAGCTTCTCTGAAGAATTTCAATTAAGGATTCAAATCCAATACTCAAATTCAAGAATCTCTCCGTCAATGTTCGTATAATCAAGAACAAAGGTATGCATAGTGTTCATTCATGGATTTCTTTCGTTCATGAATCCTAAGAATCAAGTTTCAAACTATGAATTCTAATATTCATGTTATGGATTGATTATACTAATATGGTTGTTGTTGTACGATTCCCAAGCTGGAATCTTTATTTGTTTTATGAAACTATGTTAGCATGCAAGTCAAAAACTATGAACTTAGTTGGTTATGGTGTGTTAATTTGATGATTATTCCTATACCCTAAGTGGTGCATGTAAGGTGTTTGATAAAATGCCTAAAAGAATAGAAATTATGCATTATAGCTTAATTGTGACCCAAACGATAAATACATGTTATACCTTTATGTTCAAATGACTCCCATGCTATTGATATGCATCGTAGATGTTTGTTGGGATGATCATGATGTTTGAGTATGAAATTATGACATGATTATATGCATTCCTATCCACGTACAATATTATGATAACCATGTGCTTCATCAAATCCCCAACTTATTATATGATAAATTGTTGATATTGGTCATGTGTTCAAGAAATGTCAAGTCTTCCCAGTTTCATGCTATTGAGTCCTGGGGGTACTTGTACCCGACAATTTAGCTGTCTGCCTAGAGCTAGTGTCAGTTTTCATGATACTCTCAGTCAAGCCATAATCATTAGAATTCAGTCAGTCTTATGACTTAGGAAAATTCAGTGAATTCAGTATCAGTCTAGTCCTACTCAGTAACCTTAGTAATCTCAGTAACCTCAATGATCTCAGTAATATCAGTAATCTCTATAATCTTTGTAATCTCCGTAATCCCAATCAGTTATCAGAACTCTGTAGTATTCTATCAGTCAATGGATTTAGTGAACCCAGTTCAAATTAGTTATACAATACGATCATTAACAGTTCAGTTCAGTTAAATTAGTTTAGTGTCTTTTCAGTTGGGAGTAGGATTCAGCACCGAGTGAACCCAAGGATGAGGAATCACCTATCAATCAGTAGAGGGTGTTATCCTTAGAAGTAATCCGTGTGTTCTGGAACTACGTAGCCAGCGTAGGTCGAGATTTACCCTATGAGTCTAGGGACTATATATCTCCTTTGAGTTTTTCCTTATGGGAGTGGTTGAAGGAAGAGCTCCCTATTAGAGAGGGTTTACTCACAGCTTATCTTTACCCATGGAATGGTACTGACACCCTTCTAAATGGGGTTATAGGTTGGACCCCACCAATTTAGATTCGGGGCATGTCGGTTAGATGATTACCTCCTACAGTCTCAGTTTTAGATTTAGTCTCAGTAATAGAACTCAGTTCAGTTCTACAGATATCAGGACTATCAGATACAATCGCTCAGTTCAGTACGAAAATCATATGGTTCCATCAGAATCAGGACTATTAGATACAGTCATCCAGCTCAGTCTAGAACTCAAATAGTTCTTCAGATTCAAGACTATCAAATACATTCACCCAGTCCAGTAAAGAACTCAGATAGTTTTTCAGTGTTAGTATACTTAGTTATCAGTTATCAGTAATAGATTACCAGTAACCTCAGTTATCAATTACCTGTAAACTCCATAATTTATATCATTAATAGACTCAGTTATTTAGTATCTTAGTATTAGTAAACTCAGATGTCAGCACATCAGTATTCAGTATTGTCATGACCCCAGCCCCAGTTTATGTATTTATGCATGTATTTCTTATGTGTTCATGTTCATATCATCAGTCAATTATTATTATTCATGCATATGAACCCTTGCATTCAGCCTACCTCACTTGCATACCAGTATATTCAATTATATTGACACATTTGCGCTATGGTGTTTTATATCATAGGTTTAGAAGTACGAACTCCTGAGCATCCTTAGTAGATCAGATATTCAACAGCCAGACTAGCAGTGAGTCCTTATTATTCGAGGATAGCATAATTATTTTATTACTTTATTATTTTAGTAGTTCAGAGTTAGTTAGGGACATGTCCCATCAACTCCACAGATTTCAGATAATTTAGAGGTTTTTAGACTACAACATGTTTTAGAGAGTTTATTTCAGTTTTGGGTATTGTTATACCCCATTAAAGACATTGTTTTATATTTAGTATTAGTTCAATTTTGAACCTTATGGCCTTACAGCTTATATTCTGCATATTTACAGTATATTATTCAGTGCTCAGTTACATATATCATTCATGGGTTAGCTTGTGGTCCTTCGAGGTCATGAGCACTGTGTAGCATTCCGAGTACCATATTTGGGGCGTTACAAACTTGGTATCAAATCCTAAGGTTTAATAATGTCCTAGGAAGTATGAAAAGTTGCATCTAGTAGAGTATTGTACATGGGTGTGTTGTGCACTACACTTATGTGCAGGAGGCTATGAGATGTTTTAGAAATAGTTTCCCTTCTTTCAGTATTCATGTCATGCCAGTGAGCATAATCTCCAATTATTTTCTCAGTCTAATCCACTTCTTCCTCTCAATTATAGAATATGCCTTCCAAAGGGGGTTACGAAAGGAGAATCGATAATCAGTCAGTAACTCAGCCCATTCAGGCAGATCCCCTGGATGAATATGTTTCCCATGCAGAATTCAGGACTTCACTTACTACTCTAGCGAATTTAGTCACAACTCAGAATGAACGGTCAGCTGCTATTTTGGCCAACCCAGTGGCCAATTTTTATGCATCCAGGATTTGAGACTTCACCCAAATGAATCCTTTCTTATTCTCAGGTTCTAAGTCCGAAGAGGATCCATAGGAATTCCTCGACCAGGTTCAGAAAGTCACAGATATCATGGGAGTAACTTCCAGTCAGAGTGCAGAATTAGTCGTTTATCAGCTACAAGATATAGCCCATACATAGTTTAAATAGTGAAAGGTAGACTGGGGTACAGATGCAGAGCCTATAGAATAGGAAGAGTTTTTTACGGCCTTCTTAGATATATTCTTTCCCCAAGAGCAAAAAAAAGCCAAAGTGTTAGAGTTCATTAATCTCAAACAAGGTAGCATGGGCGTAAAACAATACTCCCTCAAGTTCACCCAATTAGCCAAGTACGCTCCCCATGTAGTAGCAGACAGTAGATCCAGAATGAGTAAGTTTATGTTTGGGATATCAGGTATAGTGGTTAAGGAGTGCAAGACTGCGATGTTGATTAAGTAGATGGACATATCTAGGATTATGGTCCATGCTCAATAAATTGAAGAGAAGAAACTTAAGAAGAAATAGAAGAAAAATAAGAGAGCCAGAATTGGTAGTTATAGTTTTTCCCAGCAAGGGTCACAGAGTTGTAACCGTTCTCAGCATAGACAGAATTTTCCAACCCCAGTTCCATCTTCAACTGGTACACCAGTACCAAAGTTTAGAAATAACCGTAGAGATAGGGTACCGGGCTCCAAGGTCCATGGTAGTAAGGGCAGGGTTTTTACTTATCCGCTTTACGAAGAGTGTGGTAAGCATCATAAAGGTATATGTAGAGCTAGAAGTGGTGTGTGTTTCAGATGTGGCAAGTCAGGTCACAAGGTCTGATATTGTCCTAGGCCTAGCCCTAGAAGTCAGCACGGTTGTTCTTCAACTTAGTTTGGTCGTCCTTCAACTCAGTCCGATCGCCCAAATCAGCAGGGTGCTATTTCTAGTGACGCCAATGGGCAATGCCCAAACATACTCTATGCACTTCAGTCCCAACAGGATTACAAAAGTCCTCCTGGTGTAGCCACTGGTATGTGCAGATCCCCCATTTACATGTTCATGTTTCTTCAAATTCAGGAGCTTCTTTTTATTTTGTAACTCCTTTCATAGCAGTCAACTTTAAGGTCAGACCAAATGTTAACAGTCAGGCCTTTAATAAGGAAACATGATTCCCGACCCATTCCTACCTCAGTCCAAAGTTTTATACTTCAACTCTCCCGATACTTACGCATGCCTTATGCTTCAGTCCCACTAATACAGCTTATATCCATGCGCTTTTTATAGAATAGTGTGTGTTTCAAGTTTCTCATGTAAGAATTCTAAGTTCAACCAATGTTACGAATCATGTCCCATGAACACAGAAATTCTAGACTCAGGTCATGCAACTCATGACTTATGCACTCATGTCATGCTTTACAGTATGCTTAGCCCACATGATTCCTGACTTCACTCCTAGTATTTAGTCAAACTTAGATTATGCCATGTATACTCTCAGTTTAGATACCTCAGTGAATCCGTGATGTTGATGTTTTATTCCTCAGCCTTCAGTTACAACATCATTAGTAATCAGTATTCAGTAAAGGACTCAGATAGTCCTATAGAACCATGGTCTTTAGTTATCAGTTATTTATCCATCAAGATTCAGTACTTCAGTACTAGTCTAACCCTCAGTTATCAGGAACCAACATTCAGTCCTAATTACAGTCTTAGTTATGTTTACAGTCTCAATGACCATCTTAGCTACAATCTCAGTTCCAGTCCTAGTCCAGTCAGATCATAAACTCAATTCACTCTCAGAATTACCCGACCATAGCATATGGCCATCAGTTATTCAGTCATTGGTATTTCAGTACCTCAGTTTATAGAATATTTCTGAATCATGTTGGACGCTTGGTCTTGTATTCTTAAGGTAATACAATTTTTTACTTATTTATGCTCAGTAACCTCACGTTATCCAGTCCGTCATTACCTTTTATGTATAATACTCTACAGTTTAAGTACAACCTTTCAGGATAAGTACAGTTCAGCCTTACAGACCCAGTAGTCAGCTATCAGTCGTTCAGTTAATCAGATAAGTTTGTATATTTATGAATTTGTGCTCAGCACCCAAGTGAATCTTTTCAGTAGTCTCAGTTACAGTGCATAAGGCTTAGTCACTTTATCTTAGATGATGTTTAATAGGCCTTGTCTCCTAATACAAGAATCACAATCATGTAGAGATCTCCTATTCTAATGTTCTGCTCAGATCAGGCTAAGATTCGTTGTCTCCCTTCAGTCACTAGAACTCTACAGAAAGAGTGTCACAGGAATGCTCCAGTAGAGTAAACGTTTCTAGTATTAGTTAGTTAAGCAGCCAGTAATTTAGTTTAGTAGCCAGACAGATAAGTTCAGATGGTGTGGTTTCTATCTTTCCATCTAGTCGCACTATCTAGAGTCTCATAAATATGATTATTCTAAGATGGACTAACCAGGTAGTTATGTGTTCATCCAAGTTCATGTATCATGTCTTAGTTTTAGATCTCAAATATTCAGATAGAAGGTGCCTCGTGCATCGCCATAGTTTTTCTCATAGCTTAGCGAAGTTAGACCAATATTTTTCAAGGGACATAATGCCCCAAAGGGGAGATACACTATAATTCCTTGAACCTTCATGACATAAACGTGTCACTCTCTCTTTTCGTAATGAATCCAGTTTAGAGTAAGGGGTGCTCATGAGTTGACCCTCAAACTCTGATCTCAGCCGTAAGCTATGTATTCAAGGTACTCAGTTTAGATCACGATATCCAGCTCATGTATCATATTCCAGACTCAGTTACGTTTATGTTTTTCTGTTCATGCATATCTAGTAATTAATTTTAGGCTTATTAGCATTTTCAGTTTAAAGAAATAGTCTCCCTTGAACATATCCAATTTCATGCTCAGATTTCAATGATAAACTTGGTATCAATTACCATTGCATATTCAGTCATGCATTCATGTGTCAGATCGGTCATGTATCCATGCATCAGAAATGCATGTTCAGTATAATATATTAAGCTTATCAGTCATGTCAATCATGAAATCATGCATCAGATATCATTCTCAGGACAAATCTCAGCAAATCAGTGATGTCAGTCATGTACTCATGTTTCAGTTGTTCATGTTCAGCATGTACTTCAGCTTATCGTTTCCCTTATCTTAGTCAGTCTCATTCGAGGATGAATGTTCTCAAGAAGGAGATATTATAATACCTTGCAAAAATTCAAAGCTTAATTTAGTCCATTTATGCTTGGTAAAGGGCGGTCCCATACTTAGAAGGTTCTAGCTAAGTTTTTAGACTTAGTTTATTTTATCCTTCGAAAGTTCACAGTCTCATTTTGTGACTTTAATGTCCTTTAATGGTTTGTATTCTTTCTAATTCATGACCAGGAAGGTCAATAGGTGTTCTCGGACAAGTTTTAAATTTCTTAGAACTCGTTCAGACCACGATTAGAAGCCTAAAATAATGGACCAACACGATCTTGGAGCGCCGCATCGCCAATCGCATTGGTTGATATTGTTGCGGGTTACCAGGGTCAAAGTACTGAGACTTGATGGGATGATAGCGCGATACATCGACTATTGTGTTGATGCCATCGACGTGCCACATCGATAATAGCATCGATGCCCTATTTTAATCATTAAATGACTGTATTTTTAAGGGCAAAAGGGTAAATTTCACACCCCTATATAAGTCTAAAACACGGGATTTGGCCCCAATTCAATCAAAATATAGTGTCTCTCTCAAGTTTCTCTCAAGAACAAGTTAGGATTTTCAATTAACGATTCAAATTCAACACTCAAATTCAAGAATCTCTCCTTCAATCTTCGTATAATCAAGAACTAAGGTATGCATAGTGTTCAGTCATGGATTTCTTTCGTTCATGAATCCTAAGAATCAAGTTTCAAACTATGAATTCTAATATTCATGTTATGGATTGATTATACTAATATGGTTGTTGTTGTATGATTCCCAAGCTGGAATTTTTATTTGTTTTATGAAACTATGTTAGCATGCAAGTCAAAAACTATGAACTTAGTTGGTTATAGTGTGTTAATTTGATGATTATGCTTATGCCCTAAGTGGTGCATGTAAGGTGTTTGATAAAATGCCTAAAAGAATAGAAATTATTCATTATAGCTTAATTGTGACCCAAACGATAAATACATGTTTTACCCTTATGTTCAAATGACTCCCATGTTATTGATGTGCATTGTAGATGTTTGTTGGAATGCTCATGATGTTAAGAGTATGAAATTATGACATGATTATATGCATTCCTATCCACATACAACATTATTATAACCATGTGCTTTATGAAATCCCCAACTTATTGTATGATGAATCGTTGATATTGGCCGTGTGTTTAAGAAGTGTCAAGTCTTGTCAAATTCATCCTATTGATTCCTGGGGGTACTTGTAACCGACAATTTAGCTATGTGCCTAGAGCCAGTGCAGCTTTCACAATACTCTTAGTCAAGCCATGATCATTAGAATTCATTCAGTCTAATGACACAGGAAAATTCAGTGAATTCAGTATCAGTCTAGTCCTACTCAGTAACCTCAATAATCTCAGTAACCTCAGTGATCTCAGTAATATCAGTAATCTTTGTAATCTTCATAATCTCAGCAATCTCAGTCAGTTATCAGATCTCAGTAGTATTTTGTCAGTCAACGAAATTTAATGAACCCAGTTCAAGTTAGTTATACAATACGATCAGTAACAGTATAGTTCAGTTAAATTAGTTCAGTGTATTTTTAGTTGGGAGTAGGATTCATCACCGAGTGAACCCAAGGATGAGGTATCACCTGTCAGTTAGTAAAGGGTGTCATCCTTAGAAGAAATCCATGCATTCCAAAACTACGTAGCCATCATAGGTCGAGATATACACCTATGAGTCTAGGGACTATACATCTCCTTTGAGTTTTTCCTTATAGGAGGGGTTGACGGAAGAGCTCCCTATCTGAGAGAGTTTACTCACAGGTTGTATTTACCCGTGGCATAGTACTGACACCCTTCCAGCTGGGTTTATAGGTTGGACCCCACCAGTTTAGAATCGGGGCATGTCGGTTAGTGATTACCTCCCACATTCTCAGTTTTAGATTCAGTCACAGTAATAGAGCTCAGTTCAGTTCTACAGATATCAGGATTGTTAGATACATTCTCTAAGTTCAGTACAGAACTCAGCTGGTTCCATCAGAATCAGGACTATCAGATACAGTCATCCATCTCAATCTAGAACTCAGATAGTTCTTCAGATTCAGGACTGTGTGATACAGTCACCCTGTCAGAACCCGAACCAGGGCCCAGTCCATAATAGATATCTCAAACCATGAAGGCCAAGAGTCCTTCTAACTTGCAATCACATACACCATTCATATACAAAGAGAAAATACATAACAAAATGGAATCACGGACAAAGAATAAAACTCGAAGGAACAATACAAATGGAGTTCCATAACTTCTAACAACATCTAATAACGGTCTGCGAAATCTCTAATACGTAAGAGCCAATATCTTGTCTAGAAATGGGACAAGGCCCCCAGTACATCATAATCAAGGAAATCAACCAAATTTGAAAATCAGGCCTTCCGAAATAAAGAAGGCTCACCACTGCAACTTCTGACGCACTTGAATCTATATTTGAACGGGACTCCGGGACTATGCCTCAGATCCTGAAATATATAGGGGGTCAATATAAATATACTGGTATGTGAAATAACTCAAAACACATGTTTTTATAAAAAATAGATGATAGCCTTTCATAAAAATAATGATCATGTACATAAGTAAAATACATGGGCATAATTTAATAATTTCAAAATAGTTCTTGACAACCTTGACCCACTCTTTATTATTTTTTTGAGCTAGTCGATACACCCTAGAAATTTGTAATCCCACGGGCTATTTGGGACCCATCCTTAACTCGGCAGCCAAGCCCCCAATCCAAGTAGCCACCAGGATTGGAGCTGGTGATACCCCCTATGTGAGCACAACATAGGAATTCCCCTATGTGAGATGTCCTAAGTATTTTCATCATCCTCCCATATAGGATACAACATCATAAATCCTGCATCGGCAACTACGGTTTCCATCGATGATCCTTTGCACTCAAACGCCCTCTTCGGATAACCTACTAGCTCTCTTAAGCCCAACTTTTAGCTCTTTGAAACAAACATGTTTTCTACTTTTGAAATATCCATACTTTTTCTATTAAGGGCATATTATCACCGGGTATCATCATACCCTAACTTGCAAGTCAATAACATATCCATTCACAGCACATCATATTCAAAACATGCACATGACCACCTAAGATTCATAACATCACAATAGAGTCATCACTTTGAAACCTCAAGAACTCTTTCTATTTACAATATTCAAAACATATGGTGGTCATGTTAATTTAATCAATCACATGTGATTCTTTACCTTTAACGCAAGAATATAGTGTAACAAGAAATTCCCTCTCATTAAATATAAAATCCATGTCAAAACCTATGATATTTGAGAAGATCACTTTCAAATTTTGAAACATGTGTTTCAAATCATTCACAATGAATATATAAACTTTAGTTAGCAACAAGAGAGGGAATTCATACTGATGCTCTCAACAAATCTTAAAAATACATAAAATTATATTCACATATAGTTATAATTCAATTCCCATGAAAAGTGATTCAAGACCATAATTGATTTCATCAAAATAGTCCCATGATGCATACTTTTCAAAAATCATTTCGAAATTTCACATAAATCCTAATTGGGGATCTTTAATCTTGATAAAATATTTAAACTATGCCCAAGATTTTTTGAGTATTCCCACATACCTTAGATTATCCGATCTGAAAGATGAAACCTAGATCTTGATAGATGAAACCCGGATCTTGATTTGTTTCTTGGAGATCTTAGACTTAAGGCATAATTTTTTATTCCTTGTTCTTGGGAAAACCCTTAATTTGATCCTATTTTGAGAGTGAAGAGGGAGGTTTTTAATGTTATGGATGAATGATGAGTTAAGGTGAATATATTGATGGAATTTGGGGTTAGATAGGGTGTAAAAAGACCTAAAAACCCTTTAAAATGGCTTTAGATCACTAAACGGAGGTCCGCGACGGCTTGGGCAACGAACCGTCGCACCTGGGATGGACCGTCTCTTCATACTGTTGCTTTTTCACCAGAAAACAGGCTTACTTCCTCAGTTGTGACGTTCTGGGCAACGGTCTGTCGGACCTCGCCGTCGCACCTAGGCAGTCCGGATAGCTCACTGTAAAATGGTCATAACTTTTTACTTCGATATCGAATTTTGGCAAAATTAGTGTAGTTGGAAAGAGGACTTAAAGACCTTTCATTTTATATATAGTAAGAGACTTAGTTCATCATATTAAAGGAGTTATTGTCGATTTAAGTTGATCCAAGTTTTGACACTAAAACTCAAACAATTGGAAAGCTTTCAACTTGACTTTGAGTTAAGGGACCTCTATGATCTCAATTCATGATCAATTAGATTCCGACACTACATAATTGATTAAAACACTATATTTACATCAGATTTATGGCTTTTGGAACATCTACGTGTAGGAATGATGGTTTACATTTTAGCCTGAAATTCGGGTCGTCACATTATCCCCTCTTGGGATCATTCATCCCCAAATGATGACTCAGGACAAATCAAGCATGATTTCAAGAGTTAAATGAAATAAAAATAGTAGTATAGGATTTGTACCTTCTAAATCATCATCCATGGCCTTGAAAAGAGTCAGGTACCTCACACGCATATCATCTTCTGATTCCCAGGTAACCTCCTCAGTCTTTTGATTCCTCCACATCACCTTAATCGAAGCTATTTCCTTACTCCACGACTTTCAAACTTGGCGATCCAAAATAGCAACGGGTTCTTCCTCGTATGACAAGGAGTCTTTCACATTGATCTCCTCTACAGACAACACTAGGGAATGATCTCCAATACATTTCTTCAACATGGACACATGGAATACGGGATGAACAGAAGCCAGGCTAGCGGGCAAATCTAACTCATAGGCAACCCCACCGATCTTTTTCTTAATCTGATACAGTCCTACGTAATAAGGAATAAGCTTTCCTTTCTTCTTAAAATACATGACTCCCTTCATAGGAGATACTTTGAGAAACACCCAATCGCCAACTAGAAATTCTAGTTCCCTCCTCCTAACATCGGCATAGGATTTTTGACGACTCTGAGCTATCTTAAGTCGTTCTCTAATAATCTTCACCTTCTCCATTGCCTGGTGAACAAGATCAGGCCCAAACAATCGGGTCTCACCCACTTCATACCACCCAATTAGTGATCTATATCTCCTTCTATAAAGTGTTTCAAAAGGAGCTATCTGAATAATGGCATGGTAGCTATTATTATAGGCGAATTCTATCAATGGAAAATGTTCTACCCAACTACCTTTGAAGTCAATTACACAAGCTCTCAACATATCTTCTAGGGTCTGAATGGTGCGTTAGCTTGCCCATCCGTCTGAGGGTGGAAGGCAGTACTCAGGTTCACTTGGGTACCTAAACCCCTCTGAAAAGATCGCCAAAATTACAAAGAGAATTACGTACCTCGATCGGATATAATGGAAACTGGTGCCCCATGCAAGCGAACTATTTTCTTAATGTATAGCTTGGCATAATCATCTCCCAAATAGTTAGTCCTCACGGGCGGAAAGTGAACTGACTTGGTCATCCGATCAACAATCACCCAAATGGAGTCATATTGGTTTCGAGATCTCGGAAGTCCTGTGATGAAATCTATATTGATCATCCCCCATTTTTCACATAGGCAAGGCTATCTCTTGGGAAGTACCACCTGGTCTCAAATGTTTCACTTTGACTTATTGACAATTCAAACACTTAGAACAAAATTAGCAACATCACGTTTCATATTATTCCACTAATATATTGTCGTAAGATTATGATACATTTTAGTAGAGCCTGGGTGAATAACATACCTCAAAGTGTGAGCTTCGTCAAGAATTCTTTCCCGCAATTTATCCACATTTGGCACACATAGCCTACCTTGATACCTCAAAATTCCATCACCACCAATTTCAAACACCATTACCTTCTGTTGACCCACATCTTTCTTAATCTGCATCAAAATGGGGTCTTCAACCTATTTTTCCTTAACTTTAGCAAATAGGGAAGATTTAGCTATCTTCTGAACAATCACTCCTCCATCTTTGGAGGCCAAAAGTCGAACCCCTAGATTTGCAAGCTGGTGAATATCTTTTACCATCTCCCTTTTCCCTTCCTCAACATGAGCAAGACTGCCCATTAACAACTTGCTGAGGGCATCGGCCACTACATTTACCTTGCCCGGATGATAGTGCAGGTACATATCATAGTCCTTCAACAATTCTAACCACCGTCTCTGCCTGAGATTAAGTTCTTTCTATGAGAAAATATATTGCAAACTTTTGTAGTCAGTAAATATATCAACGTGAACCCCGTAAAGATAATGCCTCCAGATTTTAAGTGCAAACACCACAACCGCTAACTCCAAGTCATGGTTGGGGTAGTTTCTCTCATGCACCTTCAACTGCCTAGATTCATAAGCTACCACCTTACCCTGCTGCATAAGCACACATCTAAGTCCCACTCGAGATGCATCAAAATACACCACAAAACCCTCTTACCTTCTGAGAGAGACAAAACAAATGCAGTAGTTAACTTTTCTTTCAACTTCTCAAAACTGTTCTCACAAGAGTCAAACCATACAAATTTCACCTTTTTCTGTGTCAACCTGGTAAGTGGAATAGCTATGGATGAAAAACTTTTTACGAATCTTTTATAAGACCCTGCCAAACCCAAGAAGCTCTGAATGTCGATTGGAGTCGTGGGTCTGGGCCATTTTCTCACTGCCTTAATCTTTTGGGGATCAACCTTAATTCCCTTACTAGATACAATATACCCCAAGAACGTAATAGCACTAAGCTAAAATTCACATTTGGAAAATTTTGCATACAACTTATGATCTTTAAGGGTCTGAAAAATTATTCAGAGGTGATTGGCATGATCTTCCTCACTTTTAGAATAAATCAAAATGTCATCAATGAAAACTATAACAAACAAATCTAGAAACTGGGGGAACACCCTATTCATTAGGTCCATGAAAGTTGCAGGGGCGTTAGACAATACGAAGGACATGACTAAGAATTCATAATGGCCATAACAGGTTCGAAAAGCTATTTTGGGAATGTCAGCCTGCCTAACCTTCAACTGATGATATCCCGAACAAAAGTCTATTTTTGAAAAACACTTAGCACTCTGAAGTTGGTCAAAAAGGTAATCAATTCTGGGAAGAGGGTATTTATTTTTTACAGTGACCTTATTTAACTGACGGTTGTCTATACACATATGAAGGGAGCCATCTTTTTTACGCACGAAAAATGCAGGTGCACCCCAGGGAGAAAACCTAGGTCGAATAAAGCCCTTGTCAAGAATATCTTTTAACTATTCTTTCAACTCCTTTAATTCTGCAGGTGCCATTTTGTATGGTGGAATAGAAATAGGATGGGTGTCCGACAACAAGTCAATACCAAAATCTATCCCCCTATTAAGTGGTATCCCTGGAAGATCATTAGGAAAAACTTTTAGAAATTTATTAACTGCATGAACAGACTGGAGAGAAGGACTTTCAACATTGGAATCTTTAACCCGAATAAGATGGTACAAGAAACCCATAGAAATAAGGCTACGAGCTCTAAGGTAGGGGGCTAAAGAATACCCCTCCCACTCTATCATAGGTTCATTCGGAAAGGAGAAAGTGACTCTTCAGGTTCTACAATCTAGTGTGGCATAGCACGAATGGAGCCAATCCATCCCTAAAATAGCATCAAAATCAACCATATCAAGCTCTACAAGGTATTCCACAAAATCACGATTATAGACAGACACAACGCAATTTTTGTACACTCTCCTAGCCACAACAGAGTCATCAACGGGAGTAGAAATAAAGAAAGGTTCTGAAATAACTTCGGGCTCAAAACCAAAACCAACAGCCACATAAGGGTTTACACAAGACAAGGTAGACCCGAGATTAAGTAGCACATACACATCACGAGAAAAGATTTGTAACATACCGGTGACTACATCTGGTAAGGATTCTATCTCCTAGTGATTAGACATAGTGTACAACCGTTTGCGACCACTCCCAGTAGCTGAAGTAAGACCTTTGGGTAGTGGTGCTGCAAAATTTGCTTGGGAACTAGTACCTCCAAAATTCTTTTTTACGGGACAGTCCCTCTGAATATGTCCCAATCGACCATATGAATAGCATACTTTAACATAAAAAAAGTACCTCCCTGGATGATTTCTCCCACAATTACCACAACGAGGGTATGTTCTGAAAGGCTGTGCCCCCTGCATTCTAGATCCACTGTTGGGCTAAAAATTTTGAAATCATCGATCAACTGGAGGTTTTGGCGCAGGGGCGCTGGCTGAAGATTGGGCATTACTCCAAAATGTTTTCTTCGGTCATTTGTTACCCCAATTTCCTCTCTTCTATTGACTGTGGCTCTGGTCTACGATTTTTGCTCCCTTTGCCTACCTATCTTTCTCCCTAGATTTAGTAATTTTATGTTTCTTCTCCTCAACTTGTTGCATGTGGACTGACAGTCTAGCGAAGTCCATATCCCTATTCAGTATTGCTCCCTGACATTCAAGCACTAAGTCATCTAAAAGGCCGGATGCAAATTTCCTTATTCGGGCTCTCATATTACCAGTCATTTCTGGAGCATAACGGGCTAGTTGATTGAACCTCAGAGTGTACTCCTTGACACTTATTTTTCCTTGCTTTAGGTTCATAAACACTTTAGATTTTGCCTCCCTCAACTCTAGGGTAAAGAATCGACCTAGGAAGGCTTCTACAAACTCGCCCCACACTAAAGGCTCGGCATGCTCACTCTTTGAATCTTCCCACTCATTATACCATTGGTTCGCTACACCCTTAAGCTGGTAAGCTGCTAACTCAACCCCTTCTACTGTGTCTACATACATCACCCTGAAAATCTTCTCCATTTCGTCCACAAACTCCTGTGGATCCTCTTCTACCTTGGTGCCAGTAAACTTGGGCGGGTTCATCCTCATGAACTGTCCCACCCATGTAGCCTCAGATATAACAGATGTAGACCCAATATCTTTTGATCATTAAGTTTGTGTGGCTACCAACTATGTAAGCATATGAATGGATTGTCTGAATTCTACATTAGATATCTCTCTCGTGCGAGATTGGGTGCAGTTAGTCCCCGTCCGAGGAGCTCTAGGTGCGCTTGGTAGGCTGGTATGAGTAGGTAGGACTCCCGTGGTAACAATAACTTTCTAAGACTAAGCTCTATTATGGGTCCTCATTCTATGAGTGTTACGGATCTTATCAGTCTGGGCATTCTGATCGATAGTGCGACGTGGAGGCATGGCTATTTTTCTGAAATACAAAAGATCATTGACTAGAGAACAGATTAGACTCTAATGCACGAACTAAATCACAAAAAGGGGAAACATTCCAAACTGCCTAGTAGCCTCCTACTTATAAGTGTGGCGCACTACACACCCATAAACAAGACTCTACCCGACGTGATTTGTAGACACCCTGGGACCATGAACCATGCTCTGATACTAAGTTTTTCATGACCCAAACCAGGGCTTAGGCCATGACAGACAACCCAAACCATGAAGGCCGAGAGTCTTTTTAACTTGCAATCACGTACACTATTCATATACAAAGAAGAAATACATAACATAATGGAATCATGGTCAAAGAATAAAACTCGAAGGAACAATACAAATGGAGTTCCATAACTTCTAACAACATCTAATAACAGTCTACAAAATCTCTAATACATAAGAGTCGGTATCTTGTTTAGAACTGGGACAAGGCCCCCAGTAGACCATAATCAAGAAAATCAACCAAATCTGAAAACCAGGTCTTCTGGAATAAAGAAGGCTCACCACTGCAACTTCTGACCCACTTGAATCTATTTTTGAACTGACCCTAGGACTGTGCCTCAAATCCTGAAATATATAGGGAGTCAATAAAAATGTATTGGTATGTGAAACAACTCAAAATACATGAGTTTATACAAATAGATGATAGCCTTTCATAAAAATAATGATCATGTACATAAGTAAAATACATGGGCATACTTTAATAATTTCAAAACAGTTCTTGATAACCTTGACCCACTCTTTATTATTCTTCTGAGCTAGTTGGTACACCCTACAAATCTGTAATCCCATAAGCTATATGGGACCTACCCTTAACTTAGTGGCCAAGCCCCCCAATCATGTAGTCGCCAGGATTGGAACTGGTGATACCCCCTTATGTGAGCACACTGTAGGAATCCCCCCATGTGAGATGTCCTAAGTATTTTTATCATTCTTTCATACAGGATACAACATCATAAATCCCACATCGGTAACTACGGTTTCAAGCAATGAGCCCTTGTACTCAAACACCTTCTTCGGGTAACCTACTAACTCTCTTAAGCCTAACTTTTAGTTCTTTGAAACAAACATGTTTCCTACTTTCGAAATACCCATACTTTTTCTATTAAGGGCATATTATCACCGAGTATCATCATACCCCGACTTGCAAGTCAATAACATATCCATTCATAGCCCATCATATTCAAAACATGCACATGGCCACCCAAGATTCATAACATCACAATACACTCATCACTTTAAAACCTCAAGAACACTTTCTCTTTATAAGATTCAAAACATATGGTGGTCATATTAATTTAATCAATCACATGTGATTCTTTAACTTTAAAGCAAGAATATAGTGTAACAAGAAATTTCCTCTCATTAAATATAAAATCCATGTCAAATACCATGATATTTGAGAAGATAACTTTCAAATCTTGAAACATGTGTTTCAAATCATTCACAATAAATATACAAACTTTAGTTAGCTACAAGAGAGGGAATTCATACTCTTGCTCTCAATAAATCTTAAAAATACATGAAACCATATTCACATATAGTTATAATTCAATTCCCATGAAAAGTGATTCAAAAACATAATTATTTTCATCAAAACAGTCCCATGATGCATACTTTTCAAAAATCATTTTGAAACTTCACGTAAATCGTAATTGGGGATATTTAATCTTGATAAAATATTTAAACTTATGCCCAAGATTTTTAGAGTAGTCCCACATACCTTAGACTATCAGATCTGAAAGCTGGAACCTAGATCTTGATAGATGAAACTCGAATCTTGATTTGTTTCTTGGAGATCTTGGACTTAAGGCTTGATTTTTTATTTTTTGTTCTTGGGAAAACCCTTAATTTGATCCTATTTTGAGAGTGAAGAGGGAGTTTTTTAATGTTATGGATGAATGATGAGTTAAGGTGAATATATTAATGGAATTTGGGGTTAGATAGGGTGTAAAAAAAACCCCAAAAACCACTTTAAAATGGCTTTAGATCGTTAAACGGAGGTCCGCGACAGCTTGGGCGACGGATCGTCGCACCTTGGACGGAGAGTCGCTTCATACCGTTATTTTTTGGCCAGAAAATAGGCTTACCGCCTTATTTCCAATGGTCTGGGCGATGGTTCGTCGCATGTGCGATAGTCCGTCGGGCCTCGCCGTCGCACCTGGGCAGTCCTGATAGCTCACTGTAAAATGGTCATAACTTTTTACTCCGATATCGTATTTTGGAAAAATTGGTATCGTTTGAAAGAGGACTCAAAGACCTTTCATTTGATATATATTAGGACATAAATTTCATCATATAAAAGGAGTTATGGTCGATTTAATTTGATCAAAGTTTTGATTCTCACTAAAACTCAAACGACAAGAAAGATTTCAACTTAACTTTAAGTTAAGGGACCTGTATGATCTGAATTAATGCTCAATTAGATTCTCACACTACATAATTTATTAACACACTATATTTACATCAAATTTGTGAATTTATAACATCTACACGTAGGAATGACGGTTTACGTTTTAGCCTAAAATGTGGGTCGTTACACACCCAGTCTAGTAAAGAACTCAGATAGTTTTTTACTATCAGTATACTCAGTTATCAGTAATATAGTACCAATAACCTCAGACATCTTTTACTTGTAAACTCCGTAATTCATATCATCAATAGACTCAGTTATTTAGTATCCCAGTATTAGGAAACTCAGATGTCAGCACATCAGTATTCAGTATTTTCACGACCCCAACCCCAATTTATGTATTCATGCATGTATTTCTCATACGTTCATGTAAATGTCATCAATCAGTTGTTATTGTTCATGCATATGAACCCTACCTCACTTGCATACCAGTATATTCAATCGTACTGACGCATTTGCGCTATGGTGTTTTATACCATAGGTTTAGAAGTACGAGCATCCTTAGTAGATCAGACGTTCAGCAGCCAGACTAGCAGTGAGTCCTCATCATTCGAGGATAACATGATTATTTTATTACTTTATTATTTCATTAGTTCGGAGTTAGAGGCTTTCAGACTACAATATGTTTCAGACAGTTTATTTCAATTTTGGGTATTGTTATACCCCATTACAGACATTGTTTTATATTCATTATTAGTTCAGTTTTGAAAATTATGGCCTTACAGTTTATATTCCTCTTATTTACAGTATATTATTCAGTGCTCAATTACAGATATCAGTCATGGGTTAACTAGTGGTCCTTCGGGGTCATGAGCACCGTGTAGCATTTTGGGTACCAGATTCGAGGCGTTACATAGTCTATGAAATACACTGAACTAAATTGATGGAAAGGTATTGTTGAATGTATCGATTAAGTATTTGTTGAAGCATATATATTGAGATAAGTATATAATAAACCCCATCGACTTTCCATTTAGTTTTGTAAATCAACATAATTGAGGATAGACCAGATTAGTTTTCTATTTGCGTATATAAATTAATTTGATGTCTCACAACTGTCTTGTTCATCTTCTAACATGCTATATTGCAAAAATTCAAAAAAGAAAAAATTGTAAAATTATAGTGGAGACAAATGCAAGAAACAAAAATTAATTTTCCATTATTGAATTAATCGATGCATTCTCACAACTGTTTGATTCATGTTCTAACAGGGGAAATTACACAAAATTTCAAACAAGTCTAAAATTACAGAAATTTAAAAGGAGAAAAATATAAGAAAAATAACATATTTCATTCATCGATTCTTCATTGCAATGGTAGAACCATATTTACAGCAAAAACTGCAAAACAAAGAAGCTTTCATCTAACATAAACCTAACCATGAAAGCTTCCAGTTGCAATGACATTAAAAAAACACATAAAAAACTAAAACTAAGGGGATGGTGGGGGTAATCATCTCCTCCAACTCTATGTTGACCTGCTCCATAATCGCCCAAAAAAATAGGCAATCCGTCGGAGTTCATGGTGGAGGTGCTCCCTATTCTGTCCCAGTCCATAAAACAGCTGATTGAGGTTATTGCGGAGGGGGAGCTAGTCGTAGTTATGGTGGTTCCTTCTTCTGGGTCTCAAAGGAATGTCTGGCATCTTGTCGATTAAATCTAATTTATGAGTTGATGAAAATGAATTTTGGGTCTAGTAGATGACTGTTTATATAGACCAAAATAGAACCCTTTGGTCTTCCCGCCCATTGGTTGGTTGACGTGTGAATAGGTGAAAATCAAAGAGAGGCAGCGTATACTCAATCGACACAACGTGTGATTGGACGTGCAGCAGCTTTTTTGATGTGTAATAAATGCTCAACTGCTCATATGTCCCTTTGAATGTTTAGGGTTTTTAATAAACTTTATATGTAATCGATAATAAACTATGTGTTAAATGAAGAATACAAGAAATAGACCTGACATAATATATGCAATACCTTAAAAGGTCGATAATAGACACAGAGTGAAATCGATAAGTCTGGCATTAATCAGACCACTGAAGGGTTGTCAAAATGCATACACTGCCATGAATTACAAAAACACAAATTCATACAAGTCTAACTAAGATTCGTTGTTGTTACAAGTGGTTCTCTTGTGCCCGGGTCTCTTACACAGTGAATACTTGTTCCTTTTCTTCGACTTAAAAGTCTCGCCCACGCCCTTAACTCATTTTCTTTTCTTCCTTCCAAGCTTAATGACCACGAGAGGTGGAATAATGTTCACGTCTAGCAATTCTTGTGGCACGCACTATTCGGATTCCTAAGGGACAACATTAATTGATTCTGAATATGCAAGGAGGTACTCTTCCACTTTATACAGGGGCGAAGAGTAATAATAGACTCTCAAACCATAATCTTTACCATGCTTCAATTGTAAAGCAGCCATCGCGTGATCACATGGTATTTTGACCAAGTCAAACTTCCTTCAAGAACACGAACTTTCCAGTAGGTCGACTTTGACCGTCAGCCACTTCTGAACACAGTGAATTGCCTTTCGTCCCCGCTTATGTTCTCCACATAGAAGGAGTCGCCCTCACTCATATTGTCTTTTAAGATTTTTTCGGCAGCAGGCACAAATTTGTTATCCTTATATTTGAGGAAGTAGGCACGCCTCTCACTGAATATTTCACCAAACCTCTTGGCAATCAAATTGAATATGGATGCCATAGGGTACTCCCTTTTGGCAATCAACATAGCGTTCACCAACTCTACAATATTTGTGGTTATCACATCAAACCTATTGCCTGGGAAATACGCCCTGCTCCATTTCTCAAAACCAAGCTCATGCTCGAGGAAAAAGGCTGCCTCAGGACAGTAGTTCTTGAATTCCACAAAATGGTCGCTAAATTCATCGAGAGAATATGTCTTTGCCGCATTGTAGAATAGATAAAAGTGTTCTCCGCAGTGGTGATTTACCCTGAGATTTTCACCTAGGTGCCTTATGCAGTACCCGTGATGAGCATGGTTGTATGTCATCGCGATGCCGTTGGTGATATTCTTGTGTCTATTGGAGATAAAGCACAAATCTGGTCCATCGACCACAATAGACTTCAGCTTCTCAAAGAAGAATGTCCAAGACACATCATTCTCCTTTTCAACAATGCAAAAGGAAATGGGATGAATATGATTCTTCATATCCTGTGCAACTGCACTTAACAGCACGCCCTCATACTTTCCGTATAAATGAGTGTCGTCGACCGTAATAACCTTCCTTATATGGGCGAATCCCCTAATATAAGGGCCCAACGATAAAAAGTAGTACATAAACCTACAATCGACCTTGTTCACCATGATGGAATAGGTAGTGCCAACATTAAGAGCATCGATCATATACGAAAAAGTAGGAAGGTAGGAATACCCATGCTCCGCTGTCCCTCAAACCATTTCTTAGGTAATCACACCCCCCAGCCAACATTTCCAATAGCGTGGTCTACTTTTCAAGTTCTTGAAAACGATCCTCCAAATCTCGCTAGTGTCCAGACCCTTTCCTTCGCGATATATATTCACACAGAGCGACACAATGACTTTAGATGAGATTTTTTTATAGCAGCGGGTGGTGTATTCGACGCCACAACTGTGATCACCGACGTATTTATAGATGACGAATCTGTTCGTACATTCATACTTCTTCTCCCACAACATCCACCCGCAACTAGGACAAACATATTTCACCTTGAGGAATTTGTTGCAACTCTTCAATATAGCATAATCAAAAGAATTTCTCACAGCTGCTACGTCCAGCAACAATTTCAGCTCCTTTTTACTGCTAAATGTTTGACTTACCTAAAAATTAGTTCCATCGGAGAAGGTGTGGTTGGTTTATGCTCCCAATTCGCACTCTTCTCCCCCTTCTTAAGAGAAAATTGGATTTTTCAATTCCATTGAATGATCTTCCGAATCCATTGGATAAGCATCCAAACTCTCATCTTCAAATGAATCATGTTCATCAATTATCGAATATGGTGGTTGGATTGTTGGAGACCCCGGGACAATATTTATCCTCAATAATAGCCTAGAGCCATCAGCAGTGATATCCAATATGTATAACGACACATGTCAATCATTATTTATGAATGTGGGATATATTTTAACCCGCTCATTCATTACATAGCTAATCACAACATTCTTTGGCTCACATTCTAATTCTCCGCTCTCAATTACGCTTTGAACCATGTCGGCGTACGATCCATTGCGACGCAACGGGATGGACATTGTCTCCTTTCTAGATGATTTCCACTTCCAACAGTTGGGACCCTCCTCCCACGCACCCATATAATTATCACCCACGACAACTACCTCAGCTACTGTCATAATAGACCACACAAATCGATAATAGATCAAGGTATAGGTCTATAGATAGTCGATGACTGGTATGAATACGTCCATCCAAAGACGTGAATTGACTAATTTTCAATATAATTGTTGCCCTCCTAGCTCTCGGATGGAAAAATATATGTGTAGGACTTCTAAACTACTAAAATATAACTAATGGCGAGGTATTGAGCGGATTTCGAAAGTTTTTCGAGCTAATAGAAATGGCGAAGAAAATTTTTTAGATTTTTTTCAAAAAGGATGAAACAACAATAGAGGCAATGATGAAGAATGGAGATTTTCAGTTGCGATGATTAATTTTTCGTCGAAAAAGTGGCCGGAATCGAAAATATTGTTGGTGAAAAAGGGAGCTCCTATTGGTGGCTTCGTGGATAATTTTCTAAATTAAAATAGGAAATATGAAAAAATGGTGGAAATATAAAAAAAGGTGGAAAATATTAAATATTAAATGGATGAGGTGGGAGGACTAAAGTGTAAAGTTTAAAACTTGCATTGTGTGGTAGGTTTATATGTAAGAAGTGATGATGTCATAATAATGTCTAAACACCTAATTTTCAAGACTTATGTCTAAATGTCAAAATAAATTTTGAAAGTGTCTAAGAGTGGTCTTCCCGCCCATTGGTTGGTTGACGTGTGAATAGGTGAAAATCAAAGAGAGGCAGCGTATACTCAATCGACGCAACGTGTGATTGGACGTGCAGCAGTTTTTTTGATGTGTAATAAATGCTCAACTGCTCATATGTCCCTTTGAATGTTTAGGGTTTTTAATAAACTTTATATGTAATCGATAATAAACTATGTGTTAAATAAAGAATACAAGCAATAGAACTGACACATAATATATGCAATACATTAAAAGATCGATAATAGACACAGAGTGAAATCGATAAGTCTGACATTAATCAGACCACTGAAGGGTTGTCAAAATGAATACACTGTCATGAATTACAAAAACACAAATTCATACAAGTCTAACTACGATTTGTTATTGTTACAAGTGATTTTCTTGTGCCCGAATCGCTTGCACAGTGAACACTTGCTCCTCCTCTTCGACTTAGAATTAAATATCCAAGTTTGTTGTTGGTAAATAAAGTGCTTTGACATATAAAAAAGGGTATTACTTGAAATTTATATCATTCCGATTCAGTCTTGTATTAAACGTAAACAAATAGCCTAAAAGTCCGTTAATCATTTGATTTTACTATGTTTACTAGCACCATTGTTTGTGTGAAATTTGATGTTAAAATCTTTGGCAGCTGGTGCTATTTACAAGAATCATTGGTAGCTGAAATCATCTCAACTTTATAATGTTTTTTTATTGAGGCGGCCAAGAATTTTAAATTGTTTAAGAAACTTCCAACTTGATCCTCTACAGATACTCCCTCCATCCCAAATTATTCGTCCCAAATTTTCTAATTTGATTTCATATTTTACTTGTCTTTTTTCATTAATAAAGAAGAGACAATTTTTTTTTTCATATTTTACCCTTTGCATTAATTATTTTTTCTTCAAATTAAAATATAAACATTATTTAATAGGAATATTATAATAAATTAGGTATATTATTAATTATTTTTCTTAATCAATGTAGCATCTCAATTTGGGATGGATAATTTGAGATGGAGAAAGTATTTATTAATTCCCTGTTCAGGAAATTAACTTTACAAATAATAATTCTATATTTAGAAGAAATTTTGAAGTTGATAATAAGTTGTTATCCCATACATTTTTATTTTACCATTATATTAAAAAATAAATATCTAATAATATTTATTATTGTGAATCAAATCAACTTTGTATGGGCCTATGCACCAATTTCAATTAGGATTATTTGGCTTACTAAATTATTGGAAAGCTTTCTTTGAGATTCACACTTAATTATCAATTGGCTAAATAGAAAACTTAATAGACAGAAACGATTACGAAGAATGTCTTAAGCTTTGACCTCTGTGTTGTCTCTCATCTCCTTTCTAGACTCTAGTATCTTATCTTGATTAATTTCTTCCTATGTTATTCTTAAATTTTCTGTTAGTATTGTTCACTGTTACTTTGTTTCTCGCATTCTAGTTGTAATAATTAACAAGTACAATCTACGTTAGTATTGTGTTTGAGAAATTGGAGTTGTTACACTTGTACAGTTTGAAAAATCAATAGATAATAGTATTGTGTTTGAGAAATTCGAGTTGTTACACTTATACAGTTTGAAAAATCAATAGATAATTCTACTTATTTTATTCTTAATTATAAATTAATGTTATTATCCAATACATTTCTCAAAAAATTAAATTAATTATATTTAAAAAATAATATATAAATTACTCGCATTATTTACTATTTTTTAATATGTGTGTCAAGTCAATATTGAATTAACTATTAATGAACACAGGGAGAAGTAGTGTTTTTAACAATGCTGGTAAACAGAGAGTTTAATATTCATGATGTTTAGTTTTCAATAAAAATTATTTTATGTCTCATTTTACTTTAAGTTCTAATTTAATTATATAAGAAGAATTTTAAAAATATAAACTCTTTATAATATACTATTAGCATAAAACTCTTTATGATTTTTGACATATCAAGAATTATTTATGATTTATGATTTTTTCTATTTTATCTTTTGTATTAATTATTTTTTCTGCAAATTAATTTCAAGACATAATGTAAACATCATTTAATAGAGGTACTATAGTAAAATAACCATATTATTAATTGTTGAAAAAATCTTCTTGGCCACAAAAATTTGACTCAAATTTGACCACAATAGTAAAAAGTCCTATTCACACTATAAACTAGTTAGATTTTAGACATTTTTGCTCTTTTCATACTAAATTTAAATTTCTAACATTACTTTATTTAGTATCATTCCCAATACATTGAAAATTATGCAATACATGGGAATGGATAATTTATATATTCTATTTTTAATTATTTAATTTTTAATTGCATAATTAAATTATTATCAAATGTAGTAGCATGTAATTAAGAAAATAAAAATTAATTAGTACAAATTTATTTATTATTTGTTAGTTATATTTTTTATTTTTTACGTTTGAAGTTGTTTAATTTTAGTTCAAATTTTAATTATGTTTAGCTTATACTTTGTACATATTTTGAGAAATTTAATTAAATTATTTTATTTATATTTTAAGTAGTTCAATTTTATTATTTTTTTAATGAATATGAAAATTAGTGTATGAAAATATAGTTTTAAGAGTGAATTACCTAAATATCACCCAAGTTTTGGAAATTTTCTTCAAATATCAGTTATATTTCAATTAGGATCACAATATCACTAAATTATCACTTTTTTCTTAAAAAAAAAATACTAAACACCTCAAAAGTCTTCTTCTCTCCTAGTTGGCATGTCATGTCATTAAAATATTTTTTCAAAAAAATAAATACTAAACCTATTTAACTCATCAAATTAATTTAATCAAACTATAATTCTATTTTATTTTATTTTTGAAAAAATGCATTAGTTTGTTAAAAAAAAATTATACTTAAAATTTTTTTATCAGTACTAAAACTTGACATATATTTTTTCGAGGGTTATTTCTCAATGGTCCCTCATATTTTTTGAATTTCCTAAAAAAATTATTTTTATTTTTCTAAAGATAATAATATGATTCAACTATCACTATTATTCTAAAAAAAAAAACATATCTCATACGTCTCTTTCTCTTCTAATTGGCAGG
>NC_061116.1:187864565-187931866 GCF_002878395.1 Capsicum annuum
TTTTTCTCTACCATTTTTACTCCTCCTATGTCTCCTTTTAAAAATTACTATGAAATTGAACCAATATTTTTAATGAGTAATTAATTCTTTTTTTTATTTTCATAATTTTTAAAAAAATAATTGAGATATGTAAAAAATCGTGGAATTACACTGGACATGTTATAGGTAAAAACTAAAAGAATTGAAAAATTGAATAACTGAAATCAAAGATAGTCAAGTTTATCGGCGATCACCTAATATTGAGTTTATTATACAAAAATGTTGATTTCAATTTTTTTTAAAAAAATAAAAGTCATTTAACTTTAAAAATTGATATACGAAAAATACTTTTTTATTTTATGACATAAAAGTCTCCTATCTTTAAAATTTAGTACAAAAAAAATATTTTGTTTATTTTTCAAAAGGTGTTTACAAAATTTACTATAAAAATACATATATTAGTGCGAAAAATAGTCAAATTACATTTTCTTCAATATTACTATTAATAGATTAAAATTATTATAAAGAAATTAAACGAAGGAAAGCAAGTATAATATTGTACACCCCCAACAAGTTATGTGTTAAAAACTAAAATATTTAAAATATTTCGAATATCATTCTGAATGTAATTAATTTATTTTGGACCCCTGATATATTTTCTATCCCTGAACGTGTGTAGTGCTTATGCGCCACAAGTGGACTTGGATGGGGAGGAGAAGATGCGGTTTTGGGAGGCTTTGGATGAGGTGGTGAGAGGCATGCCTAGCTCGGAGAAGATTATTGTAGCAGGAGATTTCAATGAGCACATCGGGGCGTTATCGGGAGGCTTTGGTGATGTCCATGGTAGTTTTAGTTTTGGGAAAAAAAATGAAGAGGGGGCTACTCTATTGGATTTTGCGAGGTCCTTTGGGCTGGTGGTGGTGAACTCGGGCTTTTCGAAGAAGGATGATCACCTGATCACCTTCCGAAGCATGATAGCCAAGACCCAGATTGATTTTTTATTGCTTAGGAAAGGGGATAAGGTGTAGTGTAAAGACTGTAAGGTCATTCCGAGTGATAATCTTTCGACCCAGCATAGGCTCTTGGTTATGGATGTGGGTATAAAGAAAGATAGAAAAAGAAGAGGTGAGGAGTGTAGACCTAGAATTAAGTGGGGCGGCTTGACGCCAGTGAATACGTGGGAGATAGGAGATAAGTTGGCGGGAATGGGGGTGTGGGAGCGTAGGGGGACGTGGATAATATGTGGAATAAGGTGGCTAAGTACATCGCGGAGAATGCTAGTGAGGTGTTGAGTGTTTCTAGGGGCCGGGCCGGGCATCATCAGGGGGATTGTTCGTGGAATAAAGAGGTTAAAAAGAAAGTGGAGACCAAGACAGGGGCGTATGCTAAGTTGGTTGAGAGTAAGGATGAAGAAGAGAAGCAGGTAAACAGGAAAGAGTCCAAGTTAGCTAGGAATGAGGCTAAGTTAGCAGTTACAGCGGCTAAGACGGCAGCTTTTGAGAGCTTGTATGCGGGGTTACAGGAGAAAGGAGGGAAAAAAAGTTATTTAAACTCGCTAAGGCTAGGGAGAGGAAGGGTTGTGACCTCGACCAGGTGAAGTACATTAAGGGAGAGGACGGTACAGTGTTGGTAGAGGACGGCCACATTAAGAATAGATGGCAGTCGTATTTTCATAGGCTCTTGAATGACAAAGAGGATAGAGCTATTGTGTTAGAGAAGCTGGAGCACTCAGAGGAGTGTCGGGATTTTAGGTATTGTAGACATTTTAAGGTAGAGGAGGTTAGTGAGGTTATTCGCAGGATACGAAGGGGTAGGGCGACGGGGCCTGATGAAATACCGATGGATTTTTGGAAGTTTTCTGGCAAGGATGGTTTAAGGTGGTTGACTGGATTGTTTAACGAAATTTTCAAGAAGGCAAAAATGCCCGAGTCTTGGAGGTGGAGTACTATGATCCCCCTTTATAAGAACAAGGGTGACATTCAGAGTTGTAATAACTATAGGGGTATTAAGTTATTGAGTCACTCTATGAAGATTTGGGAGAGAGTGGTCGAAGTGACGCTGAGACGGATAGTGCCTATTTTGGAGAACCAGTTTGGATTTATGCCTGGTCGCTCGATGACGGAGTCAATTCACCTGGTATGGAGGCTGGTGGAATAGTATAGGGAAAGGAAGAAGGACCTGCACATGGTGTCTATCGACTTGGAGAAGGCATACGACAAAGTCCTAGGGAGGTGCTTTAGAGATGCTTGGAGGTGAGTAGAGTTCCAGTGGCATATATCAGAGCAATTAAGGACATTTATGATGGAGCTAAAACTCATGTGAGGACGGCGGAAGGAGACTCAGAGCATTTCACTGTCTTGACAGGATTGCATCAGGGATCTACTCTTAGTCCCTTTTTGTTTGCTTTGGTGATGGATGTGTTGATGCAGCGTATTCAAGGAGAGGTGCCTTGGTGTATGATTTTTGCAGAAGATGTAGTTTTGATTGATGAGATGCGGGGGTGTGTGAATGATAAATTAGAGGTGTGGAGACAAACTCTTGAGTCTAAAGGGTTCAGGTTGAGTAGGAGCAAGACAGAGTATTTGGAATGCAAGTTTAATGACGTGAGGCTGGAGAATGAGGTGGTAGTGAAGTTGGAATCACAGGTGGTATGTAAGAAGGATAGTTTCAAGTATCTCGGGTCCGTGATTCAGGATAACGATGAGATTGATGAGGATGTCTCGCACCGTATTGAGGTGGGATAGATGAAGTGAAAGCTCGCTTCGGGGGTATTGTGTGATAAGAATGTGTCGCCTAAGCTTAAAGGCAAATTCTACAGGGTGGCAGTCCGTCCAGCCATGTTGTATGGAGCGTAGTGTTGGTCAGTTAAGAACTCCAACATTTAAAAAATGAAGGTGGCGAAAATGCAGATGTTGCGTTGGATGTGTGGGCTGACTAGGGGGATATAGTTCGGAATGAGACTATCAGGGAGAAGGTTGGTGTGACTCCAGTGGAGAATAAGATGCAGGAAGTCCGATTGAGATGGTTCGGACACGTGATAAGGAGGGGCATGGATGCTCCGGTTTGTAGGTGTGAGAGGCTAGCTGTAACACCCCGTATTCAAGTACATAGATTGGCGTATTCAAGTACGTGTATTGGTCTTATTTATATGGAATTAATTTTATTTTATTTTATTTATACCGGAATTTGTCCGTCGATGGTTCCATACGAAGGTTATTGAATAAACTTTCCAACGATATAAAGATTTTCAAAAATGGATAGGTTTCGGATATAATCGAGTATGTTCGAAACTATAAAACGGTGGCCGGAATATTGGGAATAGTAAATGTGCAGGAAAATTTCCTGCACACAAACTACTGAGGTCAGCCATTTTTTTGGGTCAACTTTGAACGATCATAACTCCCTTAATATAATGAACTGGGAGAGCTTCCACCTATGAAAAGAAATATCTTTGAGTATTATTTCCAATGCAATTGGTTTCATCCAAATCCGACATCTGAGTAATGAGTTATACTCGTTTTACTTCAGCCTCTCAAAATAGATTTTTAGGGTCAACTTCAAACGATCATAACTCCTTGTAAAGGACGAACTAGGTGGCCTAATTTATATTAAATGAAATTCCTTTGAATTATCTTTCCAACGATACCAATTTCACCCAAATCCGATATCGGAGCAAAGAGTTATGGTCAATTTACTTTAGCCTATCAAAACAGTCCACCATGGACAGATTCGGATTTACTTAAATTTTAAGGGCAATATGGTCATTTTCCATCACCTCATGGACGAAAATTGGTCATTATATACATATACTTAGCCTCATATCCATCATTTATCATCCAAATTATTGAAGAATAAGAAACCCTAGCCTAAGTTCTACTCCAATTATCTTGTGATTCAACCGTAGAAAATCCAAATTGATTCCGTAGTTGTGTTCACCGTCTCGAGGGCTTCGAGAAGCACCCCTTATTTGTGCCAACAAGACTTCGAAATCAAAAGGGCCATTTTATGGTAAGGATGTAAATTATGTTGGTGTTATTTATATGGATATGTATATATATATATGCATGTGAGCATAAGAAGTATGTTATTTGATTGTTGTTGAAAGATGATTGGAAATGATGTTGGATTATTCTTGTGCATAGTTGGATTATGTTGAATTGTGAAGGGTTTTGGTATGATGATGTGGTATTGAAATGATGATTATATATATATATATATACACATAAATCGATTGTTCAAGTTGGTTTTTGGAATGCTTTGCAAATATTGGTTGTATGGAATTATGGAAGAGAATTGTGGTGTTGGGTTGCTAATACTAGATGCCAAACATTTCATTGTAGATAAGTGATTTGTAAAGGTGGGAAGTTGTGTTGAATTGGTATCCGAATCTACAACGAGGTATGTAAAGCATACTCTAAAGATGTTCTTTGGCACGAAAACACCAATGTTCCATCAAGTAAGATTCCGAGGTTTTTCGAAAACATCTATTGTTCTACATTACCAACGAAGTTGTTTCCATTCTATAAAGTGTCAAAATGTTTCATTGATATACCGAAAGGCTCCTATTTCATTGTTGTGATATTGATGATTCCGAAACACATTGTTGATGTACCAATGAGTCTTTATTACATCGTTATTGTATAGAAAGTCTATTACTTGGTTCCTATTGATGTATCATTATTCCAAAGGTACTATATTGGCATGAACACTAATGTAATAATCTCAAAAGCTTTTGAACTAAGTTATTGGAAAGATCTCTTATGTGTGTTACTTGATATACGTGTAGGTGGTAGCTCAGGGGCTTAAGCCTAGCATGGGCCGATCCCGATATTTGATATGATTACAGTTGATATATACTGGGGGCAGCCTAATGGTCACAGTACGGTACAGTATTGATTATTGTTAGGTGGTTGGAGGTTCGGGAGGAGGAGGTAATGGCGAATGATAATTGTAAAGAATAAAATGAACGAATGTATACCGTTCCACAAATATGTTTGAATTCAAGAACCCAATTCAGATTAATGATAATGTACATGATCCTAAAAGTTTTTATGAAGTGTGGTTCACTTCTATTATGATTTATTCACTCGAGTCTGATTTTCTTGATCCCCCATATCACATATGATTATTTACAGCTTTACATACTCAGTACATATTTTGTACTGACGTCCCTCATGGGGGACCTGCATTTCATGCTGCAGGTACAAGTACTTCAGCTCATTCACAGCATAGATAGGAGCCAGGTTATACAGCTATTGTTGGTGAGCTCCAGTTTGCTTCGGAGCTTTCCGAGTCGGTCCCTTATGTTTTGTTATTGTACAGGAGTCATGTGTGGGAGGGGGTTTTTCCCGACCCTAGTTATGTCATGTATATCCTAGAGGCTTTGTAGACATAAGGAAGGGTAAAGTCATGAAAGTTTATATAGTGATGTTATATTTGTATATGTGGTGGCCCCGACGGCCAAGTATTATGTATATATATTTATGCGTGTTGTGCTGATACAGGTAATTAGAGCCTTCTATATGCAACGAAGTGCTGTCCAAATTTTTGGTGACATGTAAGTGAAAGTACAGGTATTTGAACGGGTTCTCCCGGGCCTTCTCGGCTTCGGGTGCCAGTCCGGCCCGATGGGATTTTGGGGCGTGACACTAGCTTTGGATGGTTTTAGGTGGGGTAGGGGTAGGTCGAAGAAGTACTGGGGAGAGGTGATTAGGTGGGACATGGAGCAGTTACAGCTCACTGAGGACATGACCCCAGATAGGAAGATCTGGAGGACGCAAATTAGGGCAGAATGCTAAGGTCAGTTTGGGTCGCTAGTGTAGGGATTACTTGGTAGGGGTATTATTCTTGTTCTGATACCTTGTTTCATGCTTTATTACAAATCTATTTACTTTTCTCTGTTTTCTATTACTTGTGGGTGTCGTATTTATGTTATGCCATCTTGTTCCATGCTTTACTATGAATTTATTTAGTATTCCGTGTCTCGAGCCGGGGGTCTATCGGAAACAACCTTTCTACTTCTTTAGAAGTAGAGGTATGGACTGCGTACATCTTACCCTCCCCAGACCTCACTATGTGGGAATACACTGGGTTTGTTGTTGTTGTTGTTGATATATTTTCTATATGATATATCAAAATTCAAATGAAATTTACTTTTTGGTTAACTTGATCAAAGTTGCATGACTTTTAATGACAAAAAATTAAGAAAAATTGCTTTTATGTTCCAAATTTTAAAATTTGAATGACTTCAAGGTAAAATAAATAATAATAATAATAATAATAATAATAATAATAATAATAATTATTATTATTATTATTATTATTATTATTATTATTATAATTGAACAATAAATTTTAGAATTGGATGATGTGTACATAATAATTTACAAAATTGTATTATAAATTTAAAATTAGATAACTACACCAAAAACATTTTAATGAATTATTGTTTTTTATATAATAGAGTTAGCATTACAATTAGATTAAAAAAAAACAAATAAAACAAACAAGCTAAACACAAGGGAAACAAAAATAGTGAATTGAGAAGAAAGAGAAGAAGGTGTTGTGGGATGATATGGTGGAATCCACTTTAAATACTTCCTTGCATAATTAATGATAGTTATAATATGATTCATCCAATACTAAATTTTGACTTTTAAGTTTAGGAAATAACAAAAACGTTAACTCCCTTTAATTAAAAAAAATTAAAACAAAATAGTTTATTTTGAAAAAGAAAGGTTATTGTTGTCTTTTTACAATTGTGGCCAAATTTTGTGGCCATTTAGCACTTTCCATAGGAAAAATTCTTTTGGCCACAATAGTAAAAAGACCCATTCACACTAGGGGTGTGCAAAAACTGAACCGACTGATAAACCGAACTGATAAAAATGTTATTGGGTTATTGATTTTGGGTTATTGGGTTAACGATTTTTTATTGGTTTTATAAAAAAATTTATTGGGTAAACGGTTCGGTTTTGATTTTAGTTTATTGGGTTATCGGTTAAACCGATAACCCAATAAGGATACACTAAGTTATTGTTTTACTCCTATTTGTGTTTTATATATATATTACTAATATATATATACACACACACATTACTTATTCATAATTCAGAGATTCACTAAGTATTAACCTATTCAGGGCAACAAAGGCACTCGTATTGGCAAGTTTGAAGCATTTAGTAGCTTTCAATAATTAGGATTCAGTTTTTTCGAACTAACATTCAATTCAAGTTTGAAGATTCTTGTAAACTAAAACACATTGCGTATGATTTTGGCAGCAACTAAGATTTTATTTTTTTATTTTAGCTGTTACTATTTTTATTTTATGAGTATTTTCTTATTGGTTAAACCGAAAACCAAACCGTTAAGCACCAAAAACCGATAAACCGAAAATCGATAAAAAAATATCTTATTGGTTGGTTATTGGTTTTGCATATTTAAAAATCAAAAACTGATAAATCAAACCAATAACACATAAATCCGAACCAAACCAACCTATGTACACCCCTAATTCACACTATAAGCTAGTTTCTCTTTGGACATTTTTGCCATTTCATTCTAAATTTAAAATTCTAGCATTACTATTTATTACTATTTTTCAATACATTGGAAACTATCGCAATACCTGGAAATAGACAAGTTAATATGATCTTCATAAATACGATTGCATAGTATGTATTGCTTGAAAAGAATAGTTTAGAATAAAAATAATGATATAAAATTAATTAATCATATTTTCATATAGCCAAAATAAATGTGACTAAAGTAGTATTATCTGAAAATTTTAATTCAACATATATACTTATGTTAAATTAATATATTTGTTAGGAAAGATATACTCCACAAAAAACTACTTATGTTTCTTTTTGAAAAGAATAGTCTAGAATAAAAATAATGATATAAAATTTATTAATTATATTTTAATACAGCCAAAATTAATGTGATCAAAGTAGTATTGTCTGGAAATTTTAATTGAACATAATATATTTATGTATTATATTTACTTAATTATTTATTTTATCAGATAGATAATTCTTAATTTTTTTAATCTTTTATTTGAAATTTTATGCCTCTTCTATTTTGAGTGAGAATTCCAATTATTTCGCAGTAACATATTACACACTGTCAGTGGATTAATATACATTAGTTTGTTAGTATTTACATGTCATGTTGGAGTTATTTATATAGTCTGTTTTTCTTCTTTTTCTTTTTTTCAGTTATTTTTTGTTGAAAATCAAATCATACCAATCAAATTTTTAGTGATCTCTAAAATTAAAAACCAAATCTAACTAAATAAAGATATCAATTTTTTCTTTGATACGATTTCTTCCCCCTCTCCTTCTTAAATTAACATCCTTACCTGACACATTTTAATGACCTATAAATCAATGTTTTGGTGTAAATTATTTTTTTATTCAATAGGTGAAGGGAGGATAAATTTGATAGAATTGATGAAATTTGGAAGGAATGTATTTTAAACTAGGAAATTCTTGACCAATTTTTGTAATTAAGAACCTCAAGAAAAAATCCTTTTAGCCACGCACAATGGACACAATGATATTTGAATGTGTATTCACACCACAACTCAATTTATTGGTTATATTTTACCCTTTCTCAATTTAAATTTTTCTAAATAATTTATTAACTATTTTCAATACATGGGGTTTTCCCAATATATGGGGATTGAACATTTTTCTTGTTCACTTTACTTGGAAGAATTATGTACAAAAATAATTGGATAAATACCTTTTTTTTTTCTTTTAGTGCTAAGTGAAGAAATTTAAAAATGTTAAATAACTTATGACAATTTGAAAGATCAAATGACTTTGGTTAATATTAATTCGAATTTCTAATTATATTTAAAAATTTATTTAAATATGTAATATAATTGTACACCTTTATTTTTGTAAATGCGATCTCTACTTAAGTAATTTTATTAATTATTATGTCTAACTAAATTTAAACTACGTATTTAAATATTTTCTAATATAATTTAAAAATACTTTAATAATGACAATAAAAATTCAAAACACTTTAGACATGATATATATCGACATATTATAAAAATCATAAAATTATATAGTTCACATGTGTCAACTATTACTATTTGCTAGAAACAACCCAAGAGAGTCATGTGCTAATGTCGTAGTCTTGCTCCCTTAAGTTATATCGATTTTTAATAATTTTCTAATCATTACTTATATTTGTTATTAAAGTGATCTCTAATAGAGTTATTTTATTAATTATTATGCTTAATAAATTTAAACGACATATTTATATTCTAATATAATTTAAAACATTTCAATAACAACAATCAAAACCTAAAACACTTTAGACATGATATACATTTAAACGATATACAAATCTTAAAAATAATATAATTCATATGTGTTGATCATAGTAGCAATGGCCCAATAGAGTCACGTATTAATGTTGTAGAGTCTTGATGCTATTATATTACGTTAATTTGATGACTTGTGATCTAATCATTACTTATAGTATTTGTTGTTAATGTCTGATTAAGATTTTAAATATTTTAATCACGACAGTCAAAATACTTTAACATGTTAGACAAAAACACATTATAATATTCATAAAATTATTTTGTTCATACGTGTCAACCCTACATATATACTGTTACTACTATCACACACATTAGACAAAAAAAAGTTATTTTATGAAATAAATAAATTATACATTTGCTAACTTTTTATTTTAAATTATTCCTATATTAAAAATAAAAGAAAAAAATAATAATTTAGCCCCTTTTATCAATTTCTCTCCAAATTAGAAGGTGTCACATGGATATTTCAATTAATTTTTCTCTCTAATTGTTTATAGGGGTGAGTACTGATTATTTCAGTTTTCATTTATCCAGTTCAATTCTTTCAATTTTGTTTTACTAGTTTAATTTTTTAATTTCTACTTTTTAATCTAAAATTTTTATTTTACATTATTTATTATTTATGTTCCATTTTCTTTCTTTTTATTTCTCAATCATTACTTCTTGTAATTTTATGTTATATCATAGATTTTTATTTTTTATTCTTTATTTCTTCATCTAGCATGACTAATTAACTGTACTAAATTTTAAATTTTGAATTAGAATAGAATTTTATTGTTGAAATGTTTCACAAATTATGTTTAAAAATTATTTAAATATATAGTTTAATTTTAATTTAACATAATAATTAAAAATAATTAATTAGAGGTCATTTTAGTAATAAATATAAGTAGTGATTCACAATTTATAAAATTGGCATAACATAAAGGCGAAAGACTTGTACGATCAACACTTATGTCTCACTCTTTTTAGTTAGACACATATGAAGAATCAACTATATGATTTCTTTAATATATCAACATTTACAGCGTCTAAAGTGTTTGAGTTGTAGTTATTGGAATATCTCACAAATTATGTGTAAAAATTATCTCAATATGTAATTTAATTTTATTTAAATATAAGAATTAAAAAATAATTAATTAGAGGTTAGTTTAATAATATATATATATAAGTATCGATCCACAATTTATCAAATCAGCTTAGCATAATGACGAAAGACTTGTATGATCAACTCTTATGTCTCACTCTCTTTGGTTCGACACATGAAGTATGAACTATATGATTTCAATAATATGTCGACATTTATCTTGTCTGAAGTGTTTGAGTTGTCTTTATTGAAATATCTCACAGATTATGTTTTAAAATTATTCAAATATATAGTTTAATTTTATTCAAACATAATAATTAAAAAATAATTAATTAAAGGTCAATTTAGTAACATATATATGTAACGAATCACAATTTATTCAATCCTCGTAACATAGAGGCGAAAGACTTGTATGATCGAAAATAACAATCGCTCGAAGAGGGATAAATTGTCCTTCAAATCATCTTTTATTTATTTAAGTTAATAAAGAAGTCAAATACGTTTGAGATTTTTGTCTTCGAACCAATAAATAATATGTATAAATTTTATAATTATTTGAATACATGATATTATTTTTCATAACTAAATATAAATATTTTATACCTTATAATCATTAATTTGAGTTTAGTCTACTTATTTTACATGTACTATGATATTTTTAAATTCTAGTTCTTGAAAAATATGATCAAACATAACACTCCAAATCTAATTGTCTATATATGGTATAGTATATGATTGATTTTTAATGTACTTCAATAGATTGATCCTTTGATTTTTGAAATGAAGTACCCTTTACAATTAAACAACATAAAATGCTAACATTTCGGAAGAATATTGAAAAGTAATGTAAAAAATTTAAATACCCTTATCTAATAATCATATATACCAATTTATTAATTTCCAATATTCATTTGAAATAATTATTCTTTATTATTTTATAATTATTAATTTATCATTAGCTAGTTATAAACCAAACTATCAAACCAGATTGATAGTTTTATTTTAATTTAAAATTTTAAAATTGACTAAATTACTTTAGTTGTGATTTTAATCAAAAAAATGATCCGAAACGAATCATGAACGCTCACTATTTAAAAAAAGAATTTGACATACTTTTATTTCTTGAAATGCATATTATAATTGTGTGTTTCTATTATAGTTCAAATTTTATCAAATAAAAATAATATTGTATCACAATCAATATTTATAATTTCATTCGAACTGAGTAAATCAAATAATTATTTTTGGGTTGATCAAGAAATAAAATTAAAAATTGAAATAAAAAATAATCAAGAAATATATTTAATAATGAAGATTATGACTATGACATTATTCAGAATTTTGACATAGAAATATGACATATTTAGTTTTTATTTATCAACTCCAATTTTCAAATAATTAAGACTACTTTGATTAATTTATTTTAAATTTGATTCTTAGATATTATTTTAAATTGAAAATAAAACTTTTTGAATTGAATGATATCTTTTTTCAATTTAAATTATTTATCCTCTCTATATATAGAGAGAGGATAAATAATTTAAATTGAAAAAGATATCATATATATATACACACACATGTGTGTGTGAAAAATTATAAACAATTAATGAACGTCGTAATAAAAAATAATAATATGATTGAAAGTTAAAATCTTTTTGTTGGGACAAACCATTAAGTTTTAATTTAAATAAGTTATAAATAATTTAAATTACACCGAGTAAAATTTGAAGTGAAATATAAGTTTATCTGTACATTATTATTAAAAGGAGAGTAAAGTATAAAATATACATATTTTGTTTTTTTAAGTATAAGTAGATGTATAATTTTTAAATTTTATGTAGAAATCTTTTATACTCATTAATTTTTGTTGTTTAAATCATTTTTAGTTGTTTAATAAGTTTAGAGAATTGAAAAAAGTGACTGCATTTATTAATATATTCTGGAGGAAAACTTATTTGGGAAAGCATGGTGAAAACTAAAATAAGGTTATAGAAGTCTTTTCACAATTGTGGTCAAATTTGGGCCAAATAATTGTGGTCATTTAGCACTTCTCTTAATTATTTTTCATAATGAGTGTGTCAAGTTAAAATGTGATAAGTAAAAATGAACCGAAAGAGTATTATGATAATTAATTATTTAGCAGTAACTTATAATAGACGTTTTAACTAATATCGATACTAATTACAATTTTTATTTTATTTTTAGGAATAAGCAAAACCAAAATATAGAATTTGAGAAAAGCCTCTCTTCTCCGTCATCAAGAGAATAGTAGAAAGATGAAGAGTTGGTACTCTTTTCTCCATCTTTATTTATCTACTAAACAGACCATGGCGCGGGCCCAATAGTTATGCTAGCTCCTTCATTGTTGCACAAATTAAAAACTTAAAATTACACAAATACACAACTTATGTTTTCAATATTACAAAAAATCCCAACTCCCTAAATATATTATAAAAATTCTAACATATACACAGAATGCTATGTATATGTCGGCTATGTTATGTATATTAATAGAAAGAGAGAGTAAAGTAATTAAAAAAGTGAAAAAGAGTGTAATTACTTCCGAGATTTGATATTTATGTTATTTATACAATTAAAAATTATGTCCAAATGCTTGAGACAAACAACTTACAAGTTGTTGGGACCATTGTAATAGGCCACACTAATTTAAATTCATGTAATGCAATAAGAGTTGTTGGGACCATTGTAATAGATCACACAAATTACAATTCATGTAATGCAATACAACAATAATCTTCACATTGATGCATGAACGCTATCAGAAACGTCTAATTTGTGACATAACAAATAAATATCTAATAAAAAAACTTTTATGTATATTATTTTGCTTGATCGTACAATATAAATATGTTAAAAACATAAAACACATTGTCCAATAGAATCATATTTAAATATTATAAACATAAAACCCCCAAAATATAAAGAATGCGATCCTCTCTATCTCTGTAGCCAATGTTTTCTATTCCACAAATCAAAGCTAAAGGAGTTTTGAAGCACCTGCAAAGACGGAAAAAAAAATCAATCAACTAAAAGAAGTTGAAATGATTGGAGACAAAAATTGTTATTAGAAAGTAATAAAGTATCAGATACCACTGTTTCATTTATTGTACAAAAAATTTTACAAGAAATTTAAGGATAAATCCTCGAATAGTTAATAACAAACTGGCAATCAGTTTCAAATGAAAAAAATAAGAAAAAAAGCTATATATGGATAGAATCAGTAGAAAGTGTACCAACATGTCAATTATATGTTCTTCAATAAGCTAATGAGACTTTGAAGTTTGTCTTAGACCGATTCAAATAATCTTTCCTTTGAACTGTCAATATAATGTGCAGTTTTGGAATGATGGAAGTACATCTCAAGAATCTCAAAATCATCCCTATTTGAACCCTAAATATATTACTTTTCAGGAAAAGGGTCAGAAATATCCTTCAAGTATTGGAATTGGGTCAGAAATATCCTTCGCTAACCTATTGGGCCAGAAATATGCTTCAAGTATTGAAAATAGTTCCAAAATACCATTCCATCTACCTTTATGGCTCAAAAATACCCTTACAACTAACGATTTTTAAAAATCATAATTAAAAATTCTAAAAAGGGTCAGAAATACCCTTTAAGTATTGAAATTGGTTCAAAAATTACCCTCCATCCACATTTATAATAATCTTGCAACTAACGATTTTCTTAAATCATAAATAATTTTTTTAAAAATATGTGGCAACTTTCATTTGGTTGAAACTAAATTAATTCAAAATGTTATATCTAATCCGGCCCCAACTCAAGCTACCCAATCCAAACCGTATAAATTGGATCCTTGGTAGTACATACATCAAAAAAGTTCCTTGGCCAAATATACATTCTTGATAGAAATTGGATCCTTATGATGCTTTGCATCGCTGTGACTGCTGGATTCAGAAATCAAAGCCAAATAGGCAACACATATGGTAAGTATGTGTACTGAATATAATATTCCTTGATTTGTTTGACTTCACCTGATGCAAAATACAGATAAATGTGATGTAGCCGATTGTGTGGGTGCTGAGACTGCTGCTTAAGATACTAATTTACTTTTTTGCACTTCCCATCTTACTTGTCATTAGTACTTCTGTTTTGCTTTAAAAGATATATGCATTCAATTTCTTGAATGATGGTTCTATATATCCTTCTGGAACCGTAACAATTAATCATAATTTTGATCGATGAGTGATATGAAGTGTGTGGCGTGAGGTGGTCTCGCATGGGGAATGCACGTGCCAGTGATGGCAAGATAATTTGATATGTATAAACAAAAATAGTGACAATAATTTTGAAAAGAATGTAATATTTTTTCGATACAAACTAAAGGTGTCACGTAAAATGAAATGGAGAAAGTAACAAAATAGTGTTGCCTAAGACGTGGCACAATCAAGACATCTCAATTAGTTTTGCTAGTTAACACAGAGAAATATACATCACGAATAAATACGAAACTAACATTATAAGTAGTAGATTCTTCACAATATTACATTAGATTGGCAGATTCTAAGTTAACAAAGTTCCTGCATTTTCATAGCAAAAATTACACATACTACTGGATAGTTTTAGTTGGGGCAAATTTTATACGATTTGGATCGGGTTGCTTGAGTTGGGGCCAGATTGGATATAACATTTTAATTAATTTAGTTTCAACCAAGTGAAAGTTGCCACGTATTTTAAAAAAAATTATTTATGATTTAAGAAAATCGTTAGTTGCAAGTGTATTTTTGAGCCATAAAGGTGGATGGAGGGTATTTTTGAACCAATTTCAATACTTAAAGGGTATTTCTGACTCTTTTTTGAATTTTTAATTATGATTTTTAAAAATCGTTAGTTGAAAGGGTATTTTTGAGCCATAAAGGTGGATGAAGGGGTATTTTTGAATCATTTTCAATACTTGAAGGATATTTCTGATCCAATTTTAATACTTAAAGGGTATTTCTGATCCGTTTCCATAATTAAAATAGTTAGAATATGCTGACAACAAACAAACAATATGAAGCACTGATGATAGTAAGTCACAGCTAGCATCTAAACATCTTTATAACCCTTTTGTATACGAAGACTACTTAATCTTTACACGTCAAAATATTCTCATCCAGTTTCACTCTTATAATATATTATATAAGCATTCATGGTGTCCTCATACAGTTAATCAAGAGTATTCACTGAGATTTTTCTTTAATTCTCCCTAATTTCTAATTTATGTGGAAATGCAATCTCTTCCATTAATTGGTCTCTTCTGGAGCTATCTTGGTTAAGGTGGAAGTCCAATATCTTTCATTAATTGTTCTTTATTGGGTTGTCTTGGCAATTACAACCTGATTATGTGTGTGAAAGATTCACATTACCTTAAAAGTCATACTTTGTATGTCAGATAGGGTATCTCTATTTGTAAATATTTTACAGTTTGATCCTTAAATATAGTAGAAAATATTGCCAACAAATGAAGATAAGATTATTTACACATCAAAATTACTTTCTGATCTAATCTTGGATCCTGCGACCTCATTATTAAGGAAGTCTGACTCGTTTATGCACATTTTCCAACAAAATTTTTTGATGAAACCATACTCCACTCCAAAACTTCCTCTTAGTATTATGTTTTCTATGAAATACTTATTGATAAAATAAAATATAGATATTCCTTTTCCTTATCAAATTCATTATATAATGTATAAAAATACAAATTCGTTAGTACTGACCATGGAATTCAGTAACAAAGAAGTTTCTTTCTTTACTTAAAGCTAATTTAAAAATACTCGTATAGAAAAATAATGTAACGACCTAAAAATTTAATAAAATATGTGAAATATGTATTTTTGTGTAATTTGACTGTTTTATCTTTTTATATAATTGTATTATTGGTATTTTTGGGGTGTGGGGGTGATTGTCATGGTTCTCGATGCATTTTGGTATCTTTTGTGTGATATTGTGATTTTTGGAGGCTTCAAGAGCTTTATCATGGACTTATGTGATTATCTTTTGATCCGTGCAGCAGATGACTGAACGGACTGCGCCAACAGATCCGAAACATTAATTTTTGGATAGTAACATGTTTGATTGAATTTTTACGGCTTTTAAATCTCATTTCTATCCTCGATTTAGAAAATTATAATTTTTTATTTTTGAGGTCCACTATGTTAAAGCTACAATTTTTTTTGAAAATCTGATATTGCCATTGAGTCCGGAACATCGAAATTAGTGTGGTTACATAGTGTGTTTGCGTATATCGGATTTCAAATGAATCTCGGACACCCCGTCCAAGTCCGTTTTGGACTTAGAAAATCTGGTGCACTAGGTTGTTGATGCAACCTGGATCGCAAAAGGTAAAACTTATTTGAGGAATAATTTTATGCCTTTTTTACCTGGTAACATGGTATGAGTATAAATAGCCCCCTTTTGCTCGATTATAGCTCATTTTTCACCTTGCCTCTTGAGAGATACACCCTAAAATAGTTTGAGAGCTTAAAATTGAAGCTTCTGGGTGCTTGGAAAGCCAGATTAATATCTATTTCTTGATTCTTTTACAGATTTAAAGTGAAATTTTATCCTTGATTCTTTTACAGATTTAAAGTGAAATTTCATCCTTTTTTACTTTAATTCTTGATTCATTTTTCAAAAATCTTATTACTTGGTTTATCCCCAAATTCACTCCTTTTTACTTGAATAAAGTCCCTAATCCTATAATTACTTGTTTTTCCTTGATTTCATCTTCAAACCATCCTCGATTCTTGAATTTTTAATGAATTTTAGAGGATTTACCCGATAAAATTTTAAAATGACATTTCTTCAAATTGAATCTCGTTTTTAACTTAATTGATTTGGGAATTCAATTATGGATTCGTAAAGGCACGGAAAACACATTTTTGAAATAAAGTTTCAATTTGTCCTTCTTTCTTGAGAACCCATTTCGGGGGTATTTTTTGACCGCGAACCAAAAGTAGGCATTATGGATATCGTTGGCTTTGTTCTGATGCATAGATTCTATATTTCTTGATTTTAATTGATTTCGGAATCGTTCGTGAGAAGTAAGGTTCTGAGATCAAAGTGTAACGGACCAATTTTAGCCTCCGAGGTAGGTTATGGCTTAACTCCTTAGACTGGGCTAGGTAGGTAATTGTATACCAAAATGCATGTTAAGAGTGAAAACTAATCATAAAATATGGCTATCTATATGTTGTGCCCGTGTGGGGGCCTAAATATGATGAAATCATTGAATTTGAGATATCATGTGATATGTGTGACCGTGCGGGGTCTTATGTGATGATTGATAGCCTTGAATACATGAGAATAATTGTATTTTATTGTATAAAAAGGCCTACTGTGGTGTCTTGAGTGTATTGTGATATATTCATAATTTGTGGGCATATGAATCATGTGAAAATTTATGAATAGTGAAAATAATAAGTGGATATTGGCTATTAAAACATTATGAAACGGTTGTGGAAACATTGCATCATTATTCTCGTGTCATCATACTCATCATTTAACTTGTTTGTTTTATTTCTTTACATATATGTTTGTTGTCATGAATATGTACTTGGTTTGTGTCTTATGCTATGCTTGTACTTTGGACACACTAGAAATACTGGGAACACTGGAAATATTGAATGTTGATATCAGATATTGGACATTATGGACCTTCTTCGAAGGATTATGACAGAGAAGAGTCGTGGATATTGGTAGTATATGGGATGATTGTGTGTCAATCTCAAGGTTGTGTGCTAATCTCAAGGTTGTGTGCTAACCTCAAGGCTGTCTGCGAATCTCAAGGTTGTGTGCCAACTTCAAGGCTATGTGGCAACCTCATGCATCATCATCATTATATCATCATCGTCATTAGCATCATCATCTAATACATTGCATTTTCTTTATTATGTTGATGTTGTGATTGAATTTTCATATTGACTTGTTATATGTCTACTTGCTCTATGTCTTATTGCTTTTACTTAACCATCATGTATATACATGTTCTACTCTATTTATACTTGTGTGTGATATAATGTATACCTGTGTATTATTACTGCATTTGGGATATACTAAAACTGTTAGTGCAAGCGGTGTGGGCTATCATTGTGGAACATTTTCAGATTGTAGGTGATGTGCCCTTAGTGTGTATTTTGTGTACCTTATTTTCTACCTTGCTCGTTCGACTTATGATACCTACTGAGTACAAGTGGATCGTACTCACCCCTACTGTACTTTTTTGGTGCAGATTCAGGTTTGGGTGCACTCCACGTTGCTTGACTTGGGCAATTGTTATAGCTTTTAAGGTAGTTGATGATTTCCAAGCATCTGGATATCTTCTGCTATCTTTCTTTATAGACTATGTCTTTATTTTCATTTCGGAGATAGGGTTTCTCTTGTATTTGGATATCTTATGTATTTTCTTGGATTCGAGTTGTACTAGATATATTTTTATACTTTTGACACCTGATTTTGAGAGTTATAGCTGCATTGTTATGTTTTCTTCCACATTTATAATAGTTGTATGGTTCGTCTTCGTTCTAGAAGCCTTACCTTAGGGTTATTTCTGTTCCCCCTCCTTGTGTATGGGTTTGAGTGACAGGTAAGGTACAATGCGATAAGTGCCACCATGACCTATTGATTTTTTATAGTGAAAAATTGGTATTAGAGTAGCTAGGTTTCATTGGTCTCAATGGTGTAAGAACGAGATGTCTAATAGAGTCTCATGGATTGGTACTCAGACATCTGTATCTATCTTCGAGAGGCTATAGGATGTCTTTAGGGAAAGTTCTCTCATTTCATTCCTTATCGTATGAATTTCTTGTATAACTTGTGTTCTGAGTTGTGTTTCACTCTTTTTATGCAGACATCCGAGTATGTTGCACCAGGATCAGGAGTGCAACCTTTATCTATGTTATCTCCTCAGACAGGATCTCAACTGCTAAATTTACCCTGCTTCCCCTTGTTACTAGTATAACGAGTTCTTTTGAGGACAAAAGAGGTTTAAGAGATTTACTTATTTGGATCCTCTCATATTTAGTGGTGTTGTAGGCAAGGATGCCTATGATTTCTTGATTATTATCGGGAGAAGTTGCATAACTTGGGTTCCCATGAGTCGCATAGAGTGGCTTATACTGCATATCAGTTGAGAGATATTGTAAGGGATTGGTGGAGGTCGTTTGTTGGTTGTAGACCTCTTGATGCTCCTGAGTTGACTTGGGATCAATTTACTGATGCCTTTCTGGAGAGATTTGTGCCTTATAGTTTGAGGGATGGATGTGAGATGAGTTTGATCATTTGGAGTAGGGCTCCATAACTGTTCCAGAGTATGAGGAATGCTTTCATGCCTTTCCAAATATTCTTATGCCAGTATTTCCACCGAGTCTGAGAAGATTCAAAAGTTTGTGAAGGGTTTAGATGTCTCTCTTTAGTTAGCTACTTCTCAGATAGTTTTATTTGGAGCGTCTTTTCAGAGCACTATTGTAACACCTCTCATTTTTGGGCCAGACATTAAACCATTGTTCCAACATGTGTAAACTCCAATCCCACAATTTATATTTAAATACATGTATCATGATCTTTATCCTAGTGTGTGAAGTGCTTAGAGGTGAAAAATGTTCATAGGAATCACTTAGAACAAAGTTGATCTAAGAACCTTAGATTCAACTAAATTTTGGTATTGGATTCTACAAGGGTCAAATTTGAACATGTATAACTTTTTATATATGTTGAATTTTTCAGATCAAGACCCACCAAATTGTAGATAATTGAATCAGCTTTCAATGATACCAATTTCGCCTTAATCTGATACTTGAGCAAAAAGTTATGCTCATCAGAACCAGTAAGCTACCATGATAAGATCACCCCGCGGTGACGTAGTTGCATCCAATTTTTTATTTAAATAATTGAGGGGCAATTGGGTGCATCTCTTAGGTAATTATTTGCCCTTCTTCTCCAAATCCCTCTTAAAACCCCCCCCCCCTTCCCTAAGAACAAATTCAATTCCTTTTCCTCCAAGGAATCAAGAATCCAAGTTTCCAAGTTCAAGAATCTTTAAGAAAGCTTCAAGAATAGTATTTCTTTCCCAAGTTAATAATGTGGGACTATCCTAAATCTTATGGGCATATTTTATCATTTTTCAAGCGTTACAAATATATATATATATATATATAATTATGTATATGTAATGGGTTTTGAAATTATTGAAGAGCATGCATTGGGGACCCCGCTTTATGATGAAATATTATTCAAACCATGGGGGGTTTTCCCTAAACTTGAAGTATATTTTTGTGTATGGATGTTATGAGTTTTGAGAATTCGTATGAGAACACAATTTATGACATTCCCTCTCTTGTTATGAAATTCATTGTTTTAATATGCTGTGGGTTGTTTGAACGCATGAATTACAATCTTGAAAGTAAATTCTTTATCATCATTAGGTAATTTTCCTATTTTCAATGGTTTATCCTGTTAATTGAAAGGATTGCATGTGTTTTATGAAAGGATTGGTTGCCATATAATAAATTATTAAAAAGGGAGTATTTTGTATATGTCTTCATGTGTTTTGAAATAAGAACTCTCTTGATAGATGTTTGAATCTTTTGGGTGGCCATCTACATAATTTTTGAATGAATGGGGTTATGATTATGACATGACACGATATGACTTGCAAGTCTAGGTATGACGATACCTATTATGGAGTGCCCTTAACATGAAAAAAGTAAATGTTTTAAAAGCATGAAACATGGTTTTAAAGAACTAAAAATAGGCTTAAAGAGAGCTAGTTGGTTACATGAAAGAATGCTTGAGTTTAGATAAATCATAACCTCAAATTGTGTTTTGCCGATACAGATTTATTATGTGCCAAAATAGGGATGTACGCTGGCGATGGCCTTATCGCGTAGTAGAAAATATAGACTCCAATCCTCACGGTAAACTTGAATTTGGGGTTTAGCTGCCGAGTCAAGGGCGGATTCCATATAGCCTGTGGAATTGTAGAAATATAGGGTGTACCATCTAGCTCAAAAGTAATACAAAGAGTTAAGTCATGATTTCAATAAAATTTTTTAAAGCTTATCAAATTATGCCCATATGTTTTATTTACTTTATGCTAAATATTTTATGAAATTCTTTCACCTATGTTGTATAAAAATATGTTATTTTGGATTGTTCTATATAGCAGTACCTTCGTGTATTGACCCCTATATTTTAAGTTTTAGGGCTCAGTCCCGTGGTCTATCACATAAGTTGTTCATATTGGATAATGATAGAGTTGGTGAGCCATCCATCTTTCGAAAGGCATGTTATTTATATGTTTATCTAATTCAATTTATAGTCAAGCTGGGGATATTTTCCCAGCCTAGATAGTTAGTATTCAGTAGAGGCTTCGTAGATGGTATTTGAAGTGTTGTATTGTCATATTTTGTTGATACATTTTGGATTATAAGTTTCCATTGAACACTGTTATATCTTCTGTACTTTGATTTATGTATGGATTATGCTTATGATAGTATGCTAAGGAGTCTCTCGGGCCTTTGAGGTTCGGGATGCTTGTACGGCCAGGGTCTCGATTTGGGTTATGACAAGCTTGGAATCAGAGCACAGTTCATGGTTCTAGGATGTCTACGAAGCCGTGTCTAGTAGAGTCTTGCTTATAGGTGTGTTGTGAACCATACTTATAATCAGGAGGCTACCGGATATTAAGGAGTTGTTTCTCATTCTTTCATAGTCTAGTTCGTGCTATAGCATCATCCAAACAAAAGTTATCCAAATTCTTTCCTTTCTCTAATTTTATGGGCCATGCTTTATTATTTGGGAGATACTAATTTAAGATTTTAGATTTCCAATGATGTGGATCTTTCTGATTGAGTTATCCATAAAGTTATGAGATATCATAAGGACTTGAGAGGAGTCCATTAGTGCTTCGAAGTGTATCGATTCGAGTGTATACCTCTATCTTAATGAGGTATGAAGCTTATTCAATTCCTTTCAAAAATTCTTGTTGTAGTTGTCATGCTTAAGGGCAAAGATATGTGACAGAATGTTGGAACAGTATTTCCACCCGAGTAGTAGTATATGTAAAGGTGTCATAACCTATTGGTAGTAAGATGATCTCGAAGCTAGTTACATGAAGTCATAAGTCTAGAAGTAAGAGTGAGGGTGACTTTTACATAAATAAGTAGTTTGTTGTATAAACCTTGATTGAGGGGTGGTTTGCTCTTTTATAGTGATTGGCTAATGTTGTAGCTAGATTAGTAGATTGTATGGTAGCTTGTGAAGGAAGTGATTGACTATGATTATTATTTATTCAAAATAGGGAAGGATCTCAGAGTGGATTGTTATGGTGGTTATAGAGATCATTTATAGATGGTAAACGAAAAGGGGTAGGTTAGCCAATAAGTTATAAGTAAAGACTAACTTGGGGAAAATTTAGTGATGATTAATGAATTTTGAAAGTTGTTTAAATGTGTGCATGGGTAATTTGATTTAATATGAGAAAGTAGAACATATTGATAAGATCGTGATGGGTTATATTATAAGATTAAAATCGACTGCCCCTATTATGTGACTTTACCCCCCTTGATTGTCTTTTCTCTAGTAGTTGTCAGCTAGTACTGCACGTGAGAAGGCCTATGGTAGATTCTAAGGTGTAGTAGCAGTGTTTTGGAGAGAATGAGCTTATGGAACATAGTTGCGTGAAATAGGAAACTTGGGTTGATTTCCCTATTTGACAGACTAGTATAGTATGCGGTATTCTTCATTGGTGTTACATGATTGGTGTTAGACAATAGGCTTGAACTTTAGATATGGATTTTGGTGGTAAGAATAGTAGCTTAAGATTAATGATGTCATGTTTTGTGGGAATGAATTAGTAGGCTTCATGTGATGTATGAAAGATCGTAGGTTGATGACTTATAAAATGTCAGAGTGTGTAATTGTGATATATGCATGAGGTCTAGTTTTGAAGTAGAAATAGTGGCTAAATCACCTAATGGATAGGAGCCTTAAGTTATAAGAATTCATTGTACTCAATTTTGAGTTATGAGTGTCATCTACACCTAGTTTATGTTCGCAAGTTTCTTAGTATGGAGAAGTCTAGGGAGTTGTTACATGATGTTATGTAGAGCTGAATTGAGGGAGAAATTGATAGACTATGTAAACCATTGGTGTAGTTTTAGAATTTTTTTTAAGTTATGAGGTTATGATATTATAGGTGTAATACTAGTATTCTAAGGAGTTGAAGATGGAGTGTTTAGAGTTTAGAATCATGGATGTCCATGCCCATGATAATATTAGTCATAAGTCGATGACTTTGGGGGTTGGAAGAAGTATGATTAGTGTCCTTTAAGGGGATGTCCTAGAAGAATTTAGTGTCCTTATATTAAAATTATTGAGAGGAGTTTGTGTTCTTGTGTATAGTGATACCTCCATTGTGGTGAGAGCTGTGGGTATAGATTTGATGAGAGGTTATATCCTCAAGTTCAGGATTGTGACTTTGCTCTAAGAGGGAGATGGTGAGTTAAGGTAGTCCCCAAATTTTCTCATGGTGAAAAGTTTAAGGAAAGAGTCATGATAAATCTATTACTATTTAAGGAAACTCCTCCTACTTCAATTTAAGAGGTCATTCTACCAATGCCTTATGTAGTCAGTCCTACCTATGTCTAAGGTCTGAGTTTTCTATGTAATTCATGTCATGTTCCGACCTCCAAACAAGAAGCAACAACGTCTCAGTAAATCTAGTCTTTAATGTATTCAAACTCTATGTTATGGTGCTCATGATCCATAAAAGTCCATATCTTATAACATGCTTACTTCTAAGAAACTATGATTTCTATATATTACCGATTCATATTAAGTAGGGATTAGCCAAAGTGATAAGGTTCATGCAAACTTGTGACTATCTCAGCTCTGAAAATGAGAGGCAATAGCTTCAATTATCAATCCTTGTCTCAATCATTGACTTCATGAATTCTGACCTTATGTTATATGACTCATGATGTAAGAGCTCATGTTTCTTACTGTGGCCTATCTTAAGAACTCATGTTGTGTTGTGTAACTCCCCAAAAATGTGTTCCGAGATGTCACACGGTGCTTGGGACTATGAGTAGCCCCAATCTAACCCCGTAAGCCTTCTACAAGTTCTGAAACTCACACAAAGACAATCTAGGCATATGATAACACTGAAATACAAAATTACTGTCTGAACTGTGCTAAGTTTAACTAAACATATAATCTAAAAGCATTTAACTTAGAAATATCGTAAACCAACACTTAAAGTTTGAAATATATCTAACAGTTGGACAAGCCTCTACTACTACTAACTAAAGAGCCATTAGGACAGGCCCCCAGCTGACTCAAACTAAATTGAAAACAACTGATCAAAGTACTCCATAAAAATTGGAAATCTGAATAAATGGGTCCTCGAACTATGAGGACTCACCAACTGTCGGGATGTAGATAGAGATGCTTGTGGTCAATCGCGCTTTTGGAATTGAGCACCGGAACCTACATTATAAGATAATGTAGCACATAAACGTATACATGGATCAGTACTTTTGGAATGTACTGAATATATGGGGGTGAATGCATAATTAAAACAATAATTCTATATTCATACAAAACTTTCAAGGATGCATGCTGAGCGTAAATGACTCATCTTTGCTCGAATAAAACATGTACTGCAAAATAATAAAACATGCGTATGTAAAGCATAGAAAGACTTTGTGAGTCATCACACTTAGTTCTAAAAGTTGTACTTTTACTCTTTCTATTGGGAGTTTCTTCTAACCAACATAAACTATGTGAGTTGTCATGGAGTTCAATGTCTTACCCACATTGGGGAGAGTTGTTCTACCCTTTCCATCGGAATAGAACCTTATCTTAAGTAATCACTGACTTAGCGCACTATGGGCACTTAAACCTGTGGCAATGAGTAGTTCTGGGGCATGAGACCATGGAATCATACCCAACTCGGTGCTAAATACTACTCCCATACTTATATACTCATACTTTTAGGAAATCCACCTTAAAATAGCACAAGAGTTTATAATGAAAATCAATTATGCTTCTCTTTCTTTAAATCATGATCAAGATGAATAATTGTGGATTCCAATCTTAGCTTAGGATCAAAATATCAATTCTTGTTTAAAAATATGAATAATTACTTATCAAAGAATGCTTAAAACATAATCTTCTTGAAAGTCAAGACTTAAACTTAGGGCTTATAACCCATTCTTTAAACTCATGTCAAATCATAAAAACTTCATGCTCATTAATGATAACCTTGAAATACTTTAACAACTTTAGTCAAGGTAATAAAATTCAATTCTCAACATATAAAATTAGGTCACACGCATGAATGTGTGAAAATAACTATGCAATTCAACACATAAATCACTTTGTAACTTCATAAACCCAAAACAATGATATTTGGGTATGAACCCTATATTGAAAATCATGTAAATTTAACTTTAAAACATGTTTTGGGCACAAGGATGAAAGAGTATCCTTGTTCATAACCCCATATACCTTAGTTGATGAATTAGTAGAAGTTTTTGGTTGATTTTCTTGAAATTTGAGCTTGAATCTTAAAGAAGCTAGGGTTTGTGCTAGAGAGAAGATTAGTTTGTTGGAGAGAAATTATGAGTTATGGGTCAAATAATGCTCCTTGGGGGTTTAAATTTTGTGTTATGGACGAATTTGGGTGGCCAAAAAACCCAATTTCCCCTAGAAAAATAGGATCAAAAGTTGGGAAAACATGGGGCGCGATAGAGCGGACGCCGTGGGCTCTGGTCCGCTAGACTGGACCACGTGCTGTGGGCTAAATAGCGGGCTTCCCCATGGGTGAAGTGGAGCGGGCGCCACAGGCTAATCGCCTGCAGCTGCTATTTTAGAAGTTCAAACAAGCCCTTACACTGGCCCAAAAATTCCAAAACTCACCCGAGACGTACTATTGACTACCCCAATCATGAATCAACTTTAAAATCAACAATCCGATCTCGGGATGGTCGAAAATAAAATCATCAAAGTTTAAGGGGATTTAGAAATGACTAAGTCTTAACACTTAGTGAAACTTTCTAAGTCTTGGACTCCTTTGACATGCACTAGTGAGCTGAATTGAGCTAGGATCTTACGGGGTCTTACAATATCTCCCCCTTGGGGACATTCATCCTCGAATAATACTGATTGACTGAGAATTCTGAGGGACTGAAACTTCATTCTAAATAGGCATAACTGGAAGCATGATTATATGACTGAACTGGTTAGTGAATGTATGTAATGACATAAACTTTATTATATGGATGAAACTGAGAATGGACAAGAGATAATCTAAGGAAAACTTGTTACCTTAAGCTGAGTCTGAACTTGTGGAGAAGATATGAGGATTCTTGGTTCACATATCTGCTTTTGCCTCCTAAGTGGCGCCCTCAACGGACGGATTCTGGCAAAGAACTTTGACCAAGGGAACTTCTTTGTTCCTTAGTCTACGAATCTGGTGTTCAATAATTTCAAGTGGGATTTCTTTATAAGAAAGGCTGTCCTAAATTTCAGTGCTTTCTAAAGGAACTCCAATAGCTAGATCACCAATACACTTCTTCAATAAGGAGACATGAAATACTGAGTGAACAGAGGTCAAATCTATAGACAACTGCAGCTCATATGCTACCTTACCAACATGACTAAATATTTTGTAAGGGTCAAAATATTGGGGACTAAGTTTCCCCTTTTTTCCAAATCTCTTCACCCCGTTCATGGGAAATCTTCAAATAAACTAAGTCACCAACTTCAAACTCAAGATCCCTTCTCCTCACATCTGCATAAGAGTTTTGATAACTCTGAGCTGTCTTAAGCCTCCCCCGAATCAAATAAACTTTTTCATAGCTTCAAACACCATATCTAGCCCATTAATGCAGCCTCACCTACCTCAAACCAACTAATAGGTGATCTACACCTCCTCCCATCGTGAGCCTCAAATGGAGCTATCTAAACATTAGAATAATAATTGTTATTGTAGGCAAACTCGATCAACAACAAGTGATCATCCCAACTACCCTTGAAGTCAATAACACATGCTCTCAATATTTTCTCTAGGGTCTGAATGACCCTCTCTGCCTGACCATCTATCTGAGGATGAAAAGCAGTGCTAAGATGAACTTGGGTACCAAGACCCTTCTGAAAAGCTTTTCAAATATGAGAGGTAAACTGAGTACCCCTATCTGAAATGATGGACAAAAAAACTCCATGCAATCTAACCAAATCTCTAATATAAAGGTTAGCATAGTCTTCGACTGAGTAGGACGTGTGAACTGGAAAGAAATGGACTGATTTGGTCAATCTGCCGATAATAACCCAAATTGAATCATGCTGATGACACAAATGAGGAAACCTTGTCACAAAGTCCATGTTCACCTCTTCCCACTTCCAAGTGGGAATACTTAACTCCTTCAAGGTGCCACCAGGTCTTTGGTGCTCCACCTTAACCTGTTGACAAGTAACATACTTGGCCACAAATTCTGCGATATCTTTCTTCATACCACTCCACCAATAGACTTCCCGCAAATCATGGTACATCTTAGTGGCTCCTGGATGAATAGAGTAACGACCACCATGTGTTTCTACCATAATCTGCCGCCTTAAACCATCAACACACGGTACACATAGTCTACTCTAGTAGCGTAACACGCCATCTCCCCCTTGGGAAAAAACTTCTACTTTCTAATTTCTGACTGACTCATTCAACTTAACCAAATTGGAGTCCCTATCTTGTTTCTCCTTCACTTAGGCAACCAAAAAAGATTTCAAACTATTTCGAACCCATGCACTACCTTTAGCTGAATCAACTAACCGAACACCCAATCTATCCAACTGATGAACCTCCCAAACTAACTCCTTCTTATCATTCTCAACATGAGCAACACTACCTATAGACAGTCTGCTAAGGGCATCTGCCACTACATTGGCCTTGCTCGGGTGATACAAAACACTCATATCATAGTCCTTCAATAATTCTAACCACCTTCTCTGATAGAGATTTAACTCTCTTTGTGAAAACACATACTACAAACTTTTTTGGCCAGTGAACACATCAACGTGCACCCCATAAATACAACAGCTGATAATTCAAGATCATGGTAAGGATAATTCTTTTCATGAGATTTAAGCTGTCTATAGGCATAGGCTATGACCTTACCTCTCTGCATCAAAACATAACCCAGACTAACTCTAGAAGCATAAAAATAAACAACAAATCCATTTGTACCATCAGGTAGCTCCAAAACTGGTGATAAAGTGAGTCGAGTCTTCAACTCCTGAAATCTCTTCTCACAGGAATCTGACCACTAAAACTTAACTTTCTTTTGAGTTAATCTAGACATGGGGGATGCAATAGACTAAACCCCCTCAACAAACCATCAATAGTAGCCAGCTAAGTCTAAGAAACTCTTGATGTCTGATGGAGAGATGAATCTAGGACAGTTTCTCACGACTTTGGTATTTTGAGGATTAACTCTAATGTCATCACCAAAAATAATGTGGCCGAGGAAACCTACTGACCTTAGCGAAAATTCACACTTGTTGAATTTTGCAAACAAATGGTGATCTCTAAGAGTTTGCAACATAATTCTAAGATGGTCTGCATGGTCATCCTTACTTCAATAATAGACAAGGATATCATCAATAAAGACTATGACAAATACGTCTAAATACTGTTTGAACACTTTGTTCATGAAGTCCATGAAGGCTGCTGAGGCATTTTTTAGACCGAAGGACATGACTAAAAATTCAAAGTGACCATAATGGGTTCTGAAAGCTGTCTTTGGAATATCATATTACCTTACTTTAAGATGATAATAGCCAGATCTAAGGTCTATCTTAGAGAAATAACTTGAACCCTGAAGTTGGTCGAATAAGTCATCAATCCTAGGAAGAGGATATTTGTTTTTTGATTGTGACTTTGTTCAAATGGCGGTAGTCAATGCACATTCGGAGAGAGCCATCTTTCTTACGTATGAACAAGATGGGAGAGCCCTATGGTGAGACATTGAGACTTATGAAACCTTTATCTAAGAGGTCTTTAAGTTGTTCTTTTAAATATTTAAGCTCGTTCAGAGCCATATGATATAGAGGGATAGAGATGGATTGAGTGTCAGGAAGAAGATTAATGCCGAATTCTATTTCTCTGTTGGGAGGTACCCTAGGAAGATCTTCGAGAAAAATTTCAGGAAACTCATTGACTACGTGGACTAACTAAACTGTTGAAGTCTCAGACTTAGTGTCCTTGACTCGAACTAAATGATAAATGCACCCTTTTGATATCAACTTTCTGGCATTACGATAGGATATGAAATGACTCTTGGGAGACACTGAATTACCTTCCCACTCAAGGACTGGATCATCAAGAAACTGAAACTTCACTACTCGAGTGCGACAATCTATAGATGCATAGAAGGAATAGAGCTAATCCATGCCCAGAATAATGTCAAAATCAACCATGTCTAACTCTATTAAGTCTGCTAATATGATCTTATGAAGGATAGTGATAGAACACTTTCTCTAGACTTATTTGGCAACAACTGACTCACCCACTAGGGTGGAAACTAAGAAGGGCTTAGAGAGTTTTTCAAGATCTATCCCAAGATTTGTCGTAATCAAAGGCGTTATATAAGAGAGATGTGATCCGAGGTCTAACAACAAATAAAAATCAAAATAAAAGACACAAAGCATATCAGTAACAACATCTGGTGAACTCTCTTGCTCCTAATGGGATGGTAAAGCATAAAACTAATTCTAGCACTGACCGCTATCAGTACTGGATGATGCTCCCTATGGAGGGACTGGGCGACCTAGTGGAGTTGGTGAGCTAGTAGCCTGAGTCTGGGCATGAACATCTCTATTTTCTTAATTATCATACGGGCACTCTTTGATTCTATGACCCAACTTGCCACATTCATAACAACCTTTTTATCCCCATAAACACTCACCAGGATAAGTTTTACCACATTTAGCACATGTCGAATAATTGGACCTTCCACCCACACTACTCTAAGACCTAGCAATAAAAGTGCTACCTATATGATGGGTTCTAGGAGCAGGGGAACTAGCTGAAGATAGTGCTGGCATAGACGAGTGACCCTGAAACTACAAATGATTTCCCCCTCCAGACCTTGGTTGGATATACTCAAATTGTCTGGTTCTAGCCTTCTTATTTCCCCTCTCTCTCTCCTTCAACTTCTCTGCCTCAATCTGTTGAGCATAAGTCATCAGTCTAGCAAGATCCATGTCCCTAATAAGCATGGCAGTGCTACACTCCTTGACTACCAAACCAGACACTCCAGTAACAACCTTACTCATACTAGATCTAGGGTCAGCTATCTAATCGGGAGCATACTTAAACAACTGGGTGAAATTAAGAAAATACTCCTCCACTGTCATCGAGCCCTGACTCAGGTTCATGAATTCCTCAACCTTAGCTTCTCTTATCTCATGCAGAAAGAACCTATCCAAAAATACATCCTGAAATACCTGCCAGCTCATAGGAGCTGTATTCTTACCTCTACCATCCTTCCACATAACAGTCCAATCATAAGCAACATCCTTCAGCCTATAGAATGGCAATTCCACATTCTTCTTCTCAGTAACATGCATAACTTAAGTGATATTTCTCACCTTATCAATGTAGATCTGTGGGTCTTCACCTACCTTTGACCTAAAGAATTCAGGCAAATTCATTCTCATGAAGTCATGAATTTTGGCCGCAGCTAAATCACCATTCTTCTAAAATTGGACTACAGCCTGATGGTTGCCCTAAATATTGGCAGTCACAGCTTGGGCCAACGCCTGAAAGGCAGCCTAAAATTTAGCATGGGACACATTCTCATTCACAGAATTAGCAGGCTAGGGTGGTTGGTTAATATTTCTGCGTGCATTAGCTCAGTGAGGAGGCATATTCTATCATGTAAGAGCATGAGTTAAAATAGATAGAAATAACTGTAAGGACGATAGATCATGAAATAAAAAGAAAGATTTCCTAAATTATTCCGTGTTCTCTTACTCATGAATGTGGTACGCTTCACACCCATAAGCAAGACTCTACGTAACGCAGCTTGTTTGACTCCCTGGGACTTTTTAAACCTTAGGCTCTGATACCAAGTTTATAACAGCCCAAAAATGTGTCTTGAGATATCACACGGTGATCGAGACTATGAGTAGCCCCAAGCTAACCCTATAAGCCTTCTACAAGTTCTAAAACTCAAACAAAGACAATCTAGGTATACAATAACACTAAAATTCTGAATTACTGTTTGAACCATGAAAAGTTTAACTGAACATAATATCTGAAAGCATTTAACTTAGAAATTTGGTAAACAACCACTCAAACTCTGAAATGTATCTAAAAGTAAGACAAGCCTATACTACTACTAACTAGAGAGCCACTAGGATAGGCCCCCAGTGATACGCCCAAATTACACTTTTCTTACGAGAGAGTAAGCGGTCATTGTCAAATATATTACCCAACTAACTCATACTAAAAACTTATACTCAACTGGAGAAACTCTTGAAACTCTTTCTATAAGATTCTACCGACTTTAGGGAGCAAGGAAATCTTGGCATGGTCTAAATAAGACATCTGAATAAGAAACCATAACATGGACAAACATTCTGTAATATGGGCACTGATAACTCTACCTACTGAGGTTTAATCTGGGTTGAATTCTCCCACTATGTTCAAGCCTACTCAAATCCCCAAAATACATTTAGACACTACACATTAACATGACATTTAAGCCTATTTCATAACTAAAGCCTCATGTAAAACTAGCATGCGATAATCTTTTCTTAACATGAAACATCTATTCTCTCCCTTCTACGCAACTGCTCATCTCTACATCATTTCTTAAGGAGAGTTCACTGAAGGTTAAAACATGGGTACCTGAAGCATGAATGGACACTATACTGAACCTGATACTTAACTGAGGCCTGAGGAATAGAACATCAACATCCTGGACTTTATCAAAAGATCTAAATTGAGGATATGCATAACGAAGTCTGAATTTAGCTGATCATTAGGAGTGTAATAGGAGTCATGGGAACTAAGCATACTGTAAAGCATGAGTACACGAGTCATGAGCTGCATGACCTAAGCTTGGAGTTTTTGTATTCATTGAACATGATTTGTAATACTGAGTGAACTGAAACTATTCATCTAGGAACTGTAAGTGTAAATGATTTTCAAGAATGTGCATGAATAGGAGCTATGATCATGGAGCTGACATGTACTGAATGAGTTAATATCGTGATAAATGAAGTGCAAAACTTTGCACTGAGGTAAGGATGGGTTGGGAATCAACCTCTCCTACTGCTTTTCTATGCAAACTGACATTACTACTAAATTTGAGAGTCTGACTTGGTTACTTATTCTACCATCTCCCCATTAGCTTAAAGCCATTATTCTAAGTATCTGAACCTCTTAATAAATTCTAAATCGAACTGAAACCACTTTACTCTAGAGCCCGAGTACAATAATACTCATAAACACTGAACTCATCCTGAAGGACTACACCTGATAATATAAGGTTCACTGCTAGTACTTTCTTCTGATACATGATTCTTAGCTTTCTATTTCCCCAACAATTATTATATAACAACCTCAACACTGACTGACTTAGAATTCTCGACTTTTTTTTATACTAGTTCAATCTAGGGATTCAAACTTAAATCAACTGAAACTAAGGTAAAATCATGCCATGCTACTGGAATTCACTGGAAACTATTTTAAAAAGAACGACTGGGAATTTGACTTGTGGTGCGATGTGGTACAATCGTGGAATGCCACTGGAAATTGAAAATTATGAAAATGATTGGTGGTATGATGCAACATCATCACGGAGGCTCACCAGAAACTGACAATTGCCATTTTGACATACTCCACGACATGCTACTGGCCTGAATGACGGTGGTTAACAACTGAAACTAAAAATAACCATAACTTCTTACCCGGTCATCGAATTTAGTCAAATTTTATATCATTGGAAAGCTAATTTAATTTCCTATGCATTGACAGGATCTAAACTAAAAAATACTTAATATTTCAAAAATTTTATATAGGATAACTCATGTACTGAGAGTTAAATTAACCAAGGGAAATATGGGGTATTACAAAGAACTTGGTGTCTATTGTATCGTATCTTCACCTCATGTACCACCTTGAGTAGTGCAATAAGTAGAAGTTATAATTGAATAGTGTTACTCCCATTCATTCCACTTATGCTTGGGTCCCTTAATGACCCTCCAAATGATAGTACAATAGTAGTTATGGAAGAGTCGTAGTGACTTAGGTAGGGGAAGTAGCTGTTCTTGAATATAAAAATTTTTATGTGATTTATTTAGCTAAAGTTATAGGTGAAGGGGGAATGAAAAATATGAACTTTCATTACGAGAAATAGTTAGGAAGGAGATATGTGGCAAAAATCTTTGTGAGAGTGATCGAATTTGCTGGTCTTAGTAGGGAGATTCATGAAGTGGGTATAGAATGATAGGCTTGAACGTTGTGATTGATGAAAATACAAAACCATGTACTATATGGTTAGTACTCCCTGAATTAAAACCCAAGGGTGTTTGATGGTAGTCAAAAGGTAAAGTGATATTCTTAGCTGGATGTAGAGTATAGGGTCCCATAGCTTAAGCTGTCACATCTTTTCTATGGGTTAGAATTCAACATAAAAGTACTATACAGTGGGACTCAAACTCTTGTGGTTAGATGTGTGATGAGGGAATTGTAAATTGGAAATAATGAAGTATGTTATTTATTACTTGAGGCATAGACGAGTAGTATCTCTAAGTTTAAGTCTATTCTTTGTATCTTATAAGGTAGAGAGTGCTTCTATTCCTATATCCAGTGAAATCTCATTTCATGATTGTACCGATGTAAACCAGGCCTAATATCACCAAATAAAATAATACCTTATGTTGTGATGATTATTATCCCTAGAACTCATATGCAGGGTCATCTCTATGTCAATTCTTATTATCTCACGCTTCGTGCTTACACGTTCACTAAGGGTTATCATAAAGCTTTTTGACGCCTTTGCATATTTTGTTGAGGAAAAATGTTCAATGCGAGGTTACATTCTTTATTCCATACTTTTAGAGCTTCAATAAGTTCCTGTCTATCATTCAGGGACGAATGATCCCAAGGGGGAGACAATGTAAAATCCCACATTTTTGGGCTAGACATTAAACCGTTGTTCCAACATATGTAAACTCCACTCCCATGATTTATGTGTGAATACATGTGTCATGATATTTACCCTAGTGTGTGAAATGCTTAGGAGGTAAAAAATATTCATAGTAATCACTTAGAACAAAGTTGAGCTAATAGCCTTAGATTGAGTTAAATTTTGATATTCGATTTTACAAGGGTCAACTTTGAACATATATAACTTTTTATATATGTGGAATGTTCAGATCAATACCCACCAAATTGTATATAATTAAGTTATCTTTCACGATACCAATTTTGCCTTAATCTGATATCCGAGCGAAAAGTTATGATCATTTTAGTCAGAACCAGTAAGCTACCGCGATAAGACCACATCCCAGTGACGTAGTGGCGTCTAAATTCTTTGATTTTTGAGAGGAAATTGGGTCTTTTCCACCCTCAACCCAATCATCCATAACATGACTTGGGGCATTTTGTAGGTCATTATTTGCCCTTCTTCTCCAAATTCTTCTCAAGAAAAACCCCTCCCCTTTCCCCAAGAACAAATTCAATTCCTTTTTCCCTAAGAAATAAAAAATCCAAGTTTCCCAAGTTCAAGAATCTTCAATAAATCTTCAAGAATAGTGTTTGTTTCCCAAGTCAAGAAGCTTAAGGTATGTTGGACTATCCAAAATCTCATGGGCATATTTTCTCATTTTTCAAGATTTAAGAATATATATATAATTATGTATACCTAATGGATTTTGAAATTATTGAAGAGCATGCATTGAGGACCCCTCTTTATGATGAAATCTTGTTCAAACCATGGGGTTTTCCCCTAAACTTGAAGTATGTTTTTGTGTATGAATGTTATGAGTTTGAGAATTCATATAAGAGCACGATTTATGAAATTCCCTCTCTTTTTATGAAAGTCATTGTTTTAATGTGTTTGGATTATTCTAATGCATGAATTACAAGATTGAAAGTAAAATCTTTATCATAATTATGGGTTGACATTGTTTATGATACATTGAGAGGGTAATTTTCCTATTTACAATGGTTTATCATGTTAATTGAAAGAATTGCATGTGTTTTATGAGAGAATTGGCCGCCACATGATAAATTATTAAAAAGGGAGTATTTTGCGTATGTCTTCATATATTTTGAAATAAGAACTCTCTTGATTGATGTTTGAATCTGTTGGGTGGCCATCTACATAATTTTTTAATGAAAGGGGCTATGATTATGACATGAAATGATATGGATTGCAAGTCTAGGTGTGACAATAGATATTATGAAGTGCCCTTAAAATGAAAGAAATAAATATTTTAAGAGAATGAAGCATGGTTTTAAAGAACTAAAAATGGGCTTAAAGAGAGCTAGTTGGTTACCCAAAGAAGGCTTGGGTTCAGATAACTCATAACCCAAAATCGTGTTTTGCCCATATGGGTTTATTATGTCCTAAAATAGGGATTGTACGCTGGCGACAACCTTATGGCGTAGTAGAAAATAGAGGCTCCAATCCTCGCAGCAAACTTGGATTGGGGGCTTAGCTGCCGAGTCAAGGATGGATTCCATATAGCCCGTGGGATTATATAAATGTAGGGTGTACCATCTAGCTCAAAAGTAATACAAGTAGTTGAGTCATGATTTCAAGAAAATGTTTTGAAGCTTATCAAATTTTCCCATATGTTTTTATTTACTTTATGCTAAATTTTTTATGAAATACTCTCATCTATATTGTATAAAAATATGTTATTTTTGATTGTTCTACATACCAGTACCTTCGTGTATTGACCCCTATATTTCAAGTTTTGGGGCTCAGTCTTGTGGTCCATCACATCAGTTGTTCATATTGGATAATGACAGAGTAGGTGAGCCATCCATCTTTTAAAAGACAAATTATTTATAGGTTTATCTAATTTAATTGATAGTCTAGTCTGGGGAATTATCTTGACCTATATAGTTAGTATTTAGTAGAGGCTTCATAGGAACTATTTGAAGTGTTGTATTAGAATATCTTGTTGACACATTTCTGATTATAAGTTTCCATTGAACACTATTATATCTTCCACACCTTGATTTGTGTATGGATTTTGCTTATGATAGTATGCTAAGGGGTCTCTCAGGCCTTTAATATTTGGGATGCCCGCCACGGCCAGGGTCTTGGTTCGGGTTGTGAAAACTATAGATTATGCTAATATGACAGAGGGTATTCTTAGAGCATCTCAGGGAGGAGCTAAGAAAGTGCGCTATTTTGGTGAGTTTAGAGCCCAGGCTTATTGCAGTAGATATTTTAGAGGTTCTATGGTTATCAGGGTAGGTCAGTGCAGGCAACCTTATAAAGTTTAGGTGGTGGATCTTTGGGTTCAACAGTGTAGGGTGTCCATTCAAGCCTAGTGGTTCCTTATCTTGTTGAGTCGAGTTGTAGGACTTGTTATGTGCATCGTGAGGTTGGAAATTTGGATAAGGATTACCCCCACCATGTCATTAGGTCTACTCTTATTTTAGGAGTGAGAGGTAAGGGTACTACTAGAGGTGCTATAAGTAGAGGCGGCGGAGACCGCAGTGGTGGTCGTGCAACTACTCAGCTAGTTGGTGGTCATTGTCAGTGTTATGCTATGCCCTCTAGGCTAGAGAAGGTGGATTTTCATACTGTGATTACAAGTATCATCCCCATTTGTTTTAGATCTGCATCTGTGTTATTTGTCCCCGAATCAACTTTCTCCTATGTGTTTACATATTTTTCTTCAGTTTTGATTCTATTAGAGAGCCTCTTGCCATTCCTATCCATATATGTACCTCTGTAGAAAATTCTTTAGTGGTGGCTTAGGTGTATCGTTCTTGTATTGAGAATTTTTGTGGTCGTGAGACCTGGGTAGATTTGGTTGTGTTAGATATGGTTGATTTCAATGTTATTTTTGGTATGGAGTGATTGTCTCCTTATCATGTCTTCTTAGAGAATATGAGTGCAAAAGGTCAAAAAAACTCTTTAAATTTTTGAATTGTGAAAAACAAAAGCCATAAAAAACTCTAAAAACTATGGAACTCTTTTTTGACTCGCCTTTTCTTTTTCTCCTTTTTTTAATTTTTCCTTACCCACACACTTTTTTTAATTCTAGCACATGTATTCCCCAAATCAGTCCATCAAATGACCCTGTTACCCACAAAGATGCAACATTTAGCATGTAGGGATGCTTTAGAGGTGAGTCTCCTACAAATGGTCATGTGGGTCCCACTAGGTCTCAATATGATACAGATAAGCATGACCTAAAGACTGACCTATGATGGGGTCCATTAACAAGGCTATTCGGGAGAACGTATGGTCGATAGTGGCTGAGAGAGCTTTCCACTAACTTCATACACCTGACGTCTCCCCATCTAAAATAAGGGTGACTCAACTAGAGGTCGTGTACACATATGTACTACAGACTTGTTGCGGAAAAAATGACTCGGGTTATGCACATGATGCCAGATATAAAGTGGTAACACATAAAGAGAAAAATTGTAAACAAAGAGTAGATAGGTAATCAACAATGATAAAGTGTCAACATATACAACAACACAAACAAAATGTTTATACACCTATAGTGCCAAACTAAGCCGTTACAACTAAAAAAGAGCTTGAATTCTGAAAATATTCCCAGCGGAGTCGCCAAAGCTGTCACATCCCTTTTTTTTACTAAAAAATTCGATTTTAAGTTTGAAAGGATTTTTATTATTGAGTGAAAAAAATGATAATTTGTTTCAAAAAGGACCTTTAACAATAATAATTCAGAGTCGCCACTTGGCATAATCTGGTGTGCGAAGTCACCTTTGAAAAATCCTTTTCAAAATAATGTGACTCTTTAAAACTGGTTTGCGAACAGAGGTTCTGGTTATGGAATTCTATTGACTGAGGGGAAGGTGTTAGGCACCCCTCGATCCCGTAGTTCGACCATGGTCTCTTCGTGAGTATATCGGCTAGTATGGCACTATAAAATGTATAAACCAAACAAAACACACAAACCAAGCAAACAAATCAAATAAAGTCCAAAACCAAAATATTGTCTATTCCAAATTATACAGTCCCAAAAATAGAAAAATACGAAAATATAAATCCTATTCTAAACTAGTCCTGGACTAAGCTCCACTCAACGTTCTGGTTCTTGATCATGAACCTCCTTCGAATACAAAATTCTTAGGGAATTCCCTAGATGACACAATACAAATACCTCGGGGCATTCCCCTATCAAATGTACAATTGATCCAAAAGCAATAAAACTAAACCATTCAACACATATTTCAAGCATTCATCGATCCAAAAATCTTAAATTTGCCTACCCCTCATCGTTTGCCTACTTATTTCGATTTGTCACAATTCCAATAAATTCAACGTAATTGATAATCCAAAATTAATACAAATTCACTTTAACATGATTTACCCTTCCCTGAATTTTTTTACATATGAAATTTTTTAAACATTAAAAATAGTTATCCACCCATATCATTATTGATTTCATACCAATGACTACTTATTCAGATAAACAACATCAAATATCAACAAAATTGTCCAATCAACAGTCAACAACACACCACCATAACATCCATACACTAAATAAAAATAAAGCAAAGAGAAAAAATCATGAAAATAGACCTCTTTAGATGACAGTGAATCAATTAATATTCGAATAGAATTCTCAAATGGAAAAGCTCAACTCCAAACTCACAAATTGAATAAAACCAGTTCAAACCATAATAAACCTAGAAGATCTAAGTTGAACAAAAGCTCAAAAATACACTCGAACAACTAGAACAGAAATTGCAAAGAGAAAAACCAAGAAACAGTATATAATTCCAATGGTACCTTTCCGGAATCAACCTGAATAAGAATGGCCAGTTCAAATCTACAACAAAACTTGAAGTCCGACTCGAATCAAAGACCCACAAAGAATAGATGCATCAAAAATATAAAAATTAAACCAAAGAAACTAAGACCTGTGTAGCTGGAGTTCCAAAAAGCTTAGATGGAGTCCATAAAATAATAAAAATAGGTCAGATTTTTATTATGGGTAGTGTTTTCTAGTGAGATTTTGTCAGCTTCTACTGCTCTGCCTAATCTCCCTCAAACCCCTTCCATTTTTGATTCCCTTCACTGTGTGCATGTGTGCATGTTTTTTGATTTCTAGTGAGTCGGGGGAGGGTGATTTTTAGTGGAATATAAAAAATCTATGTGTGTGTGTGTACTTCTATATCAGTGTATGTCGTGTATTTATGTAGAGGACAGAAAAAATAGCCTCTTTCTATACGCTTATGTGATGAAGAAAAGAAAAACCCATCCTCCTTCCAGTGGTATTTCATGCCATGTGTTTGTGTCCTCCCTAAAAGAATAGAGTGTATATTCTATTGATGAATTCTGAGGTGTCCAGAATGGAATCTCCCCCCGTGTATGTTGCTGTGAGGGAATTCCCGTATAGAGTGTGTGGACCTCTTTTTTTTTATGTGAATTATGTGTTGGGCTTATGAGGGAGTATGTGAGAAGGGTATGAGGCATGTGTTAATATTGTGTGGCATGGTGAGGTGTTAAAAGTGTTATGAATTTGGTTATTTTTTATCCTTTTGGGGAAAAAATTATCAACTAAAAAAAGGGTCTGTGGTAAGTTGAATTAAATGAGTAAAAATATTTTCGGGCAGGGACAAAATTAAGTGTCTACATTCTTCACCATCAACTCACCAAAAACCCTCCCTTTCACCAAGAACAAAATCCAAAATCCTTTTCTCCAAGAATATAAGGAATTCAAGCCTTTCAATCCAAAATTTCCCCAAAAAAGTGTCAAGATTAAGGTTCTATTCCTCATCTAAGGAACATAGGGTATGTGGGACTATCCTCAAACCCCATTGTAATAGATTTGGTAGTTTTTCTCATATATAATGATTTATATTCATGTGGTAAATTAAGGGTTTTGAAGATTATTTCGCAAAGCATGCTATTAATTGGTTGTGATGAAAGTATATGTATTGTGTTGAACCCTTTTCGTGGTAATAAAGATTTTAACCCCTTATGTATATACATATATAGTTTTGAATGTCTCATTGAGAGAATGGACAATGAATTCCCTCTGTTGTTACAAATTATAGTGTTTATTTGTATTGCGAGTGATTTTGAATTCATGAACTAAGGTTTTAAAAGTAAGTTTCTTAACATGATGGTGTTTGACATGTTTTATGATATGACGAGGGGTATTTGTCTTGATATAACTACATTCTTGCATTAAAAGAAAGAATTTCATGTGAATAAATAAATTGACATGACCACCGTATGTTTAAGTCTTACAAAAGAGGATAATTGCATGAGTTTTCTTGAGATTTCAAAGTGATGATTTTCTTGTGATGTTACAAATCTTAGGTGGTTATGTGCATGTTTTTGAATGAGTGGACTATGAAATTGATATGATATTGACTTGCAAGTCAGTGTATGATGATACTCGGTGATGATGTGCCCTTAATAGAATAAGTATTGATCGTTTTGAGAGTATGAAGAATGATTTCAAAGAACTAAAACTTGGGTTAAGAGATCTAATTGGTTACCCGAAGAAGGCATTTGAGTGTAAGAGCTCATCATTGGATATCGTAGTTACCGATATGGGTATTATCCCAAAAGGGGGATAATGTGGACATTATGTAAGGGTAATGTCACAGTATGCTTGTAAGGGGATATACCAACTTATAAAAACTCCAATACTTGCGGCACACTAGGATTGAAGCCTTGGCCATCGAGACAAGGGCGGATTCCATATAACCCATGGAATTACAGACTATAGGGCATATCGATTAGCTTAGAGGAATGACAAGGTGTTGAGTCGTGATTTGAAAGAAAGAATTTGAAATTCTAAATTTATGACCATGTGTTTTACATATCCTATATGTAATGTTTTACAAAATGCTCTTATCTACGTTGTGACATAAAAGATGTTATTTTGAATTGTTTCACTTACCAGTACAATTGTATTGACCCCCTATATTTTAAGATCTGAGGCTCAGTCTTAGGGTCCCTCTAAGAAGTTGTAAGACCCCACAAAATCCTAGCTTAACTCAGTCCTTTAGAGCATGAAAAGAGGTCCTAGACATAGGAAAAATTCAGCTAAGTAATGACACTTAGTCTCATTTTAGGACCTTGATATTTCCATGATTTTATTTATGACCCTTATGACCTTAAAGTATCAATTTTTAAGACAATTCATGATCAGGGAGGTCAATAGGTGTTCTCGGGTGAGTTTCGGATTTTTTGAACCTCATTAGAAGCTCGTTTGGTTGTTGAAAACAGTGACTCAATCCGATCTCAATGCATCGCATCGCTATCATATCGACGGATATTTATTTCCAGCATTCAGTGCAAATTCCAGTGACCTAACGTGATATCGATGCATCATGTCAGCCATCGTGTCGATCACTTTGATGCGGCACGTCGGTCTGCACATCACTGGGTAGTTTTTCAGTAATTAAAAATCCCCATCCAAAGGGGTAATTGAGTCAATTTTCCCACTTTTATTCCACCCAAAACACACAATTTTAACCTAAAATAGCAAATATACCTCAATATTCATCTTTTCCATCTCTAATAACAAAACCCTAGTTCTAAGAATCAAGAATAAATTTCATAACTCCTACTCCAAGAAATCTTATAATCCAAAGTTCCGGGTTCAAGAAATTCAAGAGGAAGCTTCAAGAACACTATTAGAGAGTCAAGAATCAAATTTCTATATTCAAATTTATCAACAAGGTATGTGGGTTTATGAACAAGGACACTCTTTCATTCTTGTGCCCAAAACTAGCTTTTAACTACTAATTTACATGGTTTTTATATGAATATACATGAATTTTGTATTAGAGTTCATACCTAATGTTGCTATATGTAAGATTATGAGATTTCAAGTGATTTAGAAGTCGAATTGCATGTTCATTCTAATATCTTCATGTGTATTGCAGTAAATTTCAGATTTTGAAGTGAGTTATCATTGTTTTCATCACCAAGCATGATTATTATGATGTTTTGACCTGAGATTGATGCATGGGTTACTATCTATAGGTTGAATATTATTATTTTAAGAAAAATTATGCTTTAAGCAATAGATGATTAGTTTATTTTTAGATTTTTAGTAAAGATTTGATCTTTTGATCCTTAGATACAGTTTGGAACCCACTTTACAAATTTATTACAGATTACAAAAATTAGATTTAGCTTTACTTATAGATTGAATCAGATAAATGCATAATTTATTTCATATTAAACCCTTATGCTAGTTTTAAAAGTGGATTTCCAGTAGAATGAGCATACAGATTAAAGGGAGTAGTATTTAGCACCGAGCTAGAAGTGGGGGATTAGCGTGCCCTAACTTCCCCAAAACTACGTAGCCAATGTATACAGATCCAGATTATTCCCATTTCAATATGGATGACAGATACAGATGTGATCACTTAGATTAGGTTATTCTCCTTGGCTATAGTATGACACCTCCCCTCATCATGAGGTTTTTTGCATAGGGGAATATGATGTTGGACTCAATATTAGCTCACATGGATAATGTCAATTAAGAGAACCTCCCTGCTAGTAAAAGTAAATAAAAAACTTTTGAGTAACTTACTTAACAGAATAGAATAACAGAAAAGTTTTTAATAAAACTAAGTGTAAAGGCTCATAGCTTTATTTAGATTATGTTTTTTTATAGACTACAACTTTCAAATTTCAGATGTAGAAGTGAGCCCTTTTTATACTTTCACAGTATAATTTACAGCCAGAACATTAGTTTAGCTTTCAGAATTAAATTTTATGACTCACTAGATTTACAAAGTATGATTTGCTATTCATGATTACAGATTTCGGTTTTCAGATATTCAAGCTTATATGAGTCATTTATATTTAGCGTACATTGTTTTACAAACTATGATGATGATAGATATTATGTGTTAATTATGTATTCACCCCAATATACTCAGTACATCCTCAAAGTACTGATCCATATATACATCTATGTGCTACATTGTCTCATAATGTATGTCCAGGTGCTTAATTTTCATAGCGAGAGTGATTTTAAGCATCTGTATCTACATCCTGACAGTTGGTGAGTCCTTATAGTTTCGGGACTTATTCATTTAGTTTATTTTTATCTTATCAGTTTAGATAATTCAGTATTTATAGATAGTCTGATTCATCTGGGGGTTTGTCCCAGTGACTCTCTAGTTGTTAGTAATAGAGGCTTGTCAGACTGCTAGTTCGCTTCAGATTTTCAATATTGTTTTATCAGACTTTTGAGATTAGTATTTTTAGATATTTTTCAGTTAACTTAGACAATTTTTTGCATATAGTATGATTTTTATGCCTATATTGCATTATTATGAGATTCATACTTAGTAGAAGGCAGACAGGGTTAGCTTAAGGTTACTCGTAGTCTTGAGCACTGTGTGTTGCCTCAGGACCATTTTTTGGGGCATTACAAACTTGGTATCTTAGCCTAAGGTTTATAAAAATCCTAGGGAGTCAGACAAGCATGACACATTTATGAGCAAGAGGCTATGGGAAGTTCTTAGGAAATCATCTCTTTCTTTCATGATCTATCGTGCTTACAATATTTCTACATGTTTTTAACTCGTGCTCTTATGTGATAGTTGAATATGCCTCCTCGTTGATCTAACGCTCATAGGCATTAGCCCATGCAGTGACTACTAATGTTTAGGAAAACCATCAGGCTGCAGTCCTACTTTAGCAGAATGATGATTTAGCAGCAGCCAGAATCAGACATTTCATGAGAATGAATCTGCTAGAGTTCTTTGGGTCGAAGGCAGGTGAGGACCCACAACTTTATTTAGATGATATGAAGAAGATCACCTAGATTATTCTTTTTTCTGAGGAGGAGAGTGTAGAGTTGGCATCCTATAGGTTGAATGATGTAGCATATGATTGGGTAGTTATGTGGAAAATTGGTAGAGATAAAACTGCAGCTCCAATGAGTTAGCAAATATTTCAGAATACATTTCTAGATAGGTTCTTTCCAAATGAAATGAGAGAGCTAGGCTACGATAGAGGAGTTTTTGAACCTAAGGTAGGGCTTAGTAACAGTGAAAGAGTACTGCCTTAAGTTCAATCAGTTGTCTAAGTATGCCCCTGATACGATGGATGATCCTAGGGCAAGTATGAGTAAGTTTGTTATTGGAGTATCTAGTTTGGTAGTCAAGGAGTGTAGGACTGCCATACTTATTGAAGACATGGATTGTAAGACCCCACAAAATTCTAAGCTTAATTCAATCACTTAGAGCGTGAAAAGGGTCCGAAACTTAGAAATTTTAGATAAGTGTTAGGACCTACTCTTTTCTAATGCCCTCAAACTTTGGGAAATTTATTTACGACCTTCACGACCTTAGGGAGCTAGTTTTTATGTTGATTCATGATCGGGGAAGTCAATAGTACATCTCTAGTGAGTTTTGGAATTTTTGGACAAGTGTAAGGGCATGTTTGAAATTCAGAAATAGTGGTTTGAGGCGATAAGCCTGCGACGTCCTACCCAGAGCGGTGCTCCACAGCCCTTGGTACTTCACCTAGAGTGATGCTTCAGAGCTCGAGGTGCCCTGGCTAGTACGGCCCGTGTATTTTCCCACAGTTATGTTCCATGTCTTTAAGGGAAAATGAGTTATTTTCGCTACACCCAATAGTTCCATAACACGGGATTATAGCCCCAAATAACATAAATGCTCATCCTTTTCACCAAATCCTCTCAATAACACGACCTAGCATTATCAAGTTTAAGAATCAAGCCTTAAGAAATCACCCCAATCTCTACAAAATTAACAAGCAAGGTATGTTAAGTGTTCATCCAAGGGTTTCCTTCCTCCCTTGGAGTTCAAGAACCCTTTTAAAATCTCAAGTAAATAGTTTCATGAATTACATGTACCAATTGGGTTGTTTCATGTTCATATTGTTGTATGGTTTTCAATCTAAGATTTAATTGTAGTTTTCATGAATATAAAATACCATGTATGTAATTGTTGTAAGCCCCACGTTGAAACCTTTAAATTGTGAATTGATGGTTATAGTCATGATGTATCAACATATTATTTATGCTCAAGTACAAGATAATTCCTCCTAGGTGTTTGACAAAATGCTTAAGTGAATAAATTATGCATTGTGATACATTGGTGATCTTAATGATGAATTCATGCTAGAACTACATGTTTTAAATTACTTTCATGTCAAATCTATGCCTTGTAAGTGTTTGATGGAATGTCCATGTGATTGGAATGGTGAGATATGATATGTTAGCATGATTTTCCATTCATGTACAAGTCCAAACATTTGTCAAAGTACCTTAGTGAATGTATTGTGGACATTTGATTATTGTTATGTTTTCAAGTATTGTCGTGTCTCATTATTAATAATGCTATCGAGTCCTGGAGGTATTTAATACCCAAAAATCTGGCTATTTACCTAGAGCCATAGTTAATTACAAAATAGACTCAGTAACATCATGATCAGTAATACTCAGTCAATTAGTAGAATTCAGTGAACTCAGTCAGTTTCCAAACTCTGCAAAACTTAGTATCAGTCTAGTTCAGTTCATTTTAATACTAAGTGTCTTTCAGTTGGGAGTAGTATTCAGCATCGAGTGAGTGCAGGGATAACGGCTTCCCTATCAGAGAGGCAAAATCATTAGTAGCAGTCCCTGTACTTAAGAACTGAGTAGCCAACACAAGATGATGAGTCACCTATCAGACTAGGCTTGACTACCTCCTAGGGGTCACCTATTAGATTAGGCTTTACTTTGCCCAAGTGTCACCCGCCAGTTAGGCTTGGCATCCTGGTTTTCTAGTGTTAGTACTGTGGCATGGTATTAGCACCCTTCCAACTAAGTGTAATCTCCCACAGTTTCAGTTTTAGACTTAGCATAGAACTCAGTTCAGTTCTACAGAATCAGGACTGTCAAATACAGTCACCTAGCTCAGCATAGATCTCAGTTCAGTTCTACATGACCAAGACTATTAGACACAATCACCTAGTTATTAGTAATTCAGTTATCAGTAACCTTAGATATCAGTTACTCAGTTATTAGAACTCAGTACTCAGCTTAAGTGTAATCTTAGAAAATAGTATACTTGTATATGTGTAGCATTGCATACTCAGTAGTTATAGCATGTTCAGTCAGTCATGTACTCCTACCCAGTTATATTCTTATCACTCAGTCAATTATTGTTCATACATATGAACCCATGCATACAACCTTACCTCACTTAGAGTAACAGTACATTACACATACTCTTTTCTTTGCGCTATGATGTCTCATATCATAGGTTCAGACATATGGGCTGCTAACCGTACTTAGCAGTTCAAACTATTAGTAGCAGTTATAGTGGTAAGTCCTTATAGTTCAAGGAAAAAGTTTATTTATTTCATCAGTTTAGTATGTTCAGTAGTCGAAGTTAGTTGGGGGCTTGTCCCATTAACTCCATATTCAGACAATTAGTGGCTTTCAGACTAGATTTGCTTAGACAATATTTAGTTTTGTTTTTCGTATTTCTATCAATATTTTAATACTCATATTGGTATTTTTTAGAACCTTATGGCATTTTAGTTATACTTCTGTATTATTTTAGTGTTATTGTTTAGTGCTCATAGCAGGTACCAGTCATGGGTTAACTTATGATCCTTTGGGGTTGTAAGCACCATGTGGCATTTGGGGTGCAAACTTGAGAGATTACAAACTTGGTCTTAGAGGCTAAGGTTCAACAGAGTCCTCGAAAGTCTGAAAGACACATCAAGTAGAGTATTGTGCATGGGTGTGTATCATGACACACTTATGGATAGGAGGCTATAGGATGCTTTTAGGAAAAGTTTCCTTTCTTTCAGTATTCATGTCATGCGAGTGAGCATGAGCTCAAGTTAAATTCTCAATGTAATGCTTTTTCTTCCTTCCAATTACAAAATATGCCTCCCAAAAAGACTAATGAATAAAGAATTTGAAATCATTCAGTACCACAGCCCGTTCAGGCAGATCCCCTGGATGAGCATGTCTCCCATGTAGTATTTAGAAAAGTGTTCACTACTCTATCCCTTTTAGTAGCAGCTCAAGATGAACGACCAGCTGTTTTTCAGGCCAACTCAGTTTCCAATACTGCTACAACTTGGATTTGGGACTTTACCTGAATGAATCCTCCCCTATTCTCAGGATCTAAGTCAGAAGAGAATCCATAGGAGTTCCTCAATCAAGTTTAGAAAGTCACAGGTATTATGGGAGTGACTTTTTATGATAATGCTGAGTTAGCTGCCTATTAGCTACAAGATATAGCTCATATGTGGTTTAAGAAGTGGAAGGTATACAGGGTCACATATGCAGAGCCCATAAAGTTAGAAGAGTTTGCTACTACTTTTCTAGATAGATTCTTTCCCTTAGAGATAAGAGAAGCCAAGGTGCTAGAATTCATCAATCTCAGGAAAGGCAATATGAGTGTGAAAGATTATTCCCTCAAGTTTACTCAGTTAGCCAGGTATGATTCCCATGTAGTCGCAGATAATAGATCTAAGATAAGCAAGTTTGTGTCTGGTGTATCTGATACTATGGTCAAGGAGTATAGGACTACGATGTTAATTAAGGAGATGAATATATATAGGATTATGGTCCATGCTCAACAGACTGAGGAATAGAATCTTAAGAAGAAGGAGAAAGAAAATAAGAGAGCCAGAATAGGTAGCTTTAGTTTTGCTCAGCCAAGGTTAGAGAGTGGTAACCGTTCTCAGTTTAGTCAGAAGTTTTTAGCCCTAGTTCTATCTTTATATAGTACACCAGTACCAAGGTTCTGGAATGACAGTCATAATGGGGAACCAGGCTCTAAAACCTAGGGTAGTGTGAGCAGTGGTTGTACCCATCTACTTTGCAAAAAATATGGTAGACATCACCTAGGTGTGTATAGAGCTTGCAGTGATGTATGCTTTGGATGTGGGAAGCCAGGTCATAGGATATGAGAGTATAGAGTAATGGCTCAGATGGGAAGGAATTTGCACCAATAAGGTCAGTTCAACCGTCCTTCAGCTCAGTCCGATCGCTCGAATCAGTAGGGTGCCACTTCCAATACCACTAGTGGTCAACGCCATGATAGATTTTATAAACTTCAGGGTCTCCATGACCAAGGAAGTTCTCCTAATATAGTTACGGGTATGTTATGAGTCTTTTATCTTTATGTTTATGCCTTATTAGATCCTGAGGCTTCACTTCCTTTGTAACCCCCATATAGCCATCAACTTTGGTATCAAACCTAAAATATTAGCAAAGCCCTCCTTAGTGTCTAACCCATACTCTAGATTAAAGTGGTGATATTACAGTATAGAGTTATTGATTAAGTGGTTCACAACTTTAGAATAATGGCTTTAAGCTTAGAGGGAGATGGTAGAACAAGTAACCAAGCCAAGCTTCCAGATTTTAGTAGTAATGTTAGTATGTGTAGGAAATCGGTGGGAGGGGATGATGCCCAACCCATCTTTACCTCAGTACAAAGTTTTGTACTTCAGTTATCGCAATATCTACTCATGCCTTACATATCAGCTCTATGATCATAGCCTATATTCATGCACATTAATGAAAATCATGTACACTTATAATTCCTAGTATAAGGAGTTCCAGTTTACTCAGTGTTATGAATCATGTTCCATAAATATAGAAACTCTAAACTCAGGTCATGCAACTCATGACCTATGTACTCATGCCTTACAGTGTGCTCAGTTCCCATGACTCATGCTATGCTCTTAATGATCAGCCAAATTCAGATTATGTCATGTATATCCTCAGTTTAAATCCCTTGATAATCCATGATGTTAACATTCTATCCCTCAGACCTCAGTTAAGTGTCAAGTTTGGGATTGTCTATTCATGCTTTAGGTCCTCATGTTTTAATCTTCAGTGAACTCTTATTATAAGATGATGTAGTGATGAGAGATTGCTTAGAAGGGAGAGAGTAGGGTAAATGTTTTATGTTAAAGAAAGATTTATGCATTCTTATTATACACGATGCTGTAGTTATAAAGATAGGCTTGAATGTCATGTTGATGTGTAAGTGACTAAATGCATTTTGGAGATTTAAATAGGCTTGAACATAGTGGGAGAATTCAGTCCAACCCAGACCTCAGTAGGTAGAGTTATCAGTGACCATGTAAATATTTTTAGTAGCCTCAAGTGAAATACGGTGTTGAAGTAGAAATTAAAGTTGAGGGAATAGTTGAGAAACGTGGCTAAGATTGCCAGTTAGTAGCTATAGTGCATAAGGCTTAGTAACTCTATCTTAGATGATGTTTTATAGGACTTTCATGTTACAAAATTATAGCCATGATGTTATTTGTTATTCATATGTCGTATTCAGACCATGCCAAGATTTCTTTCTCCCCAAAGTCATTAGAACTTTATAGAAAGAGTGTCAAAGAAACTCTCCAGTTTAGTATAAGTTTTCGGTATGAGTTAGTCCGTAAGGCCAACAATTCAGTTTAACAGTTAAGTAGACAAGTTTATATGGTTTCCCATCTTTCCATCTAGTCGTACTATCTGAAGTCTCGTGAATGTAACTATTCTAATATGGAGCAACCAGGTAGTTATGAGTTCAACCCAGTTCATGTATCATGCCTCAGTTTCAGATTCTAGATATTCAGTCATGATTTAGTTCGTAGATGACCTGTGCATCATCCCAATCTTTCCTTAGTAGCTCAGCCAAGTTAGTATCCTTCAGAGGACGTCTTATCCTAAGTAGGAGATGCACTATAATCCCCCGAGCTTTCAAGACCTAAACCTTCCACTTTCTCTTCACATGATGAATTCAGTTTGGAGTAGTGGTACTCAAAGTAGACCCTTAAGTTCCAATCTCAGCTGTAAGCCATTTATTCAGGGGCTTAGTTCAGTTCATGATATTCTGTTCATGTATCATGTTTTAGGATCAGTTATGTTCTCATGTTCTCGTTCATGCATGTTTAGTAAATGATCTTTAGTTTGAGATCGATGATTTCGTATTCTTGAAAATCTCTCCCATAAAGGGAGTGAAGAGGTTCAACAAGAAGGGAAAAGCTTAGTCCTCAATAGGTCGGTCCTTACAGAATTCTCAATCATTTCAAAAGGGTAGCTTCCGAGCTTGAGTTCCCTTTAGACTTTAGCTTCAGTGCATCCAGTATTCCACAGATCCTTACTAAAGAAATGCATTAGAGACCCAAAAGTCATAGTTTCCTTAGAGGGCGTAGAAATTTAGAATGATTTCTCTTTTAGAGAGGTCCCATTCTAAATCCTCGATCATCAGATTCACAAACTGGGAAACAACAAAGTTCCCTCAGTCAAAGTTCTTTGGCGGAATAATTCCATTGAGGGAGCTACTTGGGAAGCAGAAGAAGATATATGGATCAAGTATCCCTCCCTCTTCTACACAAACTGAGATTCATCTTGAGGTAATAGTCTTTATTAGATTTAATCAATTTTATATTCAGTTATAGTTATAAACTTGGTATTCCTTATCGTTACATATTTAGTCATGTATTCATGAATCAGTTGAGTCATGTACTCATGCATCAGATATACATGTTCAGTATGAAAACTTAGCTTACCAGTAGCTTCAGTCATGTATTCCATGCATCAAACAGGCATGTTTAGTGTGTAAAATCAATCTATCAGTATTCTCAGCTTAGTCAGCCACATTCGAGGATGAATGTTCCTAAGGGGGAGATATTGTAAGACCCCACAAAATTCTAATCTTAACTCAGTCCCTTAGAGCGTGAAAAGGGTCCCATACTAAGAAATTTTAGCTAAGTGTTAGGACTTAGTCTTTTCTAAAGCCCTTAAACTTTGAGAATTTATTTACAACCTTCCCGACCTTAGGGAGCTAGTTTTTATGTTGATTCATGATCGGGGATGTCACTAGTACATATGAAGTGAGTTTTGGAATTTTTGAACAAGAGTAAGGGCGTGTTTGGTATTCAAAAATAGTGGCTTAAGGCGATAAGCCTGCGATGTCCTACCCAGAGCGTCACTCCAGAGCCCTCGACGCCTCACCAAGAGTGGCGCTCTAGAGCCCATGGTGCCCTGGCTAGTCCCGTCCGTGTATTTTCCTGCAGTTATGTTCCATATCTTGAAGGGAAAATGGGTCATTTTCCCTCCCCCAATAGGTCCATAACATGAGATTAAAGCCCTAAATAGCATAATTGCCCATCCTTTTCTCAAAATCCTCTCAATAACAAGCCCTAGCTTCATCAAGTTCAAGAATCAACCCTCAAGAACTCACCCCAATCTCCATGAAATTAACAAGCAAGGTATGTTAAGTATTCATCCAAGGGTTTCCTTCCACCCTTGGAGTTCAAGAACTCTTTTAAAATCTCAAGTTAATAGTTTCATGAATTACATATACTAATTGGGTTATTTCATGTTCATGTTGTTGTATGGGTTTTCAATCCAAGATTTAATTATAGTTTTAATGAATATAAGATACCATTTATGTAATTGTTGTAAGCCCCATGTTGAAATCCTTGAATTATGAATTGATGGTTATAGTCATGATGCATCAACATATTATTCATGCTCAAGTACAAGATTATTCCTTCTAGGTGTTTGACAAAATGCCTAAGTGAATAAAGTGTGCATTGTGATCCATTAGTGATCTTAATGAGGAATTCACGCCTGAACTACATGTTTAAAAATACTTCCATATCAAATCTATGCCTTGTAAGTGTTTGATGGAATGTCCATAAGATTGGAATGGTGAGATCATGATATGGTAGTATGCTTTTCCATTCATGTACAAGTCAAAACATTTGTCAAAGTGCCTTAGTAAATGTATTGTGGACATTTGATTATCGTTACATTTTCAATTATTGTCGTGTCTCGTTATTATTAATGCTATCGAGTCCTGGGGGTATTTAATACCCGAAAATCTAGCTGTTTACCTAGAGCCACAGTCAATTACAAAATATTCTCAATAATATCACAATCAGTAGTACACATTCAGTTCACAAAATTCAGTGAACTCAGTCAGTTTCCAAACTCAGTAAAACTCAGTATTAGTCCAGTTCAGTTTAGTTTAATACTTAGTGTCTTTTAGTTGGGAGTAGGATTCAGCTCCGAGAAAGTGCAGGGATAACAGCTTCCCCATCAAAGAGGCAGAGTCATTAGTAGTAATCCCTGTACTTTAGAACTGCGTAGCCAGCGCAGGATGAGGAGTCACCCATCAGACTAGGGTTGACTACCTCCCAGGGGTCAGCCGTTAGATTAGGCTTAACTCTGCCCAGGTGTCATTCGCAAGCTAGGCTTGGCATCCTAGTTTTCTAGTGTTAGTACCCATGGTACGTTATTCGCACCCTTCCAACTGGGGTCACAGGTTGGACCACTATCATCTTAGATTTGGGGCATGTCGATTAGATGATTACCTCCCACAGTTTCAGTTTCAGATTTAGCATAAAACTCAATTCAGTTCTACAAAATCAGGACTGTCAAATACAGTCACCCAGCTCAGCACAGAGCTTAGTTTAGTTCTACAGGACCAACAATGTTAGACACAGTCACCCAGTTATCAGTAATTCAGTTATTAGTAACCTCAGATATTAGTTACTCAGTTATCAGGACTCAGTACTCAGCTTAAGTGTAATCTTAGAAAATAGTATACTTGTGTACGTGTAGCATTGCATACTCAGTAGTTATAGCATGTTCAGTAAGTCATGTACTCCTACCCAGTTATATTCTTATCACTCTGTCAGTTATTGTTCATACATTTGAACTTATGCATACAACCTTACCTCACTTAGAATACCATTACATTCAAAGTATTGACACATACTCTTTTCTTTGTGCTATGATATCTCATATCATAGGTTCAGATGTATGGGCTCCTGACCGTACTTAGTAATTCAGACTATCAGTAGCAGATATAGTGGTGAGTCCTTATAGTTCAAGTACAAAGTTTATTTATTTCATCAGTTCAGTATGTTCATTAGTCGAAGTTAGTTGGGGGCTTGTCCTATCAACTACATATTCAGATAGTTAGTGGCTTTCAGACTAGATTTACTTAGACAGTATTCAACTTTGTTTTCAGTATTTCTATCAATATTTCAATACTCATATGAGTAGTTTTGTGAACCTTATGGTATTTTAGTTATACTTCTGCATTATTTCAGTGTTATTATTCAGTGCTCATAACAGGTACCAGTCATGGATTAGCTTGTGATCCTTTGGGGTCGTAAGAACCGTGTGGCATTTGGGGTGCAAACTTGGGGCATTACATGGATCTTACTAGATTGATAATTTATGCTCTGTAGATTAAGGCAGAGAAGTTGAAGGGAAGAGAGAGAAGTAATAGGAAGTCTAGAATAGGGCAATTTGAGTATGGCTAGGTTAGGTGTTAGAGAGGAAATCATTCGCAGTTTCAGAATCTTTTATTTATGCCAGCACCATCTTTAGCTAGTGCTCCCACTCCTAGAGCTAGGTAGGAGCATTGGGGTAAGTCTTTTATGTCCAGATCTCAGAATAGTGTGAGTGGAAGACCCAGTTATCCTCCATGTGCTAAGTATGGTAAGAATCATCCTGGTGAGTGTATGTTAGGGCAGAAGGGTTGTTATGGTTGTGGTAAGTTGGGTCATAGAATTAGAGAGTGTCTGCATTCTAAGCAGGGAAATAGATATATTCGTCCCCAGACTCATGCCACTAGTGCATTAGCTCTTCTAGGTCGCCCAGCTTATCTTGAGGGTGCATTATCCTATACCGGTTGTGGTTAGTGCCAGAATCAATTTTATGCTTTACCATTCCATCAAGAGCAAGAGGATTTTCCAGATGTTGTCACTGGTATACTTCATGTCTTTCATCTTGATGTTAATGAGTTGGTAGACCTTGGGTTAAATTTCTCTTATGTTACCCCGTTAGTCGTAGTGAATTTGAAATAGGACCTAAAAAGATCCCTGATCCCTTCTTTTTTTCTACCCCAGTGGGTGAGTCAGTTATTACCAAACAGGTCTATATAAAGTAATTTATCACAGTCCTTCATAAAATCTTATTAGCATACCTAATAGAGTTAGATATGGTTGAATTTAATCTTATTCTTGGTAGGGATTGTCTTTATTCTTGTTATGCATCTATAGATTGTCACACCCAAGTGGTGAAGTTTCAATTTCTAGATGAGCTAGTCTTTGAGTGGATAGGAAATTCAATGTTGCTCAAGAGTCATTTCATATCTTATCTTAAAGCTAGAAAATTGATTTCCAAAGGGTGTATCTATCATCTAGTTAGAGTCAAAGACACGAAGTCTGAGACTCTAATAGTTTAGTTAGTCAATGTAGTCAATGAGTTTCTTAATGTTTTCTTGAAGATTTGCCAGAGGTACCTCCCGACAGGGAAATAGAGTTCGGTATTGACCTTTTCCCAGATACTCAACCTATTTCTATTTCTCTATATTGTATGGCTCCATCCAAGATTAAGGATTTAAAAAGCAGCTCAAAGATCTTTTAGATAAAGGTTTCATAAGTCCTAGTATTTCTCCATAGGGCGCTCCAATCTTATTCGTGAAAAAGAAAGATGGCTTTTTGAGAATATGCATTGATTATCGTCAGCTGAATAAAGTCATAGTCAAAAACAAATATCCTATTCCTCGAATTAATAATCTATTTGACCAACTCCAAGGTACAAGTTACTTCCCAAAGATAGACCTTAGATCCAGCTACCATCAGCTTAGAGTAAGGAAATGTGATATTCCAAACACAACTTTCAAAACCCGCTATGGCCATTTTGAGTTTCTAGTCATGTTTTTTGGGCTAACAAATGCCCTAGCAGCCTTCATAAACTTAATTAACTGAGTGTTCAAACAATATTTGGACATGTTTTTCAAAGTATTTTGTAATGACCCAAAATCACCCCCCGAGACGTCACACGATGCTTAGGGTTACAAGTAGTCCCGAGCTAACCCTTTGAGCCTATCACTTCCCATGATAACTTATTCAAGAAGAAATATACAAAACAATGGCACTGTCATATCAAATAAAAGGAAATACGAAGATAATACTAGGTCAAAATGACCACAAAACTGGAAATCTCAACATAACCACAGTCTGATAACTAGTTTAACAAAGCCTTTACTATTCCATGGACTAGAGAGCCATTGAGAAAGATCCCCAACTGACTCAAACTAGACTGAAAGTAATAACATAACCACTCAAATACGGAAATATCTGAAGATAGGCCCTCAAACCATGAGGTCACACCACTGCAGAAATATAGACAAAGGTACTCGGGAATCACTGACAAGAATGGGATGGAGCACCTAAACCAACATTATAAGATAATGTAGCACATAGACGTATATGTGGATCAGCACTTGGGAATGTACTGAGTATATGGGGGTGTATGGATTTACATAAAACAATATCAATACTCTTTAATCAAATCATGCATGCAAATAGGAATGACTCACATGGCTTAAATAAGTCTAAAATGTAAAGCTCATAAATCATGTAGATTGAAGCATGTAACACAAATGTCGTGAGTCATTATACTTTGGTTTTAATTTTTGTACTCTCCTCTTATTCTCATTACTCATAGGCTGAAGGAATCTTTAAACAATACTTTTAACTCATGCATATATCTCATAGAGAGTAAAACTTCTTTAATGCTCAAGGACTTATAACTCTTTTAAACTCAAACACTTGGAACTCGGAATCATATGAATTTTGTTTAAAAACTGATGATCAACTCTTATTAGTAGATAAAATTACTTCCTTCTTTGAAAAATACTCAAAAGAAATTCGTTTACTTTAGAAAATATCTCATCTTAAAGCTTTAGGGAAAATATTCTATCTCAATGGAAAATACTTTAGTTTAGGGAGGTTCTCTTAACCGACATAAATCATGCAAGCTACATGGAATCCAACATCTTGTCCTCCTAAGGAAGAAACCTCACATTGGGGAAAGGCGTCATACTCTTGCCAAGGAGCATAACCTCAACTCAGTGATCACTTATCTCGGTCTTGGGCCTAATCATCTCGGCCTTAGGTCCAAAATCTCAAACCTATGGTGGCACATAGTTCTGGGATAAGAAATCATGGTAACTTACCCAACTCCATGCTAAATACTACTCCCTTTAGTTTATCTCGCTCATCTCATGAAATCTACTTTAGACTAATCTCATGGTTCAATAAGAACCTAACTGTAAAATCTGTAATCTCATGTAGTAGAGTGAATTTCAAAACTCTATGACCATTAGGTCAAAACATTTCTCAATAATCTCGAAATATCAAATTATGGGTGCTTATAGCACAATAGTTCATAAAATTGCAAGAGTCAAGTAGGGCTTATTGACCCATAATTCAATCTCAAGTTAAAACTCATCATAATGCATAATAGATAGCATATAGATTCATAATTCATATAGAAATCTGGAAGTTATAGCAATTTGTCTCAAAATATCAAAATACTCATGCACTTTAATTTCTAGGACATTGAAACTCTTAAATTCTCAAGGATTAAAATCATGGGGCATAGACTCAGATGCAATTTCTCAAGAAAACATGTAAAAATCATGCCATTAAACTCTAAATTCATGGGAAACATCAAAATCTTGCAACCAATAACAATGGGTGAAAAATCTCAATTCAATTTTATGTAAAATCTCATAAATTGCAGAAAATTATAGTTTAAATAAGCCTTTGGGCACAAGGGTGAAAGGATTACCCTTGTTCAAAATCCCACATATCTTAGATTATGAAATTATATGAAAAAGCTTGCTTAAAACTCTTATTCTTACTCTTGAGGGAGGGTTCTTGCAACCCTTGAACTTTGGAAACTCAAATCTCAATTCAATTTGTAGAATCTATGGTGAGTTCTTGGATTTCTTAGAGAAGGGTTTTAGATTTGATCTTGAGGGAGAAACCCTATCTCTCTTGTATTTTGGATAATGAATGAAGACATTTTATTTGCTTGGAATATATATCTGGTTTATAAAAGATTGAAAAAGACCAAATATCCCTTTTTAAAATGAGTTAAAAATATTGAACGGTGGCTGCGACGGTCAAAGCGACGGTCCGTCGCTAGTCTGATGATCTGTCGGATCATCCATCATATGTTGGTAAAAAAAAACACACTGCCGTGGTGTGATGGTTGAATTGATGGTTCGTCATAGTCTTGATGGTTCGTCCGATCATCCGTCGTATGTTGGTCAGGATGAGACCACACTGCCTTAGTAGCGACGGTCTCAGCGATGGTCCGTTGTAGCCTTGACGGTCTATCATACTGGCCATCATACTTGGGCCAAGAAATAGAGTTACTGCCTTGGTTACAACGGACTGAGCGATGGTTCATCGCAGACTCGACGGTCCGTCGCACTTGGGTGGTTCCAACAACTCCTAGTAAAATAGCCATAACTTCTCACTCCGATGCTAGATTTGGATGAAATTGGTATCATTGGAAATATAATTCAATTCTCTACATGAAAAAAAAGTTAAATTTAAGAAAATTCTATATGGTTTAAACACCAATCACTTGGGAAGTCACTTTTCAATCTTTTAGGGCCAGAATTACACTTCACTAGACACGCTCTAAGGCCTGGACTATGAGGGAACTTTGTGGGGTCTTACATATTTATAGATGATATCCTTGTCTATTCCCATAGTGAGGATGATCATGCAGACCATCTCAAAATTATGTTGCAAACCCTTATAGACCACCAACTCTTTGCCACATTCAGCAAATGCGTATTTTGGCCAAGGTCTATTATTTTTATCATTCATCAGAGAAGGTTGTTAGAATTGTTGAAGAATTATGATATGAGTGTGTTGTATCATCTGTGCAAGGCCAATATAGTGGCAGATGCCCTTGGTAGATTGTCTATAGGTAGTATTGCTCATATGGAGAATGATAAGAAAGAGTTAGTTCAAGAAGTTCATCGGTTAGCAAAATTAGGTGTTAGGTTGGTTGATTCAGCTGAAGGGAATGTTTGGGTTCAGAGTAGTGCCAAATCTTCTCTAGTTTCGGAAGTGAAAGAGAAGCAAGATAAGGATTCTAGTTTGGTCAAACTAAAGGAGTTAGTTAAAGACCAAAAGATAGAGATTTTATTCCAAGGGGGAGATGGTGTGTTGAGGTTCCAGAATAGATTGTGTCTGCCTTATGTTGATGATTTAAGGCAACGTATCATGGTGGAAGCGTATGGTACGCGCTATTCCAATCATCCACGAGCCACCAAGATGTACCGCGACTTGTAGGAAATCTATTGGTGGAGTGATATGAAGAGAGATATAGCTAAATTTGTATCCAAGTGTGCAACTAGTCAACAAGTTAAGGTAGAGCACCAAAGACCTGATGGTAAGTTGCAAGAGTTGTATCCCCACTTGGAAGTTGGAAGAGGTGAATATGGACTTTGGGACTGGATTACCCCATTTGCATTGTCTGCATGATTCAATTTAGGTTATTGTAGACAGATTGACTAAGTACATTTCTTATCAATTCATACGTCTTACACAACTGAAGATTATGCTAAGCTGTATATCAAAAAGTTAGTCAGATTGCATGGAGTTCCTTTGTCTATCATCTCTGATAGGGGTACTCAGTTTACCTCTTAGTTTTGGAGAGCCTTTCAGAAGGGTCTTGGCACCCAAGTTTATCTTAGTTCAGCTTTTCATCCACAGATAGATGGTTAAGAAGAAAGGACCAGACTTGTTGAGAGCATGTGTTCTTGATTTTAAAGGTAGTTGGGATGACCATTTTCCATTGATTGAGTTCGCTTATAATAACAGTCATTATGCTAGTATTTAGATGGCTCTATTTGAAGCTCTTTATAGACGGAGATGTACATCACCAGTTGGTTGGTTCAAAATGGGTGAGGCCGCTTTGATTGGGCTAAACATGGTGTTTGAAGCCATGGAGAAAGTTTAGTTGATTAGAAAGAGATTGAAAGTTGTTCAAAGTCATCAAAAACCTTATGCAAATGTGAGAAGAAAAGACATTGAGTTCAAGGTTGATGACCTTGTGTATTTGAAAGTTACACCCATGAAAGAGGTAAAGAGATTTAGCAAAAAGGGGAAGTTTAGTCTCCGACATGTAGGTCCCTTCCAGATTTTGAGTCATGTGGGAAGGTGGCGTATAAGCTTAAGCTACCTGCAGATTTATCCCCAGTTCATCCAGTATTCCATGTGTCCTTGTTGAAGAAGTGCATGGACGATCCAGCCGTTATAGTCTCTCTAGAAAGTACAGATATTTATAATATACTTTCATATGAAGAAATCCCAGTAGAGATTCTTGATCATCTGATCCGTAGACTAAGGAACAAAAAAGTTCCCTTAGTCAAAGTTCTGTGGAAAAATTAGTCCGTTGAGGGTGCTACTTGGGAAGCAGAAGCAGACATGCGTACCAAATATCCTCATCTCTTCTCTACGAACTCAGATTCAACAGAAGGTAATAGTCTTCCTTTATTTAGTTTTTTTCTAGTCTCAGGTTCAAATATATAGTTGTCTTAATGTAAAATTCATGCACTTATAGATTAGTTCAGCAACTCATCATGTTTTAGATTCAAACAACAATTTTGGTTTTAGTTATGCTTGTTTAGTATGTCTACTCAGTCCATCAGTATTCTTAGCTTAGTCAGCCTCATTCGAGGACAAATGTTTCAAAGGGGGAGATATTGTAAGACCCCACAAAATCCTAGCTTAATTCAGTCCTTTAGAGCATGAAAAGAGGTCCCAGACTTAGGAAAAATTCAGATAAGTAATGACACTTAGTCTTATTTTAGGACCTTCGTATTTCCATAATTTTATTTACGACCCCTATGACCTTAAAGTGTCGATTTTTAAGTATATTCATGATCAGGGAGGTCAATGGGTGTTCTTGGATGAGTTTCAGATTTGTTGAACCTCTTTAAAAGATCATTTGGATGTTGAAAACAATGAGTCAATATAATCTCGACGTGTCGCATTGCTTATCGCATCGACAAATGTTTTCTCCTAATATTTAGTGTAAATTCCTTTGAGCCGATGCGATATTGACGTGTTGTGTTGATCATCGCGTCGACCCCATGATGCGGTGCATCGATTTACGCATCACTGGGTATGTTTTTCCATAATTAAAATTCCGCATCTAAAGGGGTAACTGAGTCAATTTCCCCACTTTTATTCCATCCAAAACACACAATTTTAACCCCAAATAGCAAAGATACCTCATTATTCATCTTTTCATCTCTAATAACAAAACCCTAGCTCTAAGAATCAAGAACAAATTCCATAACTCAAATCTTATAATCCAAAGTTCCGGGTTCAAGAAATTCAAGAGAAAGCTTCAAGAACACCATTAGAGAGTCAAGAATCAAACTTCTACATTCAAATTCATCAACAAGGTATGCGAGGTTTATGAACAAGGATCCTCTTTCATCCTTTTGCCCAAAACTAGTTTTTAACTACAAATTTACATGGTTTTTATACGAATATACATGAATTTTATATTAGAGTTCATACCTAATTTTACTATTTGCAAGATTATGAGATTTAAAGTGATTTAGAAGTTGAATTGCATGTTTATTCTAATATCTTCATGTGTATTGCAGTAAATTTTAGATTTTGAAGTGAGTTATCATTGTTTTCATCACCAAGCATGATTATTATGATGTTTTGACATGATATTGATGCATGGGATATTATCCCTAGGTTGAATATTACTATTTCAAGAAAAATTATGCTTTAAGCAATAAATGATTAGTTATTTTCAGATTTTTAGTAAAGATTTGACCTTTTGATTCCCAGATACGGTTTGGAACCCACTTTATAGATTTACTACAAATTACAGAAATCAGATTTAGCTTTACTTATAGATTGAATCAGATAAATGCAAAATTGATTTCATAATAAACACTTATCCTAGTTTTAAAAGTTAATTTCCAACAGAATGAGCATATAGATTAAAGGGAGTAGTATTTAACACCGAGCTGGAAGTGTGGGATTAGCGTGCCCTAACTTCCACAGAACTACGTAGCCAATGTAGGTACAGATTTAGATTATTCCCATTTCAATATGGATGACAGATACAGATGTGATCAGTTAGATTAGGTTATACTCCTTGGCAAGAGTATGACACCTCTCCCTATTGTGAGGTTTTTCCCATAGAAGAACAAGACGTTGGATTCCATGTTAGCTCACATGGTTTATGTCGATTAAGAGAACCTTCCTGCTAGTAAAAGTAAATAAAAAACTTTTGAGTAAATTTCTAAACAAAATAGAATAAAAAAAAAGCTTTTAAGAAAACTATGTGTAAAGGCTCACAACTTTATTCAGATTATGTTTTTTTATAGACTACAATTTTCAGATTTTAGATATAGAAGTGAGCCCTTTTTACACTTAGACAGTATGATTTACAGACAAAACATTAGTACAGCTTTCAGAACTAAATGTTATGAATCACTAGATTTACAAAGTATGATTTGCTAATCATGATTACATATTTTAATTTTCAGATATTCTAACTTATGTGAGTCATTTACATTTAGCATGCATTGTTTTACAAACTATGATTATGATTGATATTATGTTTTACTTATGTATTCACCCTCATATACTTAGTACATCCTCAAAGTACTAATCAATATATATGTCTATGTGCTATATTATCTCATAATATAGGTTCAGTTGCTCAATTTCTACAGTAAGAGTGATTTCGAGCATCTCCGTCTACATCCTGACAATTGGTGATTCCTCAAAGTTCGGGAACTTAGTCATTCAATTTATTTTTAGCTTATCAGTTTAGATAATTCAGTATTTATATATAGTCTGAGTCAGCTGGGGGTTTGTCCCTATGACTCTCTAGTTATTAGTAGTAGAGGCTTGTCAGACTGCTAGTTTGCTTCAGATTTTTAGTAGTGTTTTATTAGACTTTCGAGATTAGTATTTTTAGATATTTTTAGTTAACTCAAATAGTTTTTTGCATATAGTATGATTTTTATGCCTATATTCCATTATTATGAGATTCAGACTTAGTAGAAGGCAGACAGGGTTAGCTTAAGGCTACTTGTAGTTTTGAGCACCGTGTAACATCTCGAGACCATTTTTAGGGAGTTACAGTAGTAGATTGGTGTGTTCAAGATTTTTCGTTGGTGAGCCTCTCTTATTTTTGAAGGCCTAGCTTTTAAGATATCTTTATTATGTTTTGGTTCATGGTCCGACTGGGGGCCTTGTCCCAGTTTTTCGACAGATGTTAGGTCTTGTATTGTTAGAGATTTTGCAGACGTTTGTCATATGTTTTTTAATGTTATGAACTTAATTTTGTATTGTTTAGTTAGATTAAGAGATTGACCATGTTTTTATTTTATTATTTTTCCACACTTCTTTATAAATATATGAATTATGCATTTGATTGCCAGTTAGAAGAGCTCTTGGACCTTCGTGGTTTGGGATGATCCTCGCGGCTAGAGCCTCGTCTCGGTTTATGACAAACTTGGTATCAAAGCATGGTTCATAGTCCCACGTTGTCTATGAAATCGTGTCGGGTAGAGTCCTATTTATGGGTGCGTAGCATGCCATACTAATAAGGAGAAAGCTACTAGGCATTTAGGAATATTTCACTTTTCTTCATGTTCTAGATCGTGCCATTGTTTTATCCATTTAGAAGTTATCTAGATTCTTTTTTACTCTAATTTTATTAACTATGTCTCATTGTTGAGTCTATTCAAGTGTAGAATCTTAGAGTCTAAATGAAGTGGTACCTTCTAATTGAGTCATAAAAGATCATGAAATTGCATAAGGACTTGAGAGGAGTCCATAAGTTCTTTAAAGTGTATTTATTTAAGATTATACCCCTATCTACATCAGACGTGCATCTGGGCATAAGGTATAGAGTGTATGCGATCCCTTTTCTAATACCCTTGTTGTAGATGTCATGCTTAAGGTAATGATGTGTGGCAGAATGATGGAATATTATTTTATCTCTAGTAGTAGTATGTGATAAAGTGTCATAACCTATGAGCTGTAAGATGGTCTAGAAGTTAGTTACATGGAGTCTCAATTTTATAAGTCCGAGTAAGGATGACTTTTGCATTAATAAGCCAGTTTTAGTTGTATAAACGTTGATTGGGGGATGAGTTGGCATTTTATAGTGCTAGGCTAATGTGGTAGAAATATTTGTAGATTGTATGGTAATCTATGAAGGAAGTGACTAGCTATGATCATTATTCACTCATAATAAGGAAGGATCTCAAAATGGATGGTTATGGTGGTTGTAGAAATTATTTATAGGCTATGAATAAAAAGGGCTAGACTAGTCAATAAGTTACGGGTAGAGAATTATTGGTGTAAATGGAATTTGACGGTAGTCTGAATGTATGCTTTGGTAAGTAAATATGACATGAGGAGGTGAAATATGTTGGTAAGATTGTAATGGGTTATAATATAAGCTTAAGATCGACTATCCCTATGTGACTTTACCCCCCATTGACTTTCTTTTCTTTAGTAATTGTGAACTAGCACTACATGTGAGAAGGTATGTAGTAGATTTTGAGGTGTTATTGTAATGTCGTGGAGAGGATGAACTTATAGGTCATAGTTAAGTGAAATAAAATACTGAGGTTGATATTTTAATTCAATTGATTGGTATAGTACGTGGCATACTTCATATGATTGGTGTTGTAAGACAATAAGCTTGAACTTTAGATATGGATTATGGTGGTGAGAATAGTAGCTTAAGGTTAATGATGCATGTTTTGTGGGAATGAATTAGTAGGCTTCATGTGAGGTGTTAAATAGCTTAGGTTGGCAACCTTTGGAAAAAGGAGTGGATAATTATGATTTTTATGTGCATTAGAACTATTGTTAAGAAAATGATGAATTGTGGTTAGGTTATTAAGTGGATAAGGGCATAGGTATATAAGGAAAAGTTGAACCCCCCGGTAGCATGTTGTTTGATAAGGTTTTATGTGAATAGGTATTTTTCATACCTATTTTGTTTTCTTAGATTTTGTAGTATGGAGAAGTCTGGGGAATTGTTGTATAGTGTTCATTAAAGTTGAACTTGAGGAAATATAGGTAGGCAATATGCACCTTTGGTATTGTTTTACAAATTTTGTTAAAAGGTGAGTTATGTAATTAGAGGCATAATGTTAGTATTCTAAGGAGTTGACGATGAAGTGTTAAGTGCTTAGAAGCATAAATGTCCATACCCACGATTATGTTAGTTACAAGTCAATGACTTTGGGGGTTGGAGAATGTTATGATTAGTGTCCCTAAAGGGGGAGGTCAAAGAAATAAATATGAGTGTTTTTTATTAAAATTATTGAGGGGAGTTGTGCTTATGTCATGACCCGAACCGCCCTGGCCGTGATGGATATCCCAAACCATGAAGGCCCTAGCGCCCTTTTCTATCTGGTAATCATACACAAAGTTCAAACAATGTAAAGAATGCGGAATATTAACATACGGAAACATGGTCAATCTCTTAGTTCAATTGAACAATTTCAAAAGGAGTTCTAAACATTTAAAACATGTGACACCAGTCTGTGAAATCTCTAACAATACAAGAAACAACATACATAATAAAACTGGGAGAAGGCCCCTAGTCGGACCATGAATCAAAATAAAATAACAATAACTCATAACTAGGCCTTCCGAAATAAGGGAGGCTCACCAACTGCAAATTCTGACCAAATAACTCTAGTGCTTAACGGGACTCCAGGATTTTTTCTCAGATCCTGAAATATAGGGGGTCAATACAGATGTACTGGTATGCAGAATAATCCAAAAACAAAGTATATGAATACTTAGAATCCAAAAATAGTCTGCTATTCCATGGGCTACATAGAATCCGTCATTGACTCGCCGGCCAAGCCCCCAACCCCAGTTTACCATAAGGGTTGGAGTATCTACTTATCTACTATACCACAAGGCCGTCGCCATCGTAAAAATCTCCCTTTTGAGTAATATAAACCCATGTCGGCAAATAACGATTTCGGGCATTGAGTCTTCTAACTCGTGTCTTCTTTCGGTAACCATCTAACTCGCTTAAGCCTAATTTTAGATTCTTTAAAACACATCTTCTTCATCTTAAAGTTATTTCTTTCTTACAATCTTCAAACATATTAATAATAGGGTATCGTCATACCCAGACTTTTAAGTCATGTCACAACATCTCTACTGCCCTTATCTTATTTCAAAAGATGCTTATTGACCACCCAAAAGCTCTACTATTTGAACAAAAGTTCATATTTCAAAATAGTTGAAAAAAAACCAAACCATTCTCAATACTTATTCTACGGTGGTCACCCTTTTCAATCACTTTTAAGCCAATCTAAATAAGAATCATGATCATCATAAAACAAGTAAATCACTCTCCCCTCATCTCATGAAAACATTTTAATGTATACATAACAGGCTCAAATATTTAACAATTTGTTTTACTGTAATGCCCCAAGTCTATACCCTAGACGCTACACGATGCTCATAATGCTGAAGGACCACATGTTAACCCATGACTGGTACCTGCTGTAAAAACTGAGTAGTAAATACTGTTACTATGCAAAAATAGGCAGAAACATATGCCATAAGGTTAACATCTATAAATAAATCTAAATACAGTATCAAAATACCAAAACTGAATATAAGTACTAAAAAACTAAACAACAGTCTGAAAATACTCTAGTATGAAAAAACCTCTAACTGTCTGAACTGTGGAGTTGATGGGATAATCTCCCAACTAATTCCATCTGCCAGAATAAAACTGAAGTACTGTAAATAATAAGTATGTGGTCGAACTATAAGGACTCACCACTACTCTGAAAGCTTAGAATCTGAACTAATAAGGGTACTTTGGGGCACATACGTCTGAACCTATGATATAAGACATCATAGATCAAAGAAAAGCATGCATCAGTACTTTGAATGTACTGGTATGATTAGTGAGGTAGGATTAAATGCATGGGTTCATGTGCATGAACAATAATAACTAAATAACATGAGTATGACTGAGTAAGAGTACATACATGAACACATAGACTGTAACTGAGATCATGCTAATACTAAGTACTAAATCGGAATACTGATAACCGATATCTGGGTTTATGAATACTGTATTATAATTATCTGAATGACTGTATCTGAAAGTTCTAAGTATTATGGAACCATATTGAGTTCCGCACTAAGCTAAATGACCATATCTGATAGTTCTGAATCTGTAGAACTAAACTGAGTTCTATACTGAGACTGAGACTAGAACTGAGACTGTGAGAGGTAATCATCTTACCAACATACCCATTCTCTAGTTGATTTAGGGTCCAACCTGTAACCCAATTGGTAGGGTGTCAATACTATACAACGGGTAAGGATAAGTTGTGAGTTAACCCTCTCTGATAGGAAACTCTTTCGTCAACCCTCATTGATAGGATAACTCGGATGAGAAGTATCAACCCTCATAATATCTGACAATAAGATACCTCAACCTATACTGGCTATGTAGTTTTGTGATACAGGGATTGCTCTAAAGGTCAAACCCTCTTCTGACAGGGATGCCCCCATCCCTGGCTTAACTCGATGATGAATCCTACTCCCAACTGAATAGACACTGAACTGATTTTTAGTCTGTGCTAGGCTGGACTGAACGGTTACTGAGATTGCTATTTATCCAAACTGAACTAAGTTTACTAAGTTCTGTTAACTGATGAAATACTACTGAATTCTATTAGCTAACTGAATTTACTGAGGTTTAAACTAGATAAT